>NC_141546.1:34992500-35310000 GCF_021556685.1 Rattus norvegicus | reverse complement strand
TGGAGGTCAGAGGTCAACTTCACTTGTCCTCAGGTGCTATCCACATTGATTTTGCAAACAGAGTCTCTTACTTGATGCAAGGCTCAACAAATCAGCAGGCCAACTGGCCAGTGAGTCCAGCGATCCTCCTGTCTCCTCCGCAGCACTGGGTTTGCACACTCATGCTGCCATGCTTCTCCAACATGGCTTCTCTAACAGGAGTTCTGGAGACTGAGCTCAGGTCCTCATGCTTGCAAGGCAAGCATTTTACCACCAGTTATCTCGCACCCCTGTACATAGACGTGAGGGACAAAGGAGAGAATGAACAGAGGGGACGGATCTGGATGTGATTAGCACCTGAGTAGTACTCAATGCGCTGATTGGAACAGCCCTCTCCAGGGTTGGTGAGCTTCAGCCAATCCAGTAATGACCTGAATGAGACAAGAAAGATGAAAGATGACCAAGGAGGAACTCAGTCTGAGAGCAAACCTGCCTTCAGACTCAGACTCAAACTAGGTCACCTCTCTGTGTCACCAGTGTGACAAATAGAGATCTTGGAACGGTTTCTTGGTCTTCATAGTTGTGTAAGCCAATTCCTCATTACATACACAGACGAGAGAGAGAGAGAGAGAGAGAGAGAGAGAGAGAGAGAGAGAGAGAGAGAGAGAGAACGTATTGGAGAGGGGAAAGGGGAGAGGGGAGAGAGGGGGCAAAAGGTAGAGATAGGAGAGGGGGGAGAAAGGAGAGGAGGAGAAGAGAGAAAAAGGTTCACAGTGTAAAGTGCCATCCTATTTTGGTTCCTCTACCTGTTGCTGTGACGAAACACCTGATTAAAACAACTAAGGGCTGGAGAGATGGCTCAGCAGTTAGGAGCACTGATTACTCTTCCAGAAATCCTGAGTTCAATTCCCAGCAACCACATGGTGGCTCACAACCATCTGTAATGGGATCCGATACCCTTTTCTGGTGTGTCGAAGACGGATATCGTGTACTCATATACGTAAAATAAATAAATAAAACAACTAAGGTTCAGGACATCCTTGATTTGAGGGTATAGTCCATCATGGAGGAGGCTCAGCAGGACCGTGATGGCTGGCTGTATTGCATCCACAGTTGGGAAGAAGAAAGAGATGAATGCTGGTGCTCGGCTCACTTCCTTCTTTTTATTTAATCCAGAAGCCCAGCCTATAAAATGGCACTGTTCACATTTAGGGTAGGTTTTCCTATCTCTATCAACTTAATCAAGAAAATACTTCACAGGCATACCTAAGGGTTAACTTCCTCCAGACAATCCATCACAGCCACGCCCAAAGATTCCTTTCATAGATAATTCTAGATCCCAACAATTAATATAAATAATTACATATCCAAGTAAAGATCTTATGAGTTGAAACTACTGTAAGTAAAAATGCATTTACTATAGCTGACCACTGGAACACCTTGGCTTAGCTTAGCCTAATCTTGACCATGCTCAAAACAGTTACACAGTAGGAAGCGATCACTAACAGAAACTCCATTTTATAATGCAGTACTGAGAAGTTCTTGTGGTTTATTTTACTATGCTAAAAATCAAGACAGAATATGTCTTTACCTTTGTAGCATCATATAGAATACTACTAATACTGTAAGTAGCATCACTGTACCAAACATCTATATGTGTATATCTAATATACATAACAGAAGTACTGATGTCCCAATGTAAGTCTTACCAGATCAATAAGTGAAGAGACAGACAGATAGGCAGGTCAAAGCTAGCAAATTGAAATAGACACACAGAAGCAGTGTACACAAGGACTGGGGATATAACTTGATGGTAGAGTGACTGTCAAGCAGAGGAAACAGGGGCTTGATAACATGTGAGGTGCTAGGTAAGATTCTTAGCACTGTCAAAAAAGAAAGACAGAGAGAGAAGGAAGGAGACAGAAAGAGGAGAGAGGCAGGCAACAGGTATAGAGAGATACACAGAAATCAATATAACAAAGAAAGCAGACAGACGTACAGTTATTCAAATAAAGAGATGGCAAAACAGAGAAAACCCGAGAAACAGCATGATTTCGTGATGCAGTCTGTGGTTTCCTGGGGGACTCTGTTTCTGTATGTCAGGAAGCACATTGGAATGGTAGGCATGACCCTCACCTTTCTTCCTCCTCTCTGCCAAAGCCACCTGTCAGCAGCCCACCTGCACCAGCTGCACAGTGCCCAGCGGAGCCATCAGCCTGACATCTCCCTGAGACCCTGCGGATGCAAGCTCGCAGCTGCTCCAAAAGCCTGAGACCTGGCTTCACTTCCGGAGGTGACACCTTGTAATCCAGACAGAATACCATGGACTGGACATCTCAGCACAGCTGCCAACCAGAGTCACCCAAGGACCTGAACAACTACATCTAAATCTCCAGTGCATCGGTGCACTGGGATGTGCTGATGGCTCCAAACTATAGAGAAATGCAAGGGGCCAGGTTTGATGCCATAGAAAAGGACAGTGACCATTCACAATTCACATTCCCCCCCCCCCGCTATTTTTTTCTGAGACTCAGTCTTGTGACTTAGCCCCAGCTAAATAGGTCTCACACAACCCTAAAGACTTAATGACACTTAACTATTGCTAGAGGGAGGAACTGATGTGGCCATACCCCTCTCTGAGGATATATGTGCAATTAACTGTTGCTTGTGAGAGACATTTTTTTTCAATAATGTAGCCACCAGTAAGGTGCCCATGCTCCAGTAAACAATTTTTCATTCATGAGCCCATAAGTAACTCTAATTAAACTCATTGGTACACACACATGCACACACATGCACACATACATGCACACACATGCACACATACATGCGCACATACATGTACACACATACATACACATACACACATATACATGCATAAACACAAAAACACATACACAGACACACTCATACACGTGCACACAAACACACACACATTCATGTAGACACATATTCACAGACACATCCATGAACACATGCACACACATACATATACACACACATACATACTTACCCACACACACTCACACACACAAAAGTAGAAAGGAGTCTGGTTGAGAAGAGGAAGATCAGCAGGACTAGGAGGAGACAAGAGAGGAAATTAGGGGAGAATATGATTATGAAAATGCCATAATGAAACCCATTAATATGTAATTAATATATGGTAATAAGAGATGTTAGAAGTTAGTGTGTGCATTAAAAATAATCATGTGCACATTTTAAAAACTGGAGGAGATCTTTACCAAGGTCAAACAGAGGAATGAGAGCATGGTAGAAATAGGTTGAAAACCAACATTGCTCTCTAGAAGAACACAGGACCACACCCAGGGGGCACTGGGCTTGGAAGCAACAGGGAGGAGGATGCTTGTAGGCAGTAAGCGTAGAACCCAGTGCTGTGCCACTGACCCCTTCCCTACCCAGGCATTCAGTTCTGGCTTTGTGAGCTATCCATCCCTTTGTCTTAGCTGGAGCAGGTCTGAGAGAAGACATCATCAAAGCGGGAGGCTCTGAAAGGAAGGGAGGATGAGGAGCTAAGCCCCTTCATTGACTTTAATTAAGCTCATGGGTGGGAAGAGAAGCAGGGGGATTCCTCAGAACTTTCTGCAGCTTTGTGTTTATTAGTCGTAATGCCAGAGTAACAAAAATATCCCCCCCACCCCCGGCTCACAGGAATGGAGCCTACACTATTTGTTAAGAAACACTGCCATCTACTGCCGTGCGTTCACCATCGTTCTTGCAGAGCAAGGAAAAAGTAATGACACACAGTTCTTTATGCTCTAATTATGAATGGCTTCCAAGACAAAGGCCTCCTTTCCAAACGTCTGTTCAGCACTTGAGGATGTATATTGTTTTCTTTTAAACCCACAAATGACAAATGGGCTTGGAATTAGAATGCGGCTTTCAAATATCACTCTTTAAAAAAAAAAATGGAGCCTACGATTCAGCACAGGAGATGGTGGGGCAGTTGGGTAGCAGGGACTTCAGTGAAAAACCAAGAGGGCATCTAAGCTTCAAACCCCATCAGGTAGTTACACAGCCAACCCAGAAGGGCATGAGCTCTGCATCCTACAAAGCCAGGTCCCTAAAAATAAATGCATGTGAAGCTATACAGAAAAATAATTTTTAAGAAAACCACTATAAGGATGTGGGTGGCTAGGAAAGTGGCTCACAGCACTTGCGTAGCACATACACAGCCTGGGGTTCCATTCCCAGCACTGAATAAATCGGGTATGTATCTGCAATCCCAGCACTCAAGAGACAAAGGCGAGATTATCTGAGGCCCTCTGTTAAGTGCACATTCCTGACTACTAAGCCTTCTCTTCAGCTCCAACCCCAGCCTATGCACAGCAATAAATCACACTGCTAAACCACATGTGTAGCTCAAATTCAGCGTTCCACATGATATTTTTAAATAATTTTTACTGGAACGCAGTCATGCTGCTTTCGTAGCTTTTCTGTCATTAATACGCACATTTACAGTAGCAAAGGTGAGGCTGGGTGAAGCTTTATGCATTGTTAGTAAAAGGTAAATTGGTCTAGCCACAGTGAAACTCAACATAGACGTTGATTCCAATTTTAAAAAATATATAACAACCACAGAGTCCAGCTACATCCCTCCTGGATCCCTAGAGGAACAAAGGCAGCATTCAATATGATCAACCCTGTTGATCTTGGTGCTACTACAAATGGCCAAGTCATGAATTCCGCCTAGATACTCCCTGACAGATGACCATAAAGAAAGCAGGGTGTATATACATAAGGAGACTTGTCACAAAGAACAGAGCAGTTTACAGGAAAGTGTATGGAAGTTAGGGTATCAGGTTGAGCAGAAGAAGCCAGACCCAGAAAGACATGTATTGACAGGTGCAGTACACCCCTGTGATCTAGCACTTGGAGACAGAGGTGAGATGATCAGAAGTTTAAGGTAATTCAATTCAGTTACATTTTTAATCAGAAACCAATCTGAACCTCCACATCAAACAAGATACACTCAAACTAATAGAAGAAAAAGTGGGGAAGAGTCTCGAACACATGGGCATTGGGGAAAATTTCCTGAACAAAACACCAATGGCTTATGGTCTAAGATCAAGAATCGACAAATGGGACCTCATAAAACTGCAAAGTTTCTGTAAGGCAAAGGACACTGTTGTTAGGACAAAACGCCAACCAACAGATTGGGAAAAGATCTTTACCAATCCTACATCTGATAGAGTGCTAATATCCAAAATATACAAACAACTCAAGAAGTTAGACTCCAGAAAGACAAATAACCCTATTAAAAGTGGGGTACAGAGCTAAACAAAACATTCTCAGCTGAGGAATATCGAATGGCCAAAAAGCACCTAAAGAAATGTTCAACATCCTTAGTCATCAGGGAAATGCACACACCTCACACCAGTTAGAATGGCTAAGATAAAAAACTCCGTATTGAACTTGAGTTGGAAACGACAAGTCTGGTCTTAAAATGGAGGGCCATGATCCAAAGGAACCAGAGCAGCTGAGAAAGCTGTTTATTGGTGGTCTGAGCTTTGAAACCACAGATGATAGCTTAAGAGAACATTTTGAGAAACGGGGCACACTTACAGACTGTGTGGTAATGAGAGATCCTCAAACAAAACATTCCAGAGGCTTTGGTTTTGTGACTTCCTCTTGTGTCGAAGAGGTGGATGCTGCAATGTGTGCTCGTCCACACAAGGTTGATGGACGTGTGGTGGAACCAAAGAGAGCTGTTTCTAGAGAGGATTCTGTAAAGCCTGGTGCCCATTTAACGGTGAAGAAGATTTTTGTTGGTGGTATTAAAGAGGATACAGAAGAATATAATCTGAGAGACTACTTTGAAAAGTATGGCAAGACTGAAACCATAGAAGGAAGACAGGCAGAGTGGGAAAAGAGAGGATTTGCTTTTGTAACTTTTGATGATCAGGATACAGTTGATAAAATTGTTGTTCAGAAACACCACACTATTAATGGGCATAATTGTGAAGTGAAAAGGGCCCTTTCTAAACAAGAGATGCCGTCTGCTGGATCACAGAGAGGTCGTGGAGGTGGATCTGGCAACTTTATGGGACGTGGAGGAAACTTTGGTGGAAGAGAAGGCTATGGTGGTGGAGGTGGTAGCAGCAGAGGCAGTTATGGAGGTAGTGGTGATAGATATCATGGATTTGGAGGTGATGGTGGCAACTATGGTGGTGGTCCTGGTTACAGTAGTAGAGGAAGTTATGGAGGTGGTGGACCAAGGTGGTGGATAAGGTGGTGGAGGAGGAGGATATGATGGTTACAATGAAGGAGGAAATTTTGGTGGAGGTAACTATGGTGGTGGTGGGAACTATAATGACTTTGGAAATTATAGTGGACAGCAGCAATCTAATTATGGACCCATGATGGGGGCAGTTTGGGTGGAAGAAGCTCAGGCAGTCCCTGTGGTGGTGGCTATGGATCTGGAGGTGTAAGTGGTGGATGCGGTAACAGAAGGTTTTAAAATAAAACAAACAAATGACTACAGTTCTCAGCAGGAGAGAGAGCGAGAAGTTGTCAGGAAAGTCGCAGGTTACTTTGAGGCAGTCGTCCTAAATGCATTAGAGGAACTGTAAAAATCTGCCACAGAAGGAATGATGATCCCTAGTCAGAAAAGTTACTGCAGCTTAAAGAGGAAGCCCTTCTTGTTCAGGACTGTCATAGCCAGAGTTTGCAAAAAGTGCAGCTATCAATTAATGCAATGTACTGTCAATTAGATGTACATTTCTGAGGTCTTTATCTGTTGTAGCTTTGTCTTTTTCTTTTTCTTTTCATTACATCAGGTATATTGCCCTGTAAATTGTGGTAGTGGTACCAGGAATAAAAATTAAGGAATTTTTAACTTTTCAATAAAAAAAAAAACCTCAGGTGACAGCAAATGCTGGCAAGGATATGAAGAAAGAGGAACACTCCTCCACTGTTGGTGGGATTGCAGACTGGTACAACCATTCTGGCAATCAGTCTGGAGGTTCCTCAGAAAATTGGACATTCCACTACCTGAGGACCCAGTTATACCTCTCCTGGGCATATACCCAAAATATGCTCCAACATACAACAAAGACACATGCTCCACTATGTTCATAGCAGCCTTATTTATAGTAGCCAGAAGCTGGAAAGAACCCAGATGCTCTTCAACAGAGGAATGGATTCAAAAAATGTGGTACATCTACACAATGAAGTACTACTCAGCTATCAGAAACAATGACTTCATGAAATTCATAGGCAAATGGAGTGAACTAGAAAATACCATCCTGAGTGTGGTAACTCAATCACAGGAAAAAACACTTGGTATGCACTCATTGATAAGTGGATATTAGCCAAAAAGCTCAAATTACCCAAGATGCAATCTACAGACCACAGAAAGCTCAAGAAGAAGGATGACCAAAATGCAGATGTTCCCATTCCTTCTTAAAAGGGAAAAAAATATCCATAGGAGGGGATATGGAAGCAAAGTTTAGAAGGAACGGCCATTCAGAGCCTGTCCCACATGTGGCATATATATATATATATATATATATATATATATATATATATATGTATCCACCAAAACTAGATAAGATTGATGAAGCTAAAAAATGCATGCTGAAAGGGACGGGATATAGATCTCTCCTGAGAGACACATCCAGAGCATGTCCAATACAGAGGTTAATGCTAGCAGCAAACCACTTGGGGGGGGATGAATTAGAGGAAGGATTGAAAGAGTTGAAGGAGCTTGCAACCCCATAAGAACAACAATGCCAACCAACCAGAGCTTCCATGGACTAAACCACTACCACCGAAAGACTATACATGGACTGACCCAGAGCTCCAACTGCATATGTAGCAGAGAATAGCCTTGTTGGGGCACCAGTGGAAGGGGAAGCCCTTGGTCCTGCCTAGGTTGGACCCCCAGTACAGCGCAATATGGGAGGGGGGCAGTAAGCAGGATGGATGGGCAGAATACCCGTATGGGGGAGGGGAAGGAGAGGGGGGCTTATGGACAGGAAACCGGGAAAGGGAATAACATTCGAAATGTAAGTAAAGAAATATGTCTAATAAAAAATTTTAAAAAAGAAACCAACCTGAGCTATAAGAGACTCTATTATGAGAGAAAGAGAGGGGAGAGGGGGAGGGAGGAAGGGAGGAAGTAAGGAAGAAAAAAAAGAGAGAAGGAAAGAAAGTAAAGAAAACAAAGGAAGACTTTTTTCATAAATGGAATAAAAGAACTATCAAAGTAGAAAGGTATTAGGAAGAGGAAAGAGGTCAGAGAGGTCGAGGGAATATCTGAGAGTAAGCAAGGGGTGAATATGATAAATATGTATGCTACATGCATCTGTGAAAAAGCCAGGATGAAATTTTTTGTGTAAGTAATATACACTAATTAAAATGGGACCAAAAAGAGTGGCAGAGTTGAATGACTATGAGAGCATGATGCTTGAGGCTTAATAGAGTTTCCATTTGCCCTTTAACACAGACAGTGCAGCTGTCTGTCTCTAGTTTGCTAACTTGCCTGCATACGGTTGTATTTTACAAGTCACAAACACACGCACACACACACACACACACACACACACACACACACACAGACAGACACACACATCCTGTATAAGATAGATCCATTTCCTTTACACAAACAACCAACTCTTTCTTTAATTAAATAGGTCCATTCCCTAGACAAACTGTACTTGCATCCAGAGCTGATTTGACGCAGAAAACCCACATCTGCAGGAGAAGAAATCATCAACTTTCACTTCAAATGCTTTGATGATGTTTCTTAAAGACGGCTGGATGGTACTCAAAGGCACTTGCAACAAGTGCCTTCACCAAATGTTGCCACGTTCCTACTTGAGTTGCTCTTAGAAGACAGAACCAGGTATCTATAAAAGCAATGTAACTCGTCAAAGAGGCGTGTTCCACTCCGCCCACTGGTTCAGTGGTGCGAGGGGAAGTGCAGAGGGATTAACCCCCTCTCTACATTCAGTAATTCCCTCAGTCAAAAATCTTTATTTACAATCTACCATGCAAAACTTTTCTCTAATTTTAATGAGTCATAAATGTTTCTGAAATGCCCCTGCCCTTTGCACAGAGGAGGAAACATACTTTTCTTTGTGATTCTGTTTCATTGTGGCACCAGAGAGGGACTAAAATTGCTCTCCGACATACCTTTATGAGTTCTAACAAATTAAATGGATACAGACACTGGTGGGGTTGGGGGGTCTCACCCACCTTTTCCCTCTGCTCTGCAGAGCCTTCCCACTATGCAAGCATTGTTGGACAGCTCCATGGTGGTTTACAGAGATGCCAGAGAAGGAAGGCTGTGGCTGAACTCAATGACCCAGGGCTGCCTTCACTGTGACTCTCTCTTTTCTCTTGCTCTCTTCTTCTCTTCCCTCTCTGTCCCCTCTCTTCCCATTCCCCTTCCCCCTTTCTCTCCATGTGCTCATGACTGATCTCTCTCTCTCTCTCTCTCTCTCTCTCTCTCTCTCTCTCTCTCTCTCTCTCTCTGCCTCTACTACCCCTTCAACTCCCCTCCCCATGCCCTAAATAAACTCTTTTCTATACTTAAAAAAAAATCACCGTGCTTTGGCTTGTTTACAGTTCCTCCTAGTGGCTGTGAACCTTCCCTCTGAGTCCTGACTTCTCTACCCACCCAGTCCTGCTGCCTGTGTTTCCTGCAGCTGGGGACTGAAAGCCACCAGGTTTCCTGGAAGAGTGGCATCATAGTACATCTTAGTGTGAGCTGTTAGGATTTAGAGTCACCATGGAAATAAACCTCTGGGCATGTCTTTAATGGAGTTTCTAGATTGTAATAACTGAGATGGGAAAATTCATCCTTCTTAAAATGTGCGTATCACCATTTCATGGTTGCAGTATTGGACTGAATAAAGGGTATCTTAGGGAGGGCTCTCGTTGCTGAGAAGAGACACCATGACCAAGCCAACTCTTACAAGGGACAACATTTAACTGGAGCTGGTTTTCAGGTTCAGAGGTTCAGTCCATTATCATCATGGCAAGAAGCAGGACAGCATTTGGGCCAATATGGTGCTGGAGAAGGAGATGAGAGTTCTACCTCTTAATCCAAAGGCAGCAGCAGGAGACTGTCTTGGTCAGACTTAAGCATATATATGAGACCTCAAAGCCCCGCCTCCGTAGTCACACCCTTCCCCTAACGAGGCTCTTAATAGTGCCACTTCCCTTAGGCCAAGTATATTTGAACTACCACAAAAGGAAAATTGAAGTGGGAACTCATCTCTCTCTACTCCCTAGTGTGAAGCCAGTGTGAACAGTGCCCCAAGCTCCCACTGCCCAGTGTCCACACATGATGGACCCTTGAACTATGAGCCTAAATAAACTCCCCCTTCCTTAAGTGAGTTGTTCCTATTGAGAGGCTCTTGCTGGAATTAGCCATGTGGTCTTTACATTCTGGAACCCCAATGATCCATTCTGATGGTCAAATACCTCTATTTCTGTTAGCTTTACAAATACGCACTGAGACTGACCTCAGCTGCCTCCAGGCATCTCTTGTGCTTGGGACATTGTTGGCCTTCCTGCCCAAAGATTGAACCTTGAGTACAGGATCAGAGGATGTTGAGGTAACTTCTGTATCTTTCAAACCATTCCTACTTATCCTATTTGGGTCTGATGCAGAATTACAAATTCCTAATATATGTGAACAATCGTCATTTGCTTTTGTAAGAAATGCTAAATCTACACAAGTCAATTTAAATATTATCAGAATAAATAGATCATATTATGTTTCCGAAACAAAAGAGCCTTACTGCTTATATCTTGTTTTGAATTTAGTGACTCCCTCCCCACAGAAAGAGATCATTGGATAATTTCAATAAGCATGTTAATCTGAAATGAGAATATTCCTCTAAAAATTGAAATGAATTACCCAGATTAATAAAAAATCATTACAGCCTTGTAATGGTCAATTTTGATGGTCAACTTGACACAATCTAGAATCACCTAGAAAGAAAGTTTCAGGGAGGAACTGTCTGAGTCAGGGTGACCTATCAACACATCTGTGTGTGTTGGGCAGAGGGGTGTTGGTTAGGGTGAGATAGGAAAACACTGCTTACTGTGGGTGGCACCATTCCCTGGGTTTGGGCCCTGGACTGCCTAAGAGGAGAGAAAGAGCTGAGCACAGCTATGCATGCAGATGATTTTTTGTTCCCTGCTCTAGACTGGGACATGATTAGCTGTTCAGATGCCTACTGTTGTGACTTCCCTGCTTTGTGTACAATAATCTGGAAATGTAAGCTAAAAAAAAATAACTTTTCTCCCTGACTTGCTTCTTCCAGGTATTTTATCACAGCCAGAGGAAACAAAATTAAGACAGTGAACAGAATTGTTCACATTATAAGCTGGTCCCATAAAAGCTGCTTACCCCTTCCACTGTGTGAGGATACAGCAAGAACACCCCTCTATGGGCATGGGGCATGAGTACGTTAGCAGAGCACGTGCTTCGCATGCCCGAAGCCCTGTGCTCCATCTCCAGCACTGTAGGGTAAAGTCCAAGCTTACTTCCTGGTTTTGAAAGCCCACCAGGGCTGGAGAGATGGCTCAGTGGTTAAGAACACTGACTGTTCTTCCAGAGGTCCTGAGTTCAAATCCCAGCAACCACGTAGTGGCTCACAATGATCTGTAACAGGATCTGATGCCCTCTTCTGCTGTGTCTGAAGAGAGCAACAGTGTACTCACATATATTAAATAAATGAATAAATCTTAAAAATAATAATAATAATAAAAAGAAACCCTACTAATCCCTGTATCTACCCCAAGAACAGGCTATATAATCCCTCCAATTCCAGGCAACCCCAGACAGCTCTGCACTTTATAAATCCTGTTTCCTGCTCAGTTCTTTGCTGTCTCTCACCTAAGCAGTAGTCGCAATCCTGTATCTCTCCCAATAAGACTCTTCTATGAGGCTGGTTGTGTAGCGTGACTTCGTGGTATTCCTTGTCTCCAGACAGCCAGGTTATTGTTCCCTTCAAAAGGGCAACACTTGTTCTGGGTAAACTGCATAGACCAGGCATGGTAACCACACTCGTATCCCAGTACTGTATAGGGGAGGCAAACTTAAAGTTTCTTTTGCTACATAGAGAATTTGAGGTCAGTCTAGGCTAGAGATCTGTCAAGAAGACAAAATGAAAGAAAGAAGGATACAGAGGGAGGAAAATATATATCTAAACTAAACATATATGACATGGATCCCAATTCAATGCTCAGATAACTAACTATATGCTACCCAGAAAATAACTGGTAGTCAAGTATGATGAGAGACAGTTCCATGTGTGTTAGACTGACTGCACTTTGAGCAGCAGAATGTGTAACATTCCATTCCCCTCACAAAAATGTCTCCAGTTATATGTGAGTACAAATAAAAGTGTTCTTATGAATTGCACCATCTCCCTCAGTAGTCACACTGCCCCCATGGGAGAGTCACAAAAGTGTCACCCCTATTGGATAACCACCTTACACGCTCCCCAAGACCCCTGCTTCTGCCTTGTGTTGATTCAGTCACTGAAAAATACTCCTCATCTCTCCTGCACTTAAAATGTTTAGAGGAACAATTTCATTTACCAAGCATGTTCCGATTTTTCCATGTCATCTCCCAAAACAGCACAGAAGAGTATCCATCTACAGAACATCGGCTTTGTATTACCTAGATGTGATTTGCACTCTGGGGCCTGTGCCTAGGTTATATACAAATGGAATTGTAGCTGGACTTCTGGCCATTTTGTAAGTTATTTCCACCACCCTTCTCCACTCCTATCCCTTCCAGCCCCCTAACACTAGTTAGGAGAGAAAGAAGGCTGGAGGGGAAAGGTTCTCTAGACTACTTCCTACTGATTAGAGGTGTCATGTTCCTTGGGACAACTTTGATCTTTGTTGTCAGGATATCTCCAGTCAGCAACCAACCACCAGCAAGGCAAGGGGAGAAGCAGCAGCCACAACTCCTCTCAGGACTCTAGCATTTTTATACCCTCTTGAGTGTCCCCAGAATTCTAAATGCCAAACATTTGCAGAAGCTATCTGCAGCTGGCCAAATCATGCCCCTACCAGAGCATGAGGCAAATCATAGTCAGCTGCTATGGACAATCTGAAGCAGCCCCATCTCCCACACCTGGGATTAAAACAAAAATATGTTCCTATAACATTTCTGCATTTTTAAAGAAACCAAATTCTCATAGCTATTTTTAAAATTTATTTTTAAGTGTATGTGTGTGTGTCTGTTGTGTGTCTGTGTCTGTTTGTGTGTCTGTGTCTGTGTCTGTTTGTACGTCTGTGTCTGTGTCTGTATCTGTGTTACGTGCACATGGGTGCAGTGACCATGGAGACCAGAAGGCATCAGATCCCTAGAGCTGCAATGAAGTGAAGTTGTCAGATGTCTACTGTGGATGCCAGGAAAAGAACATGAGCCCTCTGTAGGAGAGGTAAGTGCTCTAACTACTGAGCCACTTCTCCACTCCTCTGTGATTCTACGGAAGAGATTTGAGCTCCAGTAAATACATGTTAAGTCTCTCCCTGATATGTTTCTCATATGATTTATTAAGTGGTATTTGTCAAACAATGTAAATCTACATATTTGCAGAATATGTTGGTATCAAGTATCAGATCGAAGGAGTTGGCATTGGGAAAGGGATGTCGAGAAAGGGGGCTCTGGAGAATAAATATAACCCATTCTACATGTATGATACTAGGGTTCTCTTTTTTTAATTAAGCATAGTGCATAAACAGGAGCAAAGGAGATGGCTCAGCAAGCAAGAGCATTTGTCAGGCAAGCATGAGAGCCTGTGTTCAAATATCCAGCACCCACATATAAACCCAGGTGTAGCCGTACACTTCTCGCCCTGTCCGAGCTGAGGGGAGATGGAGACAGGGGGATCACTGTAACTTGCTGGATGTCAATCTTGCTCCAGGTTCAATGAGAAACTACATATCAATAAATAAGGCAGAGAATCTGGAGTATGACACCTGTGCAGGTACACACACACATAAACACAGCACACACACAGGCACACTCACACACATACAAACACAGCACACACACAGGCACACACACATACAAACACAGCACACACACAGGCACACTCACACACATACAAACACAGCACACACACAGGCACACTCACACACACATAAACACAGCACACACACAGGCACATACAAACACATACAAACACAGCACACACACAGGCACACACAAACACATACAAACACAGCACACACACAGGCACACACAAACACATACAAACACAGCACACACACAGGCACACACACACACACATACAAACACAGCACACACACAGGCACACACAAACACAGCACATACACAGGCACACAAACACATACAAACACAGCACACACACAAGCACACTCACACACATACAAACACAGCACACACACAGGCACACTCACACACATACAAACACAGCACACACACAGGCACACTCACACACATACAAACACAGCACACACACAGGCACACACAAACACATACAAACACAGCACACACACAAGCACACTCACACACATACAAACACAGCACACACACAGGCACACTCACACACATACAAACACAGCACACACACAGGCACACTCACACACATACAAACACAGCACACACACAGGCACACACAAACACATACAAACACAGCACACACACAGGCACTTACAAACACATACAAACACAGCACATACACAGTCACACACCAAAAAAACACTTATTTAAAAAAACATAATAGCCAGTTATTTCAATGACTAAAAAAGGAATTAGGATGTTTGAGGAGAATAAAAATCTCCACTCCATTTGAGATAATATTTCCAAGAATTATAATGAATGGTGTATGAAGTATCATCAAAAACACAGGCAGGACTCAGATGGGAGCCTAGCTAGGAGAGGATGTCGTCTCTCCTTAAAGAACACACTTGAAAGTAAGCAGTTTACATTAAGGGGCAATAACATATGGGTTACTTTAAAATATGACAATATTTACCAGAAAGAGTTTAGAAAGATAAAGTAAGTGACCATGGGGACAACAGATGTGGGTCTCATTTTTCATTGTAAATGTCGCAACACTTTCCTCTTTGTGTATGCAACTGTTGTCTTGGTAACTTTTAGCACCGTGAAAGGATGTGTTCATCCCTTTGCATTCTGTTAAAAACAGTAAGATTTAATACCTTATTTAAGTCAGAAGAACAATCCAAATCCCCAAGAATACACAGGAGCAATGAACTCACATGTCAGCAGTTCTGTGGGAACATCAAAAGGCCATGGATTTTCCAGGCAGTCAGACAGGAATTTGAGGGAAACTGAACATTTCCAGGCTTCTTGGCTATGAGTCACTTTATTAACTGAAAAAATGCTACTTAAATCTTCAGGCATATTTCTCTTTATGTATATCATCTCTCGCCATTCTTTAAAAAGCCATTTTTAAAGCTTTTGCTTTATTTTTTATGTGTACATACTTGTGCAGTACCCTCAGAGGCCAAAAGATGGCCTCAGCTCTCCTGTAGCTGGTGTTACAAAGGTTTGTGAACCGCCTGATTGTGGGCACTCAAAACTAGACTCTAGTCTTTTACAAGAACAGTGAGTTTACGTTATTAACCACTGAGCTACCTTAAGCCTGATTGTTTATTTGTTTGTTTAATTACTCAAAGTCTCCTTACATAGCTCTCTCTGACCTGCAACATACTATATAGACCAGGCTGGCCTCAAAATCACAGATACATTTGCTTCTACATCCCAAGCGCTGAGATTAAAGTCAAGTGTGTGTGCCACAATGCCCGGTCTCCTAAAGCACTTTTTAAAGCTGAAAAAGTAAAAAGTAAGAAGCCTATTTGTGGTGTGTGTGTGTGTGTGTGTGTGTGTGTGTGTGTGTGTGTGTGTGTGTGTTCCCAGAGAACAGAATTTATAAAATGAATATATATATATATATATGATTTATTACAATGACTTACAGGCAAATCCAACAAAGGCCAATGGCTGACTGTGAATGGAAAGTCCAAGAATCCAGTAGTTGTTCAGTCCTGATGTTTCAGCTGGTTTTCAGTTGTGCTGGAATCCCTAAGAAGGAGGCTCTAATGCCAGTGAAGGAATGGACTTGCTAGCAAAATGAGAACAAGCAGGCAAAGAGCAAAAGTTCCTCTTTTTAGCAGAAGGGGTGGCCCAGATTAAAGGTGTGTCTCACCATCTGGTGATCTGAATTAAAGGCTTGTGTCTTCCTGCCTCTCAAGATCTGACTCAAAGGTGTGTCTTCCTACCTCAAAGGTAGCACTCTGGCCATTCTTCTGCCTGGAGTCCGGCCCACTGTGAAGATTTCTCTTCATCAATATCTTTCAGGGTTGTCCCAGAAAGGGGTTGTAATGCTGCAAGTGTCCACCTCTGTTTGGTACCTGAATAACACGCAGAACTGTCTGTAAATTGGGCTCTAATCTTCTCATCCTCAGTCAACCAATCATGGAGAACACCCCATGAGGCTATAGGTACATTCTCGACAGCAGATGACATTGTGACTAGAGTAGAAACCATAGGCATTTGGGCAAATTCTTCTTGTAACTTGCTTGTGCCTTCAGGACCTGCCTAGGACCTGCTACACTGTGTCCATTGTGCACCATAAGGAAGGGAAGAGAATACACCAGCGGTCTTGGGAAACAGCAAAATCTTTTATTATTCTTACCATGTAAGCACAGTCGGTAATCAATCAGGGCCACAGACAAGGACAGGGGAGCCTTGTTTCTTCTGGCAGCCCTGAGAAGGAGCAGAAGCTGGGTTTATAAGCATAACACCTCCAAACTTCTGAGCCAAGTTACAGTTATAATTTTAACCAATCAGAACTCGGGAATTAGGGACTCTCCCAGGCGTTCCATCATTGTCAACTGACATTGAATGTAATCGAGTTTTTTGCTCAGCCAATCAAATTCATTTGTTCTTTCTGTCGTTAGCAACTAGCATGATGGCTTGGGTAACTATTGTTGCTTAGAGAGAGACTTGGTAGCAGGTATGTTTTGGAGAACATTGCTGCTTACAGAAGGTGTTGGTCAGCTTAGGTAAAATGAAGTCAGAAGTCAGAATGTCATTACAGAAGACAAGTTCCTTTTATCTGCTTCCGGTAGCCCTACCTTGCATATACCATGTCCATTTAACAATGGATTGCTGTTATGCATGCCCTGTTTGCTGTGCATGACTTGGTGGATCATATAACACCCCCAACTCATGATGGGCACCTCAGGTCACATGATAATTTGGTGGTCCATTGTCAAACATTCAGTTTCCACCGAGGCTCAAAAGCAAGCCAAGAGCTGTCTTTCGAAGGGAGAATGGTTGTCTGCAGATAGTGGTAGAGCCTTGTTCCAAAATCTGAAAGGTCTCCCTGTGATTCACCTATAGGTCCTTACTAAAGGCT
Organism: Rattus norvegicus; assembly: GCF_021556685.1. Classification (NCBI taxonomy): domain Eukaryota; kingdom Metazoa; phylum Chordata; class Mammalia; order Rodentia; family Muridae; genus Rattus; species Rattus norvegicus. The sequence continues at coordinate 35,292,613 of NC_141546.1, read as the reverse complement.
TCAAACAGCATCCCTATCTGCCACTGACACCTCAATTACTATCAGGTCTACTGGATCTAGTCCATATGGTAGAGCAGCCTCCACAGCAGCCTGGACCTGTTAAAGAACCTTCTCCTGTTCCAGGTCCAAACACAGAGGTGGCCATTTTTCGAATCACTTGGTATATAGACCAGAGTAATGCACCCAAGTTAGGAACATGCTGAGTCCTGAATCCAAATAGGCCCACTGAATAGTGGTGTTTCTTTCTTGGTGATGGGAGGGGCCGGGTACAATAACTTACCCTTCATCATAGAAGGACTATCTCTACATGCCCCACACCACTGAACTCCTAAGAATTTCACTGAGGGAGGGAAATGGGCCTTGAATTTTGGTTGGATTTATTTCCCATCCTCTGATTTGAATATGTGTTACCAATGTGTCCAAAGTGGTTGCTATCTCCTGCTCACTTGGTCCAACCATCATAAAGTCATCAATATAGAGTACCAATGTAGTGTTTTGTGGAAGAGACAATCAAGATCCTTTCTAAGTTATGACACAGGGCAGGAAGGTTAATATATCCTTGAGGTAAAACTATAAAAGGTACACTTCTGGCTTTGCCAACTGAAAACAAATTGCTTCTAGTGGTCTTCATGGACAGATACTGAGAAAAAGGCATTTGCTATATAAATAGCTTGCATACCATGTACTGAGAGATATGTTTTTTTTGTTTTTTTTTTTATAAAAAATGGGGTTATTTTTATGATGAGCACAAAGGTAGTCGCATGCAACACAATCTTTTTTTTTTTTTATTATCTTGAGTATTTCTTATATACATTTCAAGTGTTATTCCCTTTCCCGGTTTCCGGACAGACATCACCCTCCCCCCTCCCCTTCCTTGTGGGTGTTCCCCTCCCAAACCTCCCCCCATTGCCACCCTCCCCGCATAGTCTAGTTCACTGGGGGTTCAGTCTTAGCAGGACCCAGGGCTTCCCCTTCCACAGGTGCTCTTACTAGGATATTCATTGCTACCTATGGGGACAGAGTCCAGGGTCAGTCCATGTATAGTCTTTAGGTAGTGGCTTAGTCCCTGGAAGCTCTGGTTGCTTGGCATTGTTGTACTTTTGGGGTCTCGAGCACCTTCAAGCTCTTCCAGTTCTTTCTCTGATTCCTTCAACGGGGGACCTATTCTCAGTTCAGTGGTTTGCTGCTGGCATTCGCCTCTGTATTTGCTGTATTCTGGCTGTGTCTCTCAGGAGCGATCTACATCCGGCTCCTGTCGGTCTGCACTTCTTTGCTTCATCCATCTTGTCCAATTGGGTGGCTGTATATGTATGGGCCACCTGTGGGGCAGGCTCTGAATGGGTGTTCCTTCAGTCTCTGTTTTAATCTTTGCCTCTCCCTTCCCTGCCAAGGGTATTCTTTTTCCTCATTTAAAGAAGGAGTGAAGCATTCACATTTTGATCATCCGTCTTGAGTTTCCTTTGTTCTAGGGATCTAGGGTAATTCAAGCATTTGGGCTAATAGCCACTTATCAATGAGTGCATACCATGTATGTCTTTCTGTGAGTGGGTTAGCTCACTCAGGATGATATTTTCCAGTTCCAACCATTTGCCTACGAATTTCATAAACTCGTTGTTTTTGATAGCTGAGTAATATTCCATTGTGTAGATGTACCACATTTTCTGTATCCATTCCTCTGTTGAAGGGCATCTGGGTTCTTTCCAGTTTCTGGCTATTATAAATAAGGCTGCGATGAACATAGTGGAGCACGTGTCTCTTTTATATGTTGAGGCATCTTTTGGGTATATGCCCAAGAGAGGTATGGCTGGATCCTCAGGCAGTTCAATGTCCAATTTTCTGAGGAACCTCCAGACTGATTTCCAGAATGGTTTTACCAGTCTGCAATCCCACCAACAATGGAGGAGTGTTCCTCTTTCTCCACATCCTCGCCAGCATCTGCTGTCACCTGAGTTTTTGATCTTAGCCATTCTCACTGGTGTGAGGTGAAATCTCAGGGTTGTTTTGATTTGCATTTCCCTTATGACTAAAGATGTTGAACATTTCTTTAGGTGTTTCTCAGCCATTCGGCATTCCTCAGCTGTGAATTCTTTGTTCAGCTCTGAACCCCATTTTTTAATAGGGTTATTTGTTTCCCTGCGGTCTAACTTCTGGAGTTCTTTGTATATTTTGGATATAAGGCCTCTATCTGTTATAGGATTGGTAAAGATCTTTTCCCAATCTGTTGGTTGCCGATTTGTCCTAACCACAGTGTCCTTTGCCTTACAGAAGCTTTGCAGTTTTATGAGATCCCATTTGTCGATTCTTGATCTTAGAGCATAAGCCATTGGTGTTTTGTTCAGGAAATTTTTTCCAGTGCCCATGTGTTCCAGATGCTTCCCTAGTTTTTCTTCTATTAGATTGAGTGTGTCTGGTTTGATGTGGAGGTCCTTGATCCACTTGGACTTAAGCTTTGTACAGGGTGATAAGCATGGATCGATCTGCATTCTTCTACATGTTGCCCTCCAGTTGAACCAGCACCATTTGCTGAAAATGCTATCTTTTTTCCATTGGATGGTTTTGGCTCCTTTGTCAAAAATCAAATGACCATAGGTGTGTGGGTTCATTTCTGGGTCTTCAATTCTATTCCATTGGTCTATCTGTCTGTCTCTGTACCAATACCATGCAGTTTTTATCACTATTGCTCTGTAATACTGCTTGAGTTCAGGGATAGTGATTCCCCCTGAAGTCCTCTTATTGTTGAGGATAGCTTTAGCTATCCTGGGTTTTTTGTTATTCCAGATGAATTTGCAAATTGTTCTGTCTAACTCTTTGAAGAATTGGATTGGTATTTTGATGGGGATTGCATTGAATCTGTAGATTGCTTTTGGTAAAATGGCCATTTTTACTATATTAATCCTGCCAATCCATGAGCATGGGAGATCTTTCCATCTTCTGAGGTCTTCTTCAATTTCTTTCCTCAGTGTCTTGAAGTTCTTATTGTACAGATCTTTTACTTGCTTGGTTAAAGTCACACCGAGGTACTTTATATTATTTGGGTCTATTATGAAGGGTGTCGTTTCCCTAATTTCTTTCTCGGCTTGTTTCTCTTTTGTATAGAGGAAGGCAACTGATTTATTTGAGTTAATTTTATACCCAGCCACTTTGCTGAAGTTGTTTATCAGCTTTAGTAGTTCTCTGGTGGAACTTTTGGGATCACTTAAATATACTATCATATCGTCTGCAAATAGTGATATTTTGACCTCTTCTTTTCCGATCTGTATCCCCTTGATCTCCTTTTGTTGTCTGATTGCTCTGGCTAGAACTTCAAGAACTATATTGAATAAGTAGGGAGAGAGTGGGCAGCCTTGTCTAGTCCCTGATTTTAGTGGGATTGCTTCAAGTTTCTCTCCATTTAGTTTAATGTTAGCAACTGGTTTGCTGTATATGGCTTTTACTATGTTTACGTATGGGCCTTGAATACCTATTCTTTCCAGGACTTTTATCATGAAGGGGTGTTGAATTTTGTCAAATGCTTTCTCAGCATCTAATGAAATGATCATGTGGTTCTGTTCTTTCAGTTTGTTTATATGATGGATCACGTTGATGGTTTTCCTTATATTAAACCATCCCTGCATGCCTGGGATGAAGCCTACTTGATCATGGTGGATGATTGTTTTGATGTGCTCTTGAATTCGGTTTGCCAGAATTTTATTGAGTATTTTTGCGTCGATATTCATAAGGGAAATTGGTCTGAAGTTCTCTTTCTTTGTTGGGTCTTTGTGTGGTTTAGGTATAAGAGTAATTGTGGTTTCATAGAAGGAATTCGGTAGGGCTCCATCTGTTTCAATTTTGTGGAATAGTTTGGATAATATTGGTATAAGGTCTTCCATGAAGGTTTGATAGAATTCTGCACTAAACCCGTCTGGACCTGGGCTCTTTTTGGTTGGGAGACCTTTAATTACTGCTTCTATTTCCTTAGGAGTTATGGGGTTGTTTAACTGGTTTATCTGTTCCTGATTTAACTTCGATACCTGGTATCTGTCTAGGAAATTGTCCATTTCCTGAAGATTTTCAAGTTTTGTTGAATATAGGTTTTTATAGTAAGATCTGATGATTTTTTGAATTTCCTCTGAATCTGTAGTTATGTCTCCCTTTTCATTTCTGATTTTGTTAATTTGGACGCACTCTCTGTGTCCTCTCGTTAGTCTGGCTAAGGGTTTATCTATCTTGTTGATTTTCTCAAAGAAACAACTTTTGGTTCTGTTGATTCTTTCTATGGTCCTTTTTGTTTCTACTTGGTTGATTTCAGCTCTGAGTTTGATTATTTCCTGCCTTCTACTCCTCCTGGGTGTATTTGCTTCTTTTTGTTCTAGAGCTTTTAGGTGTGCTGTCAAGCTGCTGACATATGCTCTTTCCTGTTTCTTTCTGCAGGCACTCAGCGCTATGAGTTTTCCTCTTAGCACAGCTTTCATTGTGTCCCATAAGTTTGAGTATGTTGTACCTTCATTTTCATTAAATTCTAAAAAGTTTTTAATTTCTTTCTTTATTTCTTCCTTGACCAGGTTATCATTGAGTAGAGCATTGTTCAATTTCCACGTATATGTGGGCATTCTTCCCTTATTGTTATTGAAGACCAGTTTTAGGCCGTGGTGGTCCGATAGCACGCATGGGATTATTTCTATCTTTCTGTACCTGTTGAGGCCCGTTTTTTGACCAATTATATGGTCAATTTTGGAGAAAGTACCATGAGGAGCTGAGAAGAAGGTATATCCTTTTGCTTTAGGATAGAATGTTCTATAAATATCCGTTAAGTCCATTTGGCTCATGACTTCTCTTAGTCTGTCTACATCTCTGTTTAATTTCTGTTTCCATGATCTGTCCATTGATGAGAGTGGGGTGTTGAAATCTCCCACTATTATTGTGTGAGGTGCAATGTGTGTTTTGAGCTTTAGTAAGGTTTCTTTTACGTATGTAGGTGCCCTTGTATTTGGGGCATAGATATTTAGGATTGAGAGTTCATCTTGGTGGATTTTTCCTTTGATGAATATGAAGTGTCCTTCCTTATCTTTTTTGATGACTTTTAGTTGAAAATTGATTTTATTTGATATTAGAATGGCTACTCCAGCTTGCTTCTTCTGACCATTTGCTTGGAAAATTGTTTTCCAGCCTTTCACTCTGAGGTAATGTCTGTCTTTGTCTCTGAGGTGTGTTTCCTGTAGGCAGCAGAATGCAGGGTCCTCGTTGCGTATCCAGTTTGTTAATCTATGTCTTTTTATTGGGGAGTTGAGGCCATTGATATTGAGAGATATTAAGGAATAGTGATTATTGCTTCCCGTTATATTCATATTTGGAAGTGAGGTTATGTTTGTGTGCTTTCATTCTCTTTGTTTTGTTGCCAAGATGATTAGTTTCTTGCTTCTAGGGTATAGCTTGCCTCCTTATGTTGGGCTTTACCCTTTATTATCCTTTGTAGTGCTGGACTTGTAGAAAGATATTGTGTAAATTTGGTTTTGTCATGGAATATCTTGGTTTCTCCATCTATGTCAATTGAGAGTTTTGCAGGATACAGTAACCTGGGCTGGCATTTGTGTTCTCTTAGGGTCTGTATGACATCTGTCCAGGATCTTCTGGCCTTCATAGTTTCTGGCGAAAAGTCTGGTGTGATTCTGATAGGTCTGCCTTTATATGTTACTTGACCTTTTCCCCTTACTGCTTTGAATATTCTTTCTTTATTTTGTGCGTTTGGTGTTTTGACTATTATGTGACGGGAGGTGTTTCTTTTCTGGTCCAATCTATTTGGAGTTCTGTAGGCTTCTTGTATGCCTATGGGTATCTCTTTTTTTAGGTTAGGGAAGTTTTCTTCTATGATTTTGTTGAAGATATTTACTGGTCCTTTGAGCTGGGAGTCTTCACTCTCTTCTATACCTATTATCCTTAGGTTTGATCTTCTCATTGAGTCCTGGATTTCCTGTATGTTTTGGACCAGTAGCTTTTCCGCTTTACATTATCTTTGACAGTTGAGTCAATGATTTCTATGGAATCTTCTGCTCCCGAGATTCTCTCTTCCATCTCTTGAATTCTGTTGGTGAAGCTTGTATCTACAGCTCCTTGTCTTTTCTTTTGATTTTTTATGTCCAGGGTTGTTTCCATGTGTTCTTTCTTGATTGCTTCTATTTCCATTTTTAATTCCTTCAACTGTTTGATTGTGTTTTCCTGGAATTCTTTCAGGGATTTTTGCGATTCCTCTCTGTAGGCTTCTACTTGTTCTCTAAGGGAGTTCTTTATGTCTTTCTTGAAGTCCTCCAGCATCATGATCAAATATGATTTTGAAACTAGGTCTTGCTTTTCTGGTGTGTTTGGATATTCCGTGTTTGCTTTGGTGGGAGAATTGGGCTCCGATGATGCCATGTAGTCTTGGTTTCTGTTGCTTGGGTTCCTGCGCTTGCCTCTCGCCATCAGATTATCTCTAGTGTTACTTTGTTCTGCTATTTCTGACAGTGGCTAGACTGTCCTATAACCTGTGTGTCAGGAGTGCTGTAGACCTGTTTTCCTGTTTTCTTTCAGCCAGTTATGGGGACAGAGTGTTCTGCTTTCGGGCGTGTAGTTTTTCCTCTCTACAGGTCTTCAGCTGTTCCTGTGGGCCTGTGTCTTGAGTTCACCAGGCAGGTTTCTTGCAGGGGAAAAGTTGGTCCTACCTGTGGTTCCAAGGCTCAAGTTTGCTCGTGGGGTACTGCCTAAGTCCTCTCCGCTGTGGCAGCAACCGGGAAAATCTGTGCCGCTCTTTCCGGGAGCCTCCGTGCACCAGGGTTTCAGATGACGTTTGGTGTTTTCCTCTGGCGCCTGGATGTGCACAGAGTGCAGTCTCTTCTGGTTTCCCAGGCGTGTCCGCCTGTCTGAAGGTTCAGCTCTCCCTCCCACGGGATTTGGTTGCAGAGAACTGTTTATCCGGTCTGTTTCCTTCAGGTTCCGGTAGTGTCTCAGGCGCAGGGGTCCTGCCGCTCCCGGGCCCTCCCCTACGGGAACCCAGAGGCCTTATACAGTTGCCTCTTGGGCCAGGGATGTGGGCAGGGGTGGGCAGTGTTGGTGGTCTCCTCCGCTCTGCAGCCTCAGGAGTGCCCACTTGATCAGGCGGTGAGGTCTCTCTCCCACGGGGTTTTCGAGAGATATGTTAAACTGATCAAATAAGGATGCCACATCTGGTACAGCAGCTGCAATCAGTCACTGCCTAACGAGTTTTTCATAGTCAACTGTCATTCTCCATGATCAGTCTGTCTTCTGCACTGGACAGATAGGAGTCCTTGAGGGTGGCACTAATTTCTGCAATTCCTCCAAAGATGCAGAACTGGTTTTGATTCACTATTTTCCCAGGCAAAGGAACATCTACAGGCTTTCATTTAGCCTTTTGAACCATAATAGTCTTCACTCCACAGGTCAGGGATCCAACGTGAAAATCCTGCTAACTTCTATGTTTATCTATCCCAATTATACATTCTGGTACTGGGGAAATAACCAGATGACTTTGTGGATCTACCAGACCTACTGTGAGTCAGACTTCAGCCAAAACTTCACTAATCACCTAACCCCAAAACCCCTACTGTAGGTGGAGAGCCACAATGTTTTTTAGAATCTCCCAGAATTAGTGTTAGTTGAGAACCAGTATTCAATTAGACCCCAGAAAGTCTGATTATTTTCTTTCCCCGAGTTATCCTGGTAAAGGGCTGTAGTTCCCACTGGGGAAGGATGGAGAAAGGCTAACAGGAAAACTTTTAGGTGTCTTATCAAGGTCCTTCCTCAGGGAATCCTAAGCACCCCTTTACTTAAGGAGTTCTGGACCTGCAAACTGGCTCAACTAGGAAAATTGATATGTGGTCTGTGGTTGCCTTTTGCCATGATCCAATATAATCTTTCATTCATTTGTTTGAGAATTTTTTCATTTATACAGACCAAATAGAAATGCAGTAGGCTTCTATCTATTTTATGCCTGGAAACACCATGATTGATTAGCCAATACCAAAGGTCCATACAAGTGGTGCCATTATATAATTCACCTTCCCTCAACTTACTGCTACAGGCTAGGTCACTATAAACATTGCTTTGTCTATGTTGCCCATGATCACTTTGCCTTTGGCAATTCAGTGCTACCACCTGTCCCCTGCTACCTTGGGACCCAATTAAATGTGTTGCATTTAATTTGTCCAGTTGAGCAGCAGCATCTCTAACCCTAAGGTCTGGCATAAGGAAAAGGGCAGCAGCAAAATACTTCAACCATGCCGATTCCCCCTCACCTTTTTGTGTCTTAAGGGTTAGTGAAGGGCACAACTTCTGACCCTTCCCATTGTAGAGGATTAGGTTTTACACAGCATATCCACTCTAGCATTGTAATGTCCCTGAGCCTTAAAATTCCTTCATCAACTCTAAGCCAAGGGATATTAGGCATCTCCAACTCCTTTTCCATAGGCCGTCTTTTGACAAATGCTTCAACTAACCATTCAAACAAACTTTTGACACTTGTCTTAGTTAGAGTTTTACTGCTGTGAACAGACACCATGACCAAGGCAAGTCTTATAAAAGACAACATTTAATTGGCTCTGTCTTACAGGTTCAGAGGTTTAGCCCAGTATCATCAAGACAAGAACATGGAAGGATCCAGGAAGGCATGGTACAGGAGGAACTGAGAAGTCTACGTCTTCATCTGAGGGCTGCTAGTAGAAAACTACCTTCTGGGCAGCTAGCGTGAGGGTCTTATAGCCCACACCCACAGTGACACACCTACTCCAACAAGGCCACACCTCCTAATAGTGCCACTTCCCATGGGCCAAGCATATTCAAATCACCACATTCCATTCCCTGACCTCCAGAAGCTTGTTCAAACACATGAGTCTATGGGAACCATATCTAGCCATAGTATAATTTAAAAAGTACATTTAGTCCAACTTCCAAAGTCCCCATAGTCTATAGCAGTATCAATAATGTCAAAAGTCCAAAGTCCAAACTCTCTTCTGAGATCCATCCAATCACTTAACTGTAATCCCAAATCAAGATAGAAAACTAGCTGGGAAAACTCCAAATTCTGTATCACTGTGTCTGATGTCAAAGAAGGTTTCAGATATCCAACTCCTTTTCCACCTGTGTTAACTTCAACAAACTTCGGGGCTGGTTCCACTCCCTGTTAGCAGTATTCCTCAGGAGAAATTCCTATGGCTCTTATGACTTCTTAAAAGTCTTGGGGTCTCCAAGACAATTTCAATGTTACAGTTTCTTGTTTCAATGTCTGGGCTCCACACATGATCTTCTGGGCTCCTCCAAAGGGCTGGCACCACTTCTTCAGCTCTGCCCTCTGTGGCACTCTAAGCTCAGATTGACCCACTCCACTGCTGCTGCTGTTCTTGGTGATCATCCCATGGTACTGGCACCTCCAACACGATGGGGTCTTGCTGCAACTAGGTTTCACCAATAGCCTCTCATGGGCTCTCTTTATGGTGCCACGTCTCAAATCCTTTGCATGACCACTTCAGTCCTGGGCTGTCAACTGTAACTGAGGCTGCACCTTCACCAATGGCCTTCCATGGCCTCTCATAGTGCCAACCCTCGGCTGCTCTTCATGATCCTTCATTCCTTCAACACCAGTACCACCAGGGTGACACATTACCAAGTACGGCTGCAGCATGAAGTACAACCTTGGCTACCTCTGGAACACAGCTTCTTAGTGCTCTCAGAAGACGCTTCCCAGAAGATTTCACCTCAGTGATACTGGTATCTTCTTAATCACCACTAATTTCTTAGCTCCTGCTAAGTAGCATCAATTGTCCCAGTAGTCTCCTTCTCCTCTTGACTAGAAAGTCACAGACACATGGCCAAAGCTGCAGAGTTCAAATATGAACTCTTTGTTCTATTACATTATCACTAGCTTTCTGTTTTCCAACCCCTTCACTGCCTGAGCTTGGTTGTCCTGGATCTTTCTCTGTAGACTGACCTTAAACTCAGGGATCTGCGTGCCTGTCTCCTAGGATTAAAGGTGTGTGGCACCACACTAGGACTTAAGTTTTTACTCACCTAGAACTTGCTCTGTCCTGGACTGGCCTTGAGCTCAAAGTTCTGCTTGGCTTTCTCTTCTGGTATTAAAAGTCTGTAGCACCGTGCCTGGATCTAAAGTAAGCTGGGTAGGATCTTGCCCCCAAAGTCCCTTAATCTGCTATGTCCTAGAACATAGGACTCAATTTCATTTCACTTCCTGTGGTGCATTTAATACTTTGCCATATATTTTATATTTTTCCTTTCTAAGCTTGCTATGCTTGTTCAAAACTCTCCTCATGAGACTTAACCAGAGAACAAAGTCTCTACTGGGCGTTTTTGAGACTATCTTTGTCAATGCAATTAATATAAATTACCTTAGATTCAGGTAAACTCTTCAGAAAAGGGCAAAAATCAGCCACCTTCTTCACCAAAATACCATAAAACAGTCTCTAGACCACTTTCTGAACTTCTTCTCCACTGAAACCACTTGGGCAAAGTCTGCACCATTCAAATCATACTCAGCAACAAAGTCTTCCATATTCCCAGTAGGATAGTCCATTAAGCCCAACTTAAAGCATTCCACTGCTTTCCAAGGTCTCAAAATTCACATTCCTCCAAACAAAAACATGGTCAGGCCTATCACAGCAATACCACAGTTTCTGGTACCAATTAAAATAACACTTTTTGGGGCTGGAGATATGGCTCAGCAGTTAAGAGCACTGACTGTTCTTCCAGAGGTCCTGAGTTCAATTCCCAACAACCACATGGTGGCTCACAACCATCTGTAATGGGATCTTGTTGCCCTCTTTCGGTGTATCTGAAAAACAGCTACAGTGTTCTCATATAAACATAATAATAAATAAATCTTAAAAAAAAAAACAAAAAAAGATAACACCTTTTTTTAACTGAGAGAGAACACATCCCCATCCTAAGTTATAGGATTCCATTCTTTTTTTTAAAGATTTTATTTATTTTATGTATGTGAGTACACTGTAGCTGTCTTCAGTCACACCAGAAGAGGGCATCAGATCCCATTACACATGGTTGTGAGCCACCATGTGGTTGCTGGGAATTGAACTCAGGACTCTGGAAGAACAGCCAGTGCTCTTAACTGCTGAACCATCTCTCCAGCTCAGAATTCCATTCTTTACCAACTAATACTGTTGTTTTAATCACTGACACCCCCTAAGGCTGGGACTTGAATTTTTATTGTAATCCATCCAACCTTATAATGAGGGCTTTGGTTTGACTTGCTATGACTGGAGCTCCATGACTACTGCACAGATTTTCTTCCAGAGCACACTTAGAAAACTCCAGACTATTTATGCACATCTGGAACCAGTCAATTTTATCACTAAGTTCTTTGTTGTCCTTCCCTATTCTGAGATGCTAGGAGTTGATTAATTTTATCACGGAGCTCATCCCTATCCTTTATCAATTAACCCAGAGCTGCTAAGTGCAACCAACCAGCAGCGCCATTTTCCTTATTTTCCCCCCAAACTGTCAAAACTTCCATATACAGGGTCACCAAATCCATTGCCACTCACAGTTAGTGAATCAGGATAATTGAATGCATTCATCTTCTTAAATTGGTAATATAGATCACACCATGGACTTTCAGTACTCTCTGGACTCCCAAAAGAAGGGGTGACTAGAGAGGCCTCGGGGGCCGTAGATGTTGATTTATTGAAAATGCATTCCAATAAACAGTTCTCTGCACCCAAATCCCGTGGGAGGGAGAACTAAACCTTCAGAGAGGCAGACACGCCTGGGAAACCAGAAGAGACTGCACTCTGCGCACATCCAGACGCCAGAGGAAAACACCAAACGCCATCTGGAACCCTGGTGCACGGAGGCTCCCGGAAAGAGCGGCGCAGATCTTCCCGGTTGCTGCCACAGCGGAGAGGACTTGGGCAGTACCCCACGAGCAAACTTGAGCCTTGGAACCACAGGTAGGACCAACTTTTCCCCTGCAAGAGACCTGCCTGGTGAACTCCAGACACAGGCCTACAGGAACAGCTGAAGACCTGTAGATAGGAAAAACTACATGCCCGAAAGCAGAACACTCTGCCCCCATAACTGGCTGAAAGAAAACAGGAAAAGAGGTCTACAGCACTCCTGACACACAGGCTTATAGGACAGTCTAGCCACTGTCAGAAATAGCAGAACAAAGTAACACTAGAGATAATCTGATGGCGAGAGGCAAGCGCAGGAACCCAAGCAACAGAAACCAAGACTACATGGCATCATCGGAGCCGAATTCTCCCACCAAAATAAACATGGAATATCCAAACACACCAGAAAAGCAAGATCTAGTTTCAAAATCATATTTGATCATGATGCTGGAGGACTTCAAGAAAGACGTGAAGAACTCCCTTAGAGAACAAGTAGAAGCCTACAGAGAGGAATCGCAAAAATGCCTGAAAGAATTCCAGGAAAACATAAATAAACAAGTAGAAACCCATAGAGAGGAGACACAAAAATCCCTGAAAGAATTCCAGGAAAACACAATCAAACAGTTGAAGGAATTAAAAATGGAAATAGACGCAATCAAGAAAGAACACATGGAAATAACCCTGGATATAGAAAATCAAAAGAAGAGACAAGGAGCTGTAGATACAAGCTTCACCAACAGAATACAAGAGATGGAAGAGAGAATCTCGGGAGCAGAAGATTCCATAGAAATCATTGACTCAACTGTCAAAGATAATGTAAAGCAGAAAAAGCTACTGGTCCAAAACATACAGGAAATCCAGGACTCAATGAGAAGATCAAACCTAAGGATAATAGGTATAGAAGAGAGTGAAGACTCCCAGCTCAAAGGACCAGTAAATATCTTCAACAAAATCATAGAAGAAAACTTCCCTAACCTAAAAAAAGAGATACCCATAGGCATACAAGAAGCCTACAGAACTCCAAATAGATTGGACCAGAAAAGAAACACCTCCCGTCACATAATAGTCAAAACACCAAACGCACAAAATAAAGAAAGAATATTCAAAGCAGTAAGGGGAAAAGGTCAAGTAACATATAAAGGCAGACCTATCAGAATCACACCAGACTTTTCGCCAGAAACTATGAAGGCCAGAAGATCCTGGACAGATGTCATACAGACCCTAAGAGAACACAAATGCCAGCCCAGGTTACTGTATCCTGCAAAACTCTCAATTAACATAGATGGAGAAACTAAGATATTCCATGACAAAACCAAATTTACACAATATCTTTCTACAAATCCAGCACTACAAAGGATAATAAAGGGTAAAGCCCAACATAAGGAGGCAAGCTATACTCTGGAAGAAGCAAGAAACTAATCGTCTTGGCAACAAAACAAAGAGAAGAAAAGCACACAAACATAACCTCACATCCAAATATGAATATAACAGGAAGCAATAATCACTATTCCTTAATATCTCTCAACATCAATGGCCTCAACTCCCCAATAAAAAGACATAGATTAACAAACTGGATACGCAACGAGGACCCTGCATTCTGCTGCCTACAGGAAACACACCTCAGAGACAAAGACAGACACTACCTCAGAGTGAAAGGCTGGAAAACAACTTTCCAAGCAAATGGTCAGAAGAAGCAAGCTGGAGTAGCCATTCTAATATCAAATAAAATCAATTTTCAATTAAAAGTCATCAAAAAAGATAAGGAAGGACACTTCATATTCATCAAAGGAAAAATCCACCAAGATGAACTCTCAATCCTAAATATCTATGCCCCAAATACAAGGGCACCTACATACGTAAAAGAAACCTTACTAAAGCTCAAAACACACATTGCACCTCACACAATAATAGTGGGAGATTTCAACACCCCACTCTCATCAATGGACAGATCATGGAAACAGAAATTAAACAGAGACGTAGACAGACTAAGAGGAGTCATGAGCCAAATGGACTTAACAGATATTTATAGAACATTCTATCCTAAAGCAAAAGGATATACCTTCTTCTCAGCTCCTCATGGTACTTTCTCCAAAATTGACCATATAGTTGGTCAAAAAACGGGCCTCAACAGGTGCAGAAAGATAGAAATAATCCCATGCGTGCTATCAGATCACCATGGCTCTGAAACAGAATACTCACTGCCTTGCTCCCTACAACTTGCTAGCAGAGTTCTTAGACCATTCAAGACCATCTGACCAGGGATGATACTGCCCATCCTACCCTGAGCCCTATCACGTCAATTATAAATGAAATAATAAAATATTCTACTACCTTGCCTACAAAAAAAAATGCCTATGGAGTTTCCTTGGCAATCACCAGCAGTAAGTGTCCTGAAGGCTTTCTAAGCATGAAGTGTATGCATAATCCTGATCAAAAAAGTGTTAAACAAGGATGAGATCATAGCTTGACAGGTAGTAGACCTAATTATCTGTAAAGAAAAGAATCAGCGTGTAGAATGTTTTTTGAGTGGACGCAATCAGCCTAAGTTAATCTTGACACACCCTCATGTTGTACCCAACTAGTAAGCTGGGACTTGTCACCAGAGCTGGACTCAAAATGGACACAAAGGGGTGGTATCCACTGTGACCACAGACCAGTTGTAATGGTAATAGCAATGTCTAATAATTATTATGTTTAAGTGTTAAGCATTTGTTAATTTATTTAGCTTCCAAATCAACTCTATGGTATAAGCAATTATATATTATTTCTATATTAAAGAAAAAATGAAAAAAAAAGATATTAAGGTGCGATTTAAGCTATTGAGTCTAGGGTAGGTCTGCATGCCAACTCAAGAGAGTGGATGTAGTTGGTTAACTAATTAGTTGGCAATTATAAAAGTTCATTGTGAATAAAATTATTTTATAAATGTAAAAAAAAAGAAAATGCATTCCAGATACTTAAAAGATTCATCCTTATACTTACGTTGTTCAAGATCCACTTTTGGTACCAAAATCTGCTTATGACAGAATCCCCGAAAAAACGTAGTCTGCAATGCCAGTGGGGAAAAGATGGACTTGCTAACAAAATGAGGGCAAGCAGATAAAGAGCAAAAGCTTCCTTCTTCCATGTCCTTATATAACAGTGTTTCTCAACCTCTGGGTCGATGTCTTTTTAGGAGTCAAAGGGCCCTTTTGCAGGGGTCACCTAAGACCACTGGGAAACACAGATACTCGCATTACAATTCATAACAGTCACAAAATTACAGTTATGAAGTAGCAATGAAAGTAATGTTATGGTTGGGGGTCACTTCAACATGAGGAACCGTATCAAAAGGTCCAAGCATTAGGTAAGTTGAAAACCCCTTTTATATATACTTCCAACAGATGGTGTGCTCCAGATCAAAGGTGTGTCATTCTGCCTCAAGATTCAGATCAAAGGTGTGTGTCTTCCTACCTCAAAGGTCTGGACTAGAAGTGGATTTACTCACTTTAAACCAAGCGGGGAAAAAAATCTCTCACAGGGGTACCCTCCATTTGTGGATTGTAGTTCATTCCAAGTGTAATCAAGTTGGTGTCCAAGGACAGCCATCACAACAGCTTTGTAGAGTTGGATCTTTTCTTCCTGTGTGTATGAAGCCAGAGATCCAACTTGGGTTACTAGGCTTGTGCAGCAGTTTTCTCCATGCTGAGCCACCTCACCAGCCCAGGAACGCTCTCCTAAAGGAAGGAAGAAAACGCATCCCCTTTGAAGAATTCTTATGGGTTTTTTGAAACAAGCTAGTTGTAGCAAAGTCCTCTACCATAGAGACTTTGATTTTAAGGATTGTGTGTGTGAACCAGCCCATCTGTAAGTTTTGAGCTAGAGACATTTAAAGTTCTGATTCATTTGCTCATGTTTTGTCAGCTTTAGCCACTAATCTTGATAGCAAGTAGAAAGACCTGCAGTGACATTACTTTGGGTTGAAAAACATGAACTCTGTTCTGTACTATAGGCCTATGTGAAGCTGGCTAAGTAAAGAGTAAAGTTTTCAGCGATGTGAACTAATAAAACAAGTCTAGGTGCTTTATGTCTTTTTTTTTTACACAAAGACAAAGAGCATTTATTCTGCAGAAATATCCAGTATGTGGGGGTCAACTATTCTCTAAGATGGCGACCCCAGACAAAATCACGAAGGCTTTCTTCTAAGGAACTGGAGGAACTCTCTAGGGATTATGTAATCTAAAATTTTGTTAGTGGGTGCTAGGGGGTCGCAGGTGGTCATTGGTATGCATCTATATGTCATGAACCATTTAACCATATGACAAAATAGGGCTGCCCAGCACAGATGTCCCATTCTGAGAAAATATTCCCCGCTCTTGCGGTTATCCCCAGGCTGTTCTTAGGGAGGGGGTTTTATGACCTTGTTCTGGATTTTTTTTTCTTTATTAACTTGAGTATTTCTTATTTACATTTTGATTGTTATTCCCCTTCCCGGTTTCTGGGCCAACATCCTCCTAACCCCTCCCCCTCCCCTTCTGTATGGGGTTCCCCTCCCCATCCTCCCCCCATTACCACCCTCCCCACAACAATCACGTTCACTGGGGGTTCAGCCTTGGCAGGACCAAGGGCTTCCCCTTCCATTGGTGCTCTTATAGGCTATCCATTGCTACCTATGAGGTTGGAGCCCAGGGTCAGTCCATGTATAGTCTTTGGGTAGTGGCTTAGTCCCTGGAAGCTCTGGTTGCTTGCATTGTTGTTCATATGGGGTCTCAAGCCCCTTCAAGCTCCTTCAGTCCTTTCTCTGATTCCTTCAACGGGGATCCTGTTCTCAGTTCAGTGGTTTGCTGCTGGCATTCGCCTATGTATTTGCTGTATTCTGGGTGTGTCTCTCAGGAGAGATCTACATCCGGTTCCTGTCCGCCTGGTAATTTATGTCTTAACTTGTTGGCCTCCATAAGACTTCATTCTGATCTGAGAAGGGGTGTGGTTTAGTGGGTAGGTGGGTGATTGTATGACAAACAGAAGGGCCTGAGTTTACTCCCCAACACCCATGTAAAAAGCTAACTGATGGTTCAAGGCCAGCCCAGTCTACATAATGAGCTACAGAACTCACACAGCTACATAGTGACTCACCTTCTCAAAGCACAAAATAAAGAGTCGGGAACTAAATGAGACATGAAACTTACAAGGCCCAGTAAATAAATAAAACCGGACAATCTCAGGATGTTCCTGGCAACCACCCCCTAACACCCCAGTGGTTATATAAGCAGTAACAATTGCTGGAGGAAGAGATTCTCCAATTAGCCCAGTTGCCCATATCATGCAGGGAACTCCAGGGACAGGGGTTTGTGACTGGTCACCATGTTGGGGCTGGCTTTTTGATGACACAGCTCCCTTTGAACTTTCTGTGTCCCCATTAGTTGCCTCTCACCCACATTCCTGTAAGTCACCCCAATAAGCACATGATTCATCAAGCTGAATTTGGATGGAATTGTTTATTTGATATGTCATTAGTGCCTTATTTAAAGTGAAGGAAGGAAGAAAGGAAGGAAGGAAGGAAGTCATACAACAGAGGGTAGAATCAACAGAAAGATATAGATGAATCATGAGAAAGATTATCAATGCGTGTGGTAACTTCCCAGGTCCTTATGGTTAGAAACCACTAGAGTCAATCTATCCAGGTCTACAGACCTGGATAAGCAAGACTAAGGCCGTATAAAAAAACAGTGGCTCAAACTTCCTGCCAGCAATATAAGGCTATTCAGTCAGGACAGAGGCAGATACAGTGGCTCATGCCTATTAAGTCAGCACTCACAAGGCACAGGGAGGAGGATCACAAGTTCAAGACCAATCTGGGCTACACATAGAGATCTTAGCTCAAAGACAAGAGGGGTGGAAGAGTGGAAGGACGAGAGGAGGAGGCAAAAGCTCTGCTATTCCAGCCAAGAGTGGAAGAAACTCACAATAGAAAAACAAGAAAGGCCACTGCTTTTTGTAGCTTCTCCTCCTCCTCCTTACTGCAATGCTAAGGAACTGTGTTAAGGAAGAGAAGAGAGGAAGAAAGGCAGCCAGACCTGAGTTACTCCTTTCAAGACTTCTGGAGAGTCTAAATCAGCTCCCAAAGGAATGAACTTCAACTGAACTTTAAGGGACGGGACAGGACTCTGTTGGTAGAGGCCTCGACTAACACATACCATATCAGAAAGGCCAGCACTATAGAGCTGCAGTGCCTACTGTTAGCATTCCGTTTAGGCTTTGCCCCACAGTTATCTGTCAAACAACCCCTTTTATAGCATGCCTGTCTTGCTCTACCCTCTCTTCCTCCTCCTCCTCCTCCTCTTCCTCCTCCTCCCCCCCTCCTCCTCCTCCCCCTCCTCCTCTTCTTGCCGCCCCCCGCCTTTCTCTGTCTCTATTTCCTCCTCAACCCCTTTCTCATGTCCTAAATAAACTCTATTCCATACTTTATCCTTTGTGTAGCTGGTACCTCAGGAGAAAGGGATGCCTCAGCATAGGCTTGCAAAGGCACCCCTTCCACCTCACCATACAGTGCTTCTATCAAACATATCCTGGTTCATTCATATATATATATATATATATATATATATATATATATATATATATATATATATATATATATCACAGCACCTACTATGAGAATTTTTAATGATAGGTTAAAACCTACAATCAAATACAGATGCGATAACTAATTATGAATGTCCTTAAATGTCTGTTTCGTAGATACTTGATATAAAATGTGTTCACAGTGCACAGCCCAGAGGTGAACAATTAATTTCCTATTTTGTTTTTGTTTATCAAGGCAGGGGTTTTCTGTGTAGCTCTGACTGTCCTATATCTAGATCTATAGACCAGACTGCCCTTGAATTCACAAAGATCTTCATCCTGAGTTCTGGGATTAAAAGTGTGTTCCACCATGGCCATGCAATAATTAATTTTAAAGCAATCAGATAGCCCTGTAAAGGGTGAGCTCAGCAATAAACACCAAGATTTCAAAGACACAACAACAATTTACGTTTGGATTTGTAACTGAATCCTAAGTATTTTTATTCAGATTTTTCATGGACAGTGACTAAAATATGATTTGTGAGAGGCTGAGGAGACAGCTCACTTGGTAAAGTTCCTGCTGTGCAAACATGAGGACCTGAGTCTAAATCCATCAACCAAGTGAAAGACAGACTAGGTGGTGGTCATGTTTAATCATGAAACTCGTGGACAGAGACAGCAAGATTCCTAGAGAGTGCTGACCAGTCCAGGTGAATCAGTGAGTTCTCCACTCAGTCAAAGAATCTTGTTTCAAAAAAATAAAACAAACTTGCTATTTAGTAAGACACAGGGCATTGACTTCTGCTCTCTACAGGCATGCGCACGCACTCGCACAAACACAAACACACACACACACACACACACACACACACACACACACACACACAAAGAAAACATATCAAATGTATCTGATCTAGCCCTATAGCTTTTGTGACCCTACCAAACTGTGCCATTTGATTGCCTAAAGACAATCAGGTTGTGAAATAGCAGCACAGCCTGCTAATTTACAGTATATTACAGTAATGTAGCCCTTTTAAGACTCCTATATGCTGTACAGTGGTGAATTTTGTAGAAAATGGTATGCAAAAGTTTATAGACTATCACTTCATGTGGTCTGGGGATGAAGTTCCTGCCATTATGCCCAAAGACCTGGATTTAATCCTCAGTTCAACAACAACCAACCATAAAAGAAAGTAAAGAAAAAACCCTATTTTAGAGATTAGATCAGGTGTGACCACTACTTCTAACAATTCTAAGGTGTTGATTACAGACTGACTTATCCCATGAATCAAAGCCCTTCTTATCTGATTAGAGTATTGGAAATCTACATTGTACTTTACAAACACTGTTCTTGGTTTAAGGATCCCAGGAGAAAATTCAAAGAATAGCAAGGGTAAAGCGTGTGTTTTCATCAAAGGACATCCCTGGATGTCAGGATTCTCTGAAGTAACAGGACTTAATAGAATGATCTAGGTAGATAGATAGATAGACAGATAAATAGACAGATAGATAGATAGATAGATAGATAGATAGATAGATAGATAGATAGATAGAAAGATAGAAAGATAGATAGATAGATAGATTAGATTAGATTAGATAGGTAGGTTGATTGACTGATTGATTGATCAATTGATAGGTTATGATTTACTAGAATGACTTACAGGCTGCAGTCCAGCTGATCCAACAGTGGTGGCTGTGAATAAAATGTCCAAGAATCCAGTAGTTACTCAGGCCACAAGCTGGTCTCAGCTACTCTTCAATACATGCTGGAATCCCAAAGAAGTAAACTCTAATGCCGGTGAAGGAAGGAATGGGCTAGCAAGGCCAGGGCAAACAGGCAAAGAGCATTGGTCCATGTTCTTATACCTTCCATCAGAAGGTATGGCCCAGATTAAATGTGGACCTTCCAGCCTTCAGATCCAGATCAAAGGCTTATGTCTTCTTCCTTCAAAGGTCTGAACTAGAAGTGTATTTGACCATTTTAAACCAAGAAAAGTCCTCCTTTTCTGGGTTGCAGTTCATTCCAGATGCAGTCAAGTTGGCAACAAGAATAGCCATCACAGATATCAGGCACTATCTTGAGACATGGTTTCTCCTGGGCCTGGTCCTAGAAGGAAGCTGGCATCTGAGCACCACTACAACTGGCTTTCTTTCTATGAGAGGTAGATGGAATTCGGGTCTTTGTTTTTGCAAGGCAATCTCTTCACAGACTGAGCCATCTCCTGTGCCCCAATTATAATACTTCTAGACACTTAGGAGTAAAGTGTAGCTCCATCGGTATGGTGACCACCTACATAAAAAAGGCCCTGGGTTCAATACTCAGCACTGAAATGCTGAATTAAAGATTCCATCTGCAGGCCCATCCCCGGACACACTCACTCTCTCTCTCTCTCTCTCTCTCTCTCTCTCTCTCTCTCTCTCTCACACACACACACACACACACACACACACACACACGTACATCTAAGCATAATGTATGATGAATGAAGACTTCACCCAAATGTCCACCCTGAAACCAGGAACCTTGTTAGGTGGTTCATGAACTTCCCTGTCAGTATGTGTTCTGTTACTATGATTCTGTCTTCATGGAAGTCATGTAAAAATTCTGTTTTACCTATGGCATTCATCATACATCTACCGCACACCAGCACAAAAGAAAAAGAAAAGAAATGAAAAGAAAGAGGGGGGAGGGAGAGGGAGACAGGGAGACAGGGAGACAGGGAGACAGGGAGACAGGGAGAGAGAGGGAGACAAGGAAAGAGAGAGAGAGAACGCAGCCCTGGAAAATTGAGGAAAAACTATGCTGTGAGGAAAGACATTTGTGTGATACAGGGCCCAAGTTGTTATATTTTTGTTGTTGTTCTTGTTTCCTTAGTCTTTTTGTTTCGTTTGGGGCGCGCTGGGTGGGTGTGGAGTGCTGCTCTGTGGATGAGGCTGGTCTCAACTCACAAAGATCCACTTGCCCTGCCTTCCTTGTGCAGAGATTAAAGGCGAGCACCACCACGCCCGTCTACCAAGAAGACTTTAAGACTTAAACCTCTTCTGACCGGAAACTGACACCACTCTAACAGTGAAGGAGAACAGATTTTTCTGAGCCACAAGGAATTCTGTCTTCCAATCAATCGGATTTTTTATTGTTCAGTCTTGGTTTGTAAAACTAGCGGGCCATTAGCAAGGCAAACAGGTTCACAACGCGTCCTCCAGTCCCCAGAGGGCGCTGCAGGAAATTCGGTCTCCAAAGGAAACCCAGCTCTCGCCAGAAACCGTTTCCGCCCAAAGCATTTCCGCCCCGCGGGTCCGCCGAGTCCAGCGATACAACACTTCCGACTCGGAACTGCGCACGTGCATCTGTCGCTCGGTGCAGACGGCTGGGCAACCCGGCAACATGTCGCAGTTACAGATGAAACTCCTGCGCAAGAAGATCGAAAAGCGGAACGCCAAGCTGCGGCAACGGAACCTGAAGCTGCAAGGTGAGCTGTGCTGAACCCCGCAGTGTCGAACGACTTCGGGAACCCAGAAACTCGGCGGTGCGCCGGGCAGCTTCCGGCGGGAGCCCGGCATGCGCCGCACGAGCAGGCCTCCTGGGTCCCAGCCCCAGTGCACCCTGCTCTTTGCGGGTGTGGGTTTCTCGGCACGGGGTGGAAGTGAGAGGCCTCGAACTTACTTCCCAGCATTATGTTGGCAGGACATTCAAAACCTAACTATTACCCTAGACTCCCCCATCATCTTTAGTCCCCATGGAGAACTTTGTATCTAGGTACTACCCTTTGCGGTTCCCGACTTTTACTTAGTTCTTGGATCTCATCCTCTGCCCAAACTTTTATGAATTCTTTTTCTCGGAGCTTTCCCAGTGATGATACTGCTGTCTTTCTTAGCTTGTTCTCTTCATTCCTGCAGGGATCCTCCTCGCATGTTAAACGCAGAACTCTCCCAGGGTTCTTGTGGCACACAACTTAGTTTGTAAATTCCTTAACATCTTGGTTTTGGCACAAGGGCTTAAGTGAAAAGTTGACACTTGTCACTCTCTTGTTGCAGTTTTTGTAGCTTGTTTAGGTTACCTCCCTGTAAGATACAAGGTTCTCAACCTTTCTAATGATGTAGCCCATTATTAAAGTTCCTCATATTGTGGTGACCCCCACCCACCACAAAATTATCTCGTTGCTACTTTATAGCTGTAATTTTGCTACTGTTATGAATCGTAATGTAAATATCTGATATGAGACTCCTGTAGTGGGGGGTCGAGTGACCAGTAGATTGAGAATCACTGAATTAAGTCCTCCGTGGGAAGTGCTGAGGGAAATTGACTCAACCCACATGATTTTCAACAGATAGTAATTGAAAGCGCAGAGGCCGTGGTGGGTTTTAGGCATAAGTATTGAAGTTTCTTCATTTAGTACCTGTAGAATAATTAACGCCGCTTAGTAGCTACTTCTTGGTGTAGGTAATATTGTAAACTAAAGATGGTGTTGCCTCGTAAGGATAGTTTGGGGCTTTAATAGGGCAAATGAGTGGTTTTCGTTAACTGAATTTTCAGTTCACCAAAGTCTAGGAAAGTTGGGTTTGAGTGATGTGAAATTATATAAGTAATAACTGTAGGAATGTGAAACATTCAGTTATGTTTATCAAATGCTTAGCACTGGCTATCCCAGTACTAGCTCAGTTATACCAGGCTGGTCTCAAACTCAGAGATCCACCTGTCTCTGTCTCCCAAGTGCTGGGATTAAAGGTGTGTGCCAGCAACACCAGCAGTCCAGATACTTACGTTAAAAATATATTTCTTCTCATTGCTGCTTACTAATCATTTGATTTAATTATGTGACCTTGCCGACATTTTTCATAGACTTCTGTATGCCAACTAAGGTCTTTTGAAGTTAAAACAACTTTAAACAATTGGGAGGTCCAGAAAGCCCGGGATTTTTTTTTCCTGCGAATGTCAGCGTTTAAGCTTTCTCTTGTCACAGTGTAAGTTCTGTCTTTAAACAGAAGCATCAGACAGGAGCCTGTCACAGCCTGAAAATGGAGATGTGCCTGAAGAACTAGGAAAAGGTGGAAAAGCTAAAAAGGCCCTGAAGCATTCTGTGACTGCAGGCTCAGCAGAAGCACAAAGTAGAGGCGTGCCCGAGGAGACTGTGGAAAATGCCAAAGTTAAAAAGTCACCCCAAAAACTTACCATTTTAACCAATGGAGAAGCAGCAGCAATGCCATCTACAGATCCAGAACTAAAGAAGAAAAAGAAGAAGAAGAGGAAAATTGGAAATGACACTGAGCCTGGTGGGTTTTTTGCTTTTCGTATTTGCCATTCAGATAGATTTTCAACTCTTGGTCACGTCCCTCTATTGTGTGTGTGAAGCGTCCCCTGTGCTCACCAGCGTGAGACTAGCCTGGGAGCTAAACAACACGGTTTATTATTGGTGGGCAAGGGAGGCAGGTTTGGAGTTTTCCCCAGGTTGGCTACCCTTGGGGAAAGTTCTTTACATTTATAGTACTCCACTAAGGGTTGTGGGGAGCAGATCGTTGGGCTGTGTAGATAAACTGGATGGACCATCGCATCATCTTTTGAGTGTGCATATTTCCATGGCTTTAGAACTTTAATGAACACAGCCTGAATCCAGGCTGGAATGGGAGGCATCTCCCTGGGCTTTTGTGTGTGAAGGCATTCGCCTTAGTCATTCTGTGACCTTTTGATTTACTTGTCTCCTGCTCGTATATTGTTTATAAGCCCTCTCCCCCAGAAGCGCTGATTTGCAAAGTCTAAGATAACGCATAGGAAAGTTGTGAGTAAATAAGACATTGGTCTTTCATGTGAGTGGACGATACAGGGTAGTGCTGAAGAGCAGGAGGAGGAAGATGGCAGCAAATTCTGGTGCACACAGATGAGCCTCCTGTTGAGGTGTGAACAAGCAAATGGGGCAGGGTGAGGTGGTTTGAGTGCTGCAGGAGCATACTTCTGTGCTTCTTCCCAGCAGCCCAGTTTGGATCACCGGCTAAGAAACCATCGCCCTTGCTCTAGCCTTAACATCTGTGGGAACAGGAAAAGCCCAAGCTTTTAGTGTTTCATCTTCAAAGCAGAAGCTACTTACAGAGGTGTAATGGCAAGAGGAGAAAATATTGGTGCTTGTGTGGGTTCAAGGCCAGCCTAGCTCATAAGTTGAGCTCCAGGCAGCCAGGGCTACACAGATAATTTTTGTTGGGGAGGTTGGGGGGGGGTCAATGATTCTTTTTTAAATCTGGAATAGTGTAATGCTTAAGAAACTTTAAAACATTGTTTTGTTTGCAAATCATTTATACCCCAACATTTTAAATATTGAACCAAGTCTCTTCCTGAAAAAGGTTTGTAACAAGTATCAAATGTTAGCATAACATTAAGCTTTGAAAAATGTATTTCTTTACATAACCAATGTTCCGTTCCCATTGGTTATTTTAATAATAAAAGAGTTTTTATTTGTTTGTTTTTTAAACCAAGATCCCAAAAAAGCAAAAACTGAAGAAGGCACGGAGGCTCGTGAGGAACCAGAAGGGGCTGGTGAGGAACCAGAAGGGGCTGGTGAGGAACCAGAAGATGGTGTGAAGGAGGCAGATGACAGTGAGGTGCCCAGTCTGCCGTTGGGAGTGACAGGTGATGGTCAGGGACTTTTCCAGGTGTCTTGTCTTAGATGTGTCACATTTCTCTGCATGACGGAAGGTTCCATTGTGACCTTTAATTATCAGCCCACATGAGTTTTGTATCTTTGTGCTGTTTTCCCTCTTCTGCTTTGTGGTACCTGGGCACTTTTCTCCATCCCTTTTCTTTCTTTCTCTGTGTTCCTAATATTTAAATAGTTTCATATTCTCACAGCTTCTGGGATTCAAGGGTTTCGGCTAGAATTTATCGTTCTAACCAGAATTGCATAGGAGTTGTTTGAGCTGTTTTTAGGAGATCTTGCTTGCTTGCTTGCTTGCTTAGTATTGTAATGCTTAATTGAGATTGCTAAAGTCACCTGGTAGTACTGTGCTGAGGGCAGTCTACAGAAGAAAATTAGAGAAGTTACAGAAGTGACTCATCAGCAGGACAGTTTTGCACCCCAAGTCAAGCAGCAAGCTTGTCTCAGAAATATCCATGTTAGCACCTAAAGTCGTACACTGCAAGCCTGACTATGGGCAGTCTACTGACATCTAGAGTGTGGAGGTGCCTGCCACACAGCATCTTGAGACACATAGCATAGCCCCTTGCCCAGCATGCACAAGGTCCTGAATTTAGTCCACACACACACACACACACACACACACACACACACACACACACACACCGCACAAAAAGAATTCTCCAGCCCAGTGTCAATTTAGATGTTCCTTTTTACAATGGGGCTGTATATCCCAGTAAACTCACTGAAGTTCAGAACAGAAGTCAAGAATGCATGGACGCATGCTACCTTCTGTAAAAGTGTCTTTTATTCCCGATGTAAGTCTCGAAGGCTCGCTGCTTCTACCTAACCTAACCTGGGCCTGGGCCTGGAAGCTTCTTACCTAGACCTAGAATGTTTTCAGCCTCTGAGACTTAAGCTCACTCTTTCTAGGTCTTTCTGAACTCCTTTCCTTGTTGACTGATTCAAACTGGCTTCAGCTTCTGACTGAATTGCTCTGCTTGGCCTCATATGTTCTAATCTTCTGGCTCATTCTCGTTCTCTGGTTCATTCGGTCTTCACCTATGTCTGCTTGTTCTCTCTCTGCAACCTGTCTCTATACTCCGTCCTAGTAAAACTTTCTCCTCCCTCCCTTCCTCTCCCCCATGTTTCCGCCCCTCCCCCCCCAGGCTTTCTCTTAAGTAGCTTTAATTTCTGTTCTTGTGAGAGTTGGGAATATCTTATTCTGTCAAATCTTTGTCTCATTTGACGTGGGTGCTTCCTTCTACACACTAACTTCACCTTCGTTGTTTGGGGTTAAAGGTGTGTGCTAAGGGCATGTCTGTATCCCAGCCAGACTGAGCCACACCACGATGAGAACCGGTTTGTCCAGTAAACAATACAGTATTGGGGTTCACAGTGTGATCAAATATCCTCCAGCAGCCTTCACAGGAACCTGTCCTAAACATGCTCCCCGGGGCTGGAAATAAGCTCAGCAGCTCAAAGCAGAGAACCAGAGACAAACATCCATGCTAGTGGCTCACGGTGATCTGTGCACAGGTAGTTCTAGCTCTGGGATATCACAGGAGTCGGCACTCATGTGCACATGTCTGCACACAAACAGACATGTGGTTAAAAGTAAAGTCTCTTTTAAAAAATGATCAGAGTTTTTACTTGACCTCTGGTTGGGAAAAGTCTTCTAACAAAGCCTGATTTATAAAAGCGTTATGTGTCTAGTAGTTTATCAGTGCCGCACTGAAAACATTAATCAGGTCGTGGGTGTTTTCCCACAACATCTGTCACAAGTCAGGACCATCATGGCTGCCAAGCTGAGAAACCACAGCTGTGGCCAGAGCATGGCAGAGTGGAGGGCTCAGTTTTTGATATGTTTGATGTCCATACTTTTTCTTATGTGTATGGTACTTTGCCAGCGTGTATGCATGTACACCATGCATGCCTGGTGCCCATGGAGATGAGTAGTTATTTTACTCCTGGAACTAGGATTGCGAGTGGTTAAGAGCCACCGTGTGGGTGCTGGGAACGGTACCCAGGTCCTCTGCAACAGCAGCGAGTGCTCTTAACCACTGAGCCATCTCTCCAGCCCCAGTGTTTACACATTTTATACTGTTACACATTTCTTTTTCCATGGATTTTTCTCATCTTTTTTTATCTTACCCGTGATTGGGCATTATTAGTGTCTTCTGGCTGTAAGAAGCTCTTGTAGGGAGCAGTTGGATATGGCAGCAGTGCCATCACTCTCTGACCACACGGCTTGCTGACAGTGAGCAATCTCCTATTAGGTGCTTTCGAGGACACTTCGTTTGCTTCCTTGTCTAATCTCGTCAATGAGAACACCCTGAAGGCCATAGAAGAAATGGGCTTCAAGCACATGACAGAGATCCAGCATAAAAGTATCAGGCCACTTCTGGAAGGCAGGTACGGCTGATATTGATATAGAGACATTCGTGTGCATTCCTCTGACTCTGTTCTCTGTGTAGATTCCTGTTTGGCTATATTAAAAACTCAAGTTACCTACTGGTGGATCAGTCTCTGTGGGTTAGGTGCTGGGCACCTTGTGCTCTATATTAGTGCCTAGAGCGTGCTTATAGCACATAGTGTGGGTTAGCACACATCCGTATGAGTCAAATGAATGTCCTTTGTCTTCTGCAATACTAAGGGATCTTCTGGCGGCTGCGAAAACCGGCAGCGGCAAGACCCTTGCTTTCCTCATCCCTGTGATCGAGCTCATTGTCAAATTGAAGTTCATGCCCAGGAATGGTAAGGCTCTGTCTCTCTGCTGTTATGTCACAAGGATTTGTGTCTCTTAAGGACTTGTGAGATGGCCCTGTCACCTTTTGCCTTTTAGGAACAGGAGTCCTGATTCTCTCTCCTACCAGAGAACTGGCCATGCAGACCTTTGGTGTGCTTAAGGAACTGATGACACACCACGTTCACACGTACGGGCTGATCATGGGTGGCAGTAACAGGTCTGCTGAGGTACAGAAGCTTCTCAATGGGATCAACATCGTCGTGGCCACCCCAGGCCGGCTCCTAGACCACATGCAGAACACACCAGGGTTTATGTACAAGAACCTGCAGTGTCTGGTTATCGATGAGGCCGACCGTATCTTGGATGTTGGGTTTGAAGAAGAATTAAAGCAGATCATTAAACTTTTGCCAGGTAAGTGGGTGGCATCTGCATGGGGCTCACAGGGTAGTAAGAGGTCCATGATTGGTGATCTGGTAGGAAAAACAGTATTTCAATACCAGATTTTTACTGTGGCCATATGAGGAGGCTGGGCCTGTCAGCTTCAGAAGTCGTTCTGCTAGCTTCATACAGCACATTTCCATAGCACAGGAAGTAAAATGCAGGTTCAACAGTCTGGATGAGAAGATGCCTTGTAAGAGTTGAGCTCTGGCTGAGTCTCTGTGGTCCCTGTTTTTATCTCTATGAAGGCAGTCTCACCTTCTATGTTCTATTCGTGGATGTAGTCTTTCAACATGACAAATTGTACATATCTACGATAAGGCTGTGATCTGTACGTTGTACAATGTTGTGCTGAAATATAATTGACATAAGAAACCAAGTGTGGAAGCAGGAGTTGAAGGTCATCCCTGAGACCTTGACTCCAGAGAGTTTGACCCCAGAGCTACGTGAGGCTCTGCCTCAAAAAATAAATTAGCGCCCAGAGAGATGGCCCAGCAATTAAGAGCACATACTGCTCTTGCAGAGGACCCAGGCTTGGGTCCCATCACCACACCACATGGTCATCACCTGGAACTCTAGCTCCAGGGGAATCTGCCCCTCTTGGCTTCTGAAGGTACCTTATTTAGTATACAGACAAGCAAGCACTTAATTTAAAAATAAGTAATCTCATTTTCGATACTCTTGTGTACGGCTTGAAAATCATAACCACAAGCAAAGCGATGGGCATGTCACCTTTGCGAGCGCACTAGTTTGTTTAATTCAGTCAGCTGTTGACAGGTGTATGTGTGTTTTCAGCTTGGGACTGCTAAACTTTACTGTGAACGTTCACTACAAGTCGTAGGGTTCTGTAGCTCCTTTTCCTTTGACTAACTTGAAGAAGGTATTGCTGATGGCCGGGAAACCTGACCTACCCATCACGTGGGTTTATTTGCTTAGGATCTGTCCATTTCCTCTAAGTTGGCATGTTTACAGACCTGAAATTCACATTATAGCCTTACTCTTGATGTTGTCTGGGTGTGTATACCATCAGCATGGCCCCTCTTCTGAAATCTCTCCCTAAAGTGTAATTGTGAAGCAGCTCTGAGAGTCCTCAGAAGGTTTGGCTATTTCTGTGTCTTTTTAGCACGTAGGCAAACCATGCTCTTCTCTGCCACACAAACTCGAAAAGTTGAAGACTTGGCAAGAATTTCCCTGAAAAAAGAGCCATTGTACGTGGGTGTTGACGACGACAAAGAGGTTGCCACAGTGGATGGCCTTGAGCAGGTACTGTTTATGACTAGCCTAGAAGTAAAGTAAGTAAAGCCAGAAACTTGGTGTTTCCTTGTGCTTCTTCAAAATGATCCACAGAGCACATGATTGAGGGACCTGAGTCAGATTAGCAGGCTTGGGTTTGGCATCTGCCAGAGACTAATGTCAGATGTCTTCCTGATGGCTCACCATTTGAATATTGAGAAGAGTCGCATCTGAGTGCTTGTAGACTCAGCTGATCTAGCCAGTCAGTTTGCCCCACTGACCCATTTCCTGGGCATTGGGATTACATGCTGACTGCCACGCTTACCCAGCATTCCCGTAGATGCCTGTCCTCAGCCCTTTACTTGCTGAGCTCTTTCTAGCCCCAAGGCAAAGTCTTTCAGTGAGTGAACTGTCCCCCATCGTTGGGGTTGGTGGGTTGGTACAGTCCTTAAGCGTGGCAGGAGGCCTTGCAGTATACTGTTGTGTTTGCGCACATCCTTCTGTGGGTGACCTGTTCACTCGCTCCATTTCAGGGGTATGTTGTCTGTCCCTCTGAGAAGAGGTTCCTTCTGCTTTTCACATTCCTTAAGAAGAACCGGAAGAAGAAAGTGATGGTCTTCTTTTCCTCCTGTATGTCTGTGAAATACCACTATGAGCTGCTGAACTACATTGACCTGCCTGTCTTAGCCATCCATGTAAGTGGTGGCAGTGAGCCTGCTGAGAGCCGGGGTGAGCCTGTGCACGTGGGATGAGAGGAATCACTCCCTCTGAACATAGATCTGAGTGGCTCCTCTCCCAGAGAGCGAGCGGGTCTGCATGGATCTGAAAACAGCTCAAGGCTCTGCCTCTCCCTGAGGATCTATCTATAAGAGGCTAATGGTTATTAGATATGTTTCCTCAGTGGTAGCCTCTGGTAAGGTGCCCATGTGCCTGCAATCCCCTTCACTCATGCTTCTGCCTGCTTCTTGAATCACACATGGACATGAAAGAAAAGAGGGACAGGAAGGGAGTGAGCAGGGCTGGGAGGGGGCAGGAGAGGAGGAT
Organism: Rattus norvegicus; assembly: GCF_021556685.1. NCBI lineage: Eukaryota > Metazoa > Chordata > Mammalia > Rodentia > Muridae > Rattus > Rattus norvegicus. The sequence continues at coordinate 35,262,101 of NC_141546.1, read as the reverse complement.
GGGGTCAATGTGATCAGAGCACTTCACACAGAAATGTTATAACACATAGGTAAATGCAGACTGATAAAGGACACCCTCCCTCTCCAAGGCTTGGGGTCTGGTTAGGGAGATGGAGCCTGGACTGGAGTAAGGTTGCTCTAACGTGTGGTAGCAGCTCCACAGTTGATGGGCTGTACATTCAGCTCTCACATACAACCTGAATGGGTTTTTGTGCTCTTCTTGATTTTGAATCTAGGGAAAGCAAAAGCAAAATAAGCGAACAACCACGTTCTTCCAATTCTGCAACGCAGATTCGGGAATACTGCTGTGCACTGATGTGGCGGCCAGAGGGCTGGACATCCCTGAAGTGGACTGGATTGTTCAGTACGATCCTCCCGATGACCCCAAGGTAACTGAGGAGTGCATTTGCCCAAAGAAGCATGTCCTTCCACATCCATGAGGCTTACCTGCACAGAGCAGCCACTGTCAGCGCGGCAGGGTGTCCCTGGTGTGGAGTGTCAGGGACCCTGTAGGAATCAAAGGCGTGTGCAAAGAGCTTTAAGAATGCTAGATTGATCCTTAGACTAATGTGTCCAACTGGCGTCTGGAGGAAGTAATGATCACGGAAGTAAATAAGGTCGGTCGAGGCTGCAGTAGGATAAATAACCATGTAAAGGCCAGGCATGCATGTGCTCCTGTAACCCCGGCAGCAGCAGGGGAGGGAGGAGGATGGGGACAGACAGGCTCTGAGGGCTTGGCCAGCCAGCGAACCAAAACAGCAAGCATCAGGTTCAGTGAGAGCCTGCCTGGACAGAGAGAAGCATAGAGAACCGCAGAGAAGGCACTTGGCTCCACCTCGGACCTCACACAGGCATGCAGACACCTACACAAAAGTACTTTGAATGAACAGTGAGTTAGAATAAAGTAGTGGCTAGCATTTAAATTAATTTCCTTAAAGAACAGTTTTGAAGGTGAACTATAGCAGTCATTAGGTCGTTGTTGATGTGCCTGCAGCCTCTCTCACACAGTGTTGGTATGGCTGGTGGGTGGAGCTCCTCTTGCTTTGGTGGTTGGCTCTTTTAAGGGGTGGTACCCTCAGAGGGAATGCTGCCCCAGAGTGAGGAGGATGTGAAGGTGAGGTTGGCCCTGCCCTGTCCACGGTCTAGTTAGGTGTGCCAGCATGCTCCTTACAGCAGAGCACAGTCAGACACCGCAATGTAAGCCAGCTTTTCCTGCCTCGCCACAGGAGTACATTCATCGGGTGGGCAGAACAGCCCGAGGCCTGAATGGAAGAGGGCACGCCCTGCTCATCCTGCGCCCTGAAGAGCTGGGTTTCCTTCGGTACTTGAAACAATCCAAGGTAAAGGCCTTTGTTAGGGACATCTTAAGTTGGGAGGAAACTCCTCTTGATATGAGGATTCGTCTCCCGTACCATCTCTATAGATGCAGGGTAGGTAGGGGTTAAGTTGATGTCAAACAGTGCTAAGTCACTGGGAGAGGTAGGTAGTAAGGATAGAAGGAACAGGCCCGTGGCTTTGTCCCCGCAGCATTTCCACAGTGCAGGCTCCCTTTCTGGTTCTCTGCAGCCCTCTTCAGCCCTGCTCTGCTCTCCCAGCACACTTGCAGTCTGGACACAGCATCTTTCCGATCTCTTTGTCACAGAGAAGCAGCAGATCTGTGCTCTCCCTGTGCCCCCCACCCCCTCCTGACTCTTTCCAGCACTTCCTGGTCCCTGTCTCCCTGTGAAGCCCTCACATAATCTGCTTCGGCTCTCAACTCAGCCTCCTGCAGCTCCCTTCAGGGCTGGCCATAGCCATCTAATCCCTAGCCTACCTGGGTTTGCCCTTAGCCCATCCTACCAGAAAAGTATGCATCCAGGCTGCATATGGCCTCCTTGTCGCTAGGCCTGGCAGGAATATGGCAGACCTGCTTGTCCATGACACTGGCACCATGACACTCTCCTGGCATAGTCCTGCCACACAGATTTCCTCCTTCCTACAATGTGACACTGATTCCTGAGTTGCCCTGAGGCCCCTGCACACTTTGCTTTGCTGCTCTTTGCCTAGATCTCCACAGGACACTGTTCAGCAAGGTGTGCTCCCAGCACACAAATGCACCGTGACAGGTTGCTCCGTCACTTCCCCGTCTGTTCTCCAGGCCAAGCACACATGCCTTCCTAGGGGAGGGCAGCAGCCAGTCCTGGTATAGCATTATCCTCCCCAGTCTGTAGCAAGACCCAGTACAGCTTCTGTCTGTTTGCCCAGCTATGTAAAGGTAATATTTGATAAATTCTTGAGAGAGCTGGAGTCATCTTGGCATGGGCCCAGTGCCCCTAGCACCAGACACAGAGTGGTATAGAAGCCCCTCTCCCGGTATAGAGGAAAAGAGGTGGTCATCCCAGGCATGGTAGCACACACCTATGATCCCAGCAGTCAAGAAGCAGAGGCAGGGGGATCACAGCAGGTTCAAGACTAGCCCTGCTAGAAAATAGGAAAAACATTTACTGCCCTCAATGTCAGGGTTGAGGGGGTGAGGGAGGTGTTAGCAGTTGCTTGCCTCTGCTCATTTCCTCACCTCAGCTTTTGAGGAGGAAAGAAATGGGGGCCGCCATGCAGGATTCTCATGAACTCTGCAGAGATGGGATGCTCTAGTGACTGGGGGTAGCAACCAGCAAATTGATGTCCCTATCCTGGAGTTCCACAGCCCAGGCACTTCTGTCCTCAGTACCAGCACTGTCCCTTGCTGTCGCAGCTGATGGGACACTTCAGTCTTCATCCTTCTGATCCCGAGTGCCCCTCTCACTGATACTTCAACTGTTGTTTCTCTAGGTTCCGTTGAATCAGTTTGACTTCTCCTGGTCTAAGGTTTCTGATATTCAGTCTCAGGTAAGCTTTTTGTTCGTGCTAATTATCTTTCTGGGGAGAGATCACCTGCCCCAGTACTGCTCCGTGAGGTTTTGCAGTCACTCCCTGAGCTCACCCTCTGTCACTCGTGGGTGATGCTGGCTTGGACCGTGAGGTCCTTGGGCATTCTTCCTATATGCTCGTGCTCTCGGTGGCCTGACGGAACCTCAGTCTTGCATCTGTGCTGCCTGAGACGAGAGGCCAGAGTCAACTGCAGTCAAGGACAGGTGCTTTTTGGATAACTATTGTCACAGTTGACATCTGCCTTTTTCTTTCTATTTCAGCTGGAAAAACTGATCGAAAAGAACTACTTTCTGCACAAGTCTGCCCAGGAAGCGTACAAGTCCTACATACGGGCATATGACTCCCACTCTCTCAAGCAGATCTTCAATGTCAACAACTTAAATTTGCCTCAAGTTGCTCTGTCTTTTGGTTTTAAGGTCCCTCCTTTTGTTGATCTGAGTATCCTTTGTGACGTTGTGCTGCAATTAAGGGGCTTAGCAGAACTGTTGGGGCTTAACAGCAAGTCGGTGTGTCCCTCAGCTGCCCAGCCAAAAGGCTCTGGTGTCCATCCTGGCCATTGTGTGTCTGCCTGCAGTAGCTAGAACATGGGACTAGGAAGGAGTCAGCGTGAACTTGTCACTGGGGCGGGAATTACCAGAATAAGGCAGCTCAGGATTTAAGTCACTGAAGAACTAAGATTGGCTGGCAGGATAGCTCAGTGGGCAAAAGTGTTTGTACAACATGCCTGGCACCCAAGTTTGACCTGTAGGACTCAGGGTGGAAGGAGAGAACCAAACATCCCTAGTAGTTGCGCTCTGACCTCCATCGTGTGCTGTGGCACACATGCCCTCATGTATACACACAGAAGAATATTAAAAAGACAGAAATAGAACTTAGCGAGAGGCAGGTAGTTGTATCTTCAAGGTAGAGGCACAGAGCGATGGGAAGTAGTGCTGAAGAGAGGTGAGAGCTCTCAGACAGAGTTTTCTAGCCTCGTGTAGCCACCAGAGGGTTACCTGTGCAGAAATGGCCACAGAAATCAAAACTGAGCCCTGGTCTAGGACCTCCCAGTTGCTTCCATTGCAGTTTGGTGTGTGTGCACAGATGTGCTTGAGTAGCAACCGTATTTTCAGAAGAAAGAATCAGATAGGAAGACTGCTTTTCAATGCTACTGTAGTAACTCCTGAGGGGATTCCAAGACCAGATTGACGAGCTTCTTCACGCTAGACCTTGTGAGCGAGCGTCTGCTGTAATAAGAGTTGGATTGTATGAGAAAGAATCGCAGATAGCTCTTGGGCCTCTCTGGTCTCAGCAGACTTGAAAGGCGTGTGCAGCGACAAGTGCTCAGTTGACCTCAGACTCGGTTATTCTACGCTGTTGTGATTATAGTGTGCTGCCTCATGCGGCCACCACAGTTGACTTGAGCGTCATTGCTGTTCATTTTGGTGTTCAAGCTTATTGTTGCTCCTAGTCTTGTGCAGGTTCATTGCACAGCTCATACACACACACGCGCGCACACACACACACACACACACACACACACACACACACACACACACACGCGCGCGCGGACACACACATACCATCTCCGTTGGTCAAGGGGAGTGCGGCACAGGGGCAGTGCTGGGCATATTGAGCTTTTCTCTGACACAGCTTGTACCCTTTGTTGCTTGGCTTCCTTAACATTCTCCTGTAGATGTGAGCAGCCACGACGGCAAGCTTAAAAAGAGAGGTGGTGGCGGGGGATTCGGCTACCAGAAAACAAAGAAAGTGGAGAAGTCCAAGATCTTTAAACACATCAGTAAGAAGCCAGCAGACCGCAGGCAGTTCTCTCACTGAGGCGATCTGCCTTCTGCCTGGACTGACTTTGCCCAACTTCCTCCTCCTCCACCCCCGCTCCCCAGTACTCTTTAAAAAGGAACGTTTATCACATTTAGAATCTTTTTGTCTTTACTATGATAATATTTTATTTTTAAATACTTCCATAAAACAAATTTTATCATTGTTTTAATGTTTTTTATAACTTTCCCTCTTGGTATATTCCTGACTTTTAAAACGGGCTTATGTTGGTTGATTGGTTGGTTGTTTTCAAGAACATGTAATTGGGCTGTGGAGATGAAGAATTTGAGTTCAAATCCCCAGAAACTACTTAAAAGAAAGGCACAGTAGGGCCTGAACAAACCCAGCATCGCTACAGCAAGATGAGAGGTGAAGACAAATGAATCCTTGGGTGACTGAAGCCGACTACGATCCCATCGGATCATCCTAGAACCCACCAGAATCACGCGTGTAGCCAATTGAAGGTCTTTATTCCGGCCAGCCGAGACTACACTCTGGGATTTCAGACCCAAGCGTAGGTCTAACTATTTAGAGCAAGAAGCCTTAAGGCGAAAAGTGTGTGCTGATGTATCCTCTGCAGCTGCAGAGGGCAGTCTTACACGCAGGCAGCTTATAACGCAGGAGCTAAGGTAAGTATTCCGGCACATCTTGACCTCAGTCCTAGAGTTGAGTAATTTTCCATTCTACCTAAAACCCAAAGTAGCCTCAGCACGACACGACGGAGGACCCCTGCACTGTCCTGTCACAGCTACATGCTGCACTTAACAAGATGGAAGGCAAAGTCTGGCTCCACAGAACAAGAAGCGTGTGAAAGAAGTGCCGGGGAGACCTAACCCTCCAGAAGGAGGAGTTCAACACTGTTGGCCCTCACGGCAAGAGGTGGACTGAGTACCCAGGAGTAGCTACAAAGACCTCTGGATAGGGCTTTACTGTGTGGAACAGCCTGCTCTTGCATTCAGAGACCCTGTTGTCCGCATCCCAGGACGCTGGGGTCGGAAGCAGGCACCACTGCCTGGCCAGATTTTTTTTTCCCCCAGAACTAAAGGGACACACACAACACGTGTAAAGTCCTTGCCACAGACGAGTTAGGGTCCCTGGAGCAAGGACTGTGATTGCAGGTGGCATGAGGAGCTCTGGGTTTGAAAGACCCTGAGTCAGTTAATGTGGAAGCACTCGGCAGCGACTGTCTGCCTCAGACCTGTTCGCGGACGTATGTAAAAGTGAAAATAAGAAACCAGAAAGCTAATGCTCACTTAAATCTTGGCAGCACAACTTGGGGTGGGGCTCACCAGCTCAGGGTATGTGGGACCTTCTGGAGTCACGGAAATCTGAGACTTTATCCCAGACAATGCTTGGCACTGGGTCAGAGGTGACCGACCTCCTTTGAGCCCTGTAATGTGATGATGTCTGAAAGTGAACAGGTCAAGTTTAACAGTGGTTCAGTCAAATCTTAGGGGAGTCCTTACACTCTAGAGTGGTCTGTATGGCATCTAACTATAAAGTGTTGTCAATGAAATCCAATATTGCCAGATGCAACTAAATTTTGACCACTTAGCTTCCTGGGTTCCCGACACCTGGCATTTAATAATTATGTCTGCAGAGGTCTTTTCTGTGTCTGTGTGTAAGTGCAGTTGCCTTCTTACAGCCTCTGCAGATGAGGGACTGAGATGGCCTTACCTCATCCCTGGGAGGATTAGCTGACCAATGACGGGGGCAGGGAGCCTGCTTGAGTGGCTCTCGTGTAGTTGGGTTTGGAAAGTCTTGAATCTCCTCTTGTAAGCCTCCTGTTGAACCTCGTCTACTCTGAACATAGTTGACAGTCACTGTAGCTCTGCCTGGTGCTCATTTGTAGAGCGGGGTAGCCTCACACTATGCCTCTGCCTCCTGTGTGCTCTAGTCACCGGCATGAGTGCCTGGCGCTCTGCTGTGATCTTGGCCAGTTGAAAGGCCGGCACCGGAAATGATGTTAATGCGTGTGGTCATCCACAAACGATCATGATCCTCAGGAGGCAGCCGCTCAGGCCTGCCAGAGGGAAGCAGCAATGCTTCCTCCGATGCCTCGTGTGGGAAGCCTGGATTGCTCAGTAGTGCCCATTCGGTCTCTTGCTAATCGCACAGGGGATTAAACATTTTCCTTTGCCACATGCCCCTCGGAAGGAAGTCTTCCCCTCTGGATTCAGCATCTGTGCCTGTCCATTTGTGGGGGAAGGAAGGCTTTGGGGTTTAAATTGCTGTGCAGCATCTAGGTTTCCTGTTTGGAAACCACGTTCCCAAGTCCTGGAGGGCTACTGAGATCACCTCCTGTGTTGGTTAATAATTAGTGTCAACTGGATGGGATTTAGGATCACTGAAACATTCCTCAGACCACTTCCTGAAAGGCTTAACTGAAGAGGGAAGACCCACCATGAATGTGACAGCAGCTGCCCATAGACCAGGGCCCTGCAGTGTGACCAGCTGCCTCATGGCCTGCCGGCCATGATGGACCGAACCCTCCAACTGTGAGCTGCAGTAAACCATCCTTGTTCCTCCCGGGTACTCTGCCACGCCAGAGAGAAAAGTAACTAATACAGTTCCCATTAGGAAAGCAAGCCACCTGGGACCAGGTCTGAGTCATCCATACACATCTGCTCAGACAGAATCAGGTACACATTGAAGAGCAGAAACAAGGGTAACCCCCGTTTCCAGTTCTGAGGCTGTTGCCTTGGGATCAGGTGGTTCCCACTGAACGGGCAGCAGCCACACTTGACATCACATTGTGCAGACATAGCCACCCGCCTGTATTCCTGAATATTTTCTGGGTTGGTTCTCTAAAAGCATTCAATAGTTTATCAAAGTGACACACATCTGTAATCCCAGCACTGAGGAAGTAGAAGCAGGTGGATCAGCAGTTCAGGGCCACCCTCTGCTACACAGCAAGTCTGAGGCCAGCCTGGGAAACCTGAGAATCTCAAAAAAAAATTTTTTTAAGATAATATTTACAATTATCTAATTTTTAAATTTGAAAGAGGATCCCACGTCGCGTGGGCTGACCCCCAAACTCTGTAATGGTGGATAATCTTAAACTTCTGATCCCCTTGCCTCCACTTCTGGAATGCTGGGATTACAAGCATGCCTCCCACAACTGTTAGTTACAATGTTGGCGAATGAAGCTAGGCAAGCACTCTACCCACTGAGCCACATCAGCAGCCTCAGGGTCTTTTTTTTTTAATCACTCTGGCTTCTCTTTCAGCCAATCTAAGAACCGGAAGATGCAGCTTTTATGAGATGCTTTCTGTCTGCTGTTTGTGAACTGGCCAGGCTGCTGGCTGCATCCCCACTCTGGGGCCACAGCTCCCTGCTCCCGAGCTCCGGGAAAGGAGTTATTTTCAAGCAGTCAGGTTTGGGAACATCTAGGGCAAGTACACATCAAAGAAAGAGCACGAGGCAAGCTCAGCCAGGAAGACCCTGCTCTGGACCTGGAAGCTTCAGAGGCACAGGGAGTGGGAATTCTGTCGTGACTCTGCCTCCGTGGGGTGGTCATCTGAAGAAGGGCAGACTAGAGAGTATCAGCCTCCAGGAGTTTCTGGATCTTGGGAGAGCTTGCAGTGACACTGAGGAAGTGACTTCCCCTCTCTAGGCCATATAGGAGGAATAGACGATAGCTCCAAGGATCACATGTAAGGTCAAGCCATGAGCTCAGACCAAAGCTGTCAAGATCAGCAGCCAAACACAAAAGACCCTGTTCCTCACACCTCCCCACCGAGTAGGTTTTAGGGTGCTTTAGGCCAACAAGCTGCTTAAAAGGAACCTTCTTGGGGATAGAGAGGTGAGGGTGGCTCAGTGGGTAAAGACTGGTGACGGGTTTGATCCCCAGAGGTCACAGAGTGGAAGGAGAGACCCAACTTCTAATTTTCCTCTGATTTCAAGTTGCAAGCACTTGTGCATACAGTTTTCCATGATTCCGCCTTGTGGCCAGCAGAGGGCCTCTGAGGTAGGCCCAGGCCAGAGGACAGCTACCTTGGCAGCGCCTGATGAGTTGTCAGAAGCAACTTGGGCCTGGAGCAGTGGAGCTTCTGTTGGTGTTCGTGGGGAGGCACTAAGCAGGGAAGGCCTGAGTGGCATATCGCCAGACCCTTTCGCGTGCAGAGTGCTGGAGAGACGGATCTGGCTGCATGCCAGTTGTGCTCTGAGCTAAGTTTAACACTTTGAGCATCTCTGACCTTCCTGCATCTCAGGCGCACCTAAGCACTTCCTGTGCTGTACCTTCTCCACACACCTGAGCAACATCCTAGTGTTAATAAAGATTTAATACAATCAGAAGAAGCCATGGCAGCTGATAGGTGTCCTGTCCCAGATTCAGGCCTGAATCCAATCCACAGCTGAGTCTCTTCACCCTGATTAAAGCTGGCTGAGTGGCTTAATTAGGGTGATCAGACACCATGACCAATGCAAGTCTTATAAAGGATAACATTTAACTGGGGCTGGCTCACAGGTTTAGAGGTTTAGTCCATCGTCATCAAGATAGAAGCATAGCAACATCTAAGCGGCAGAGCTGAGAGTTCTACATCTTCATCTGCTGCTAGTAGAAGACTAAGTTCCAGGGAGCTAGGGTGAGGGTCTTAAAGCCCACACCCACAGTGACACACCTACTCCAACAGGGCTATACCTTCTAATAGTGCTACTCCCTGGCATTACCCAAACCATCACACTGAGGTAGTCCATTCTTCCTGCAAAAGAATAAAGGTATCCAAAGACACAGGCGGGAATGAGAACCGGAGTCCAAATGTAGGCCTGTGTGTGAGCAAAGACCAAAGGCTTACCTCAAGCCTGGTGCTGCATAGATCATTGCAGACCACACATCACAGGAGCAGTGCCCTTGACCTCTCATAGCATGTATTTGAGCATGTGAGAAGAGTCAGGGGTGCAGGAGTGAATTGCACAACCACTATTATTGGGTGATGATCTTGGACTGTTCACATGGACACACATTCTCAGTATCTTTATGAGGCTAAAAGGTCAGAGTAAGGGTCCAGGCAGATGTCTGGATAAAGGCACTCGCTGCCGAGCCTGAACACCAGAATTTGGTCCCTGATCTACCCATGTGGAAGAAGGAGAAAATGAACTCCTGTAAGTTGTCTCTGACCTCTACACACATACACTACCTCACACACACACAAGAAGCGTATAAATAAATAATTTTAAACCAAGATCAGAATACAAATATGGCACCAGAGAGATTTGAAGAAATGGCACAGCTTTGAATAGGTGGATGGGCACTCAAGCCATACCTTGTATACTCTAGAACTGGAGAAGGCAAGAAAACAGGCTCTGCTAAGCGGCCCTGGAAGTTAGATCTTCTGACTGTGTAAGGCTGGGTGGAGGGGTGTGTGTGTGCGTGCGCGCGCATGCGCATGTGCCATGCATGAATGTGGGAGTCGGAAGACAACTAGAGGAAGTCAGCCCTCTCCTATCATGTGGATAGAACTAAATGAAGGTTCTCAGCCTTAATTGGTTTGGTTGGCCGTCTTTGCCTTCTTGCCTTGAGACAGGCTTTCACTAAACTTGGAGTTAGACTGACAGCCAGTGCAGTGATCCTCCTGCCTCCACTCTTACAGTCACATGCTTCCATGTTTGACTTTTCATGTGAGTGCTGTGTATTTGAACCCACGTGTATACATCATTATATGTATATGAGCATGTATATACACATGGGTATCCAGGAAAGGGTCCTATCTCAACCCCTGTGCTTGTTTTTTATACTTATATACATTATGTAATGATTAGATAAAAATAATTAGCATTTCCATCCCCTCAAATTTTTCTTATTTCTTTGGAATGAAAATATGGTTTTTAAATTTTTATTAATTTATTATAATTATGTGTGTGTGTGTGCTATGTGTACCAAAGCACAGCCATAGATGTCAAAAGAGTTGATTCTCTCTTTTTACCTTTCTGTGGGTTCCAGAGATCAAACTCCAGTGTACAGACTTTACCAGCTGAGCCATCTCACTGGCCTGGGATGGGAAACATGCTTCCTTCGAATGGCTTTTGGTGATAAGAGGAGTACTCAGAGTTTTATTCCAGTTTCTTTCTGTTCAACTTTATGCATCTGTTTTGCATGGTGAAGTAGGTTACCATGGTAACAGGGTCTGAGGAGTGGGTGAACTGAACTTCCCTATTGAAGGTGCCTAGGAGATAATACCTGTAATCTAAGAAAGTCTTCTCTGTGAGTAGAATCGAAGGCTGCAGACAGCATGGATGGGTTCTGCAGGCCATCAGGAAGTGTTGGTGTCAGCAGCTCAGATAAAAGTCACCGTGGGAAACCACACCCCATCCCCAAGTGTCCACCTACCCATCTCCAATCCTCTATCCAAGCTGCTCAGTTGATTAATGCAAACTGTGGGGGAAGCAACTCAGAGCGAGAAAAGGATGTTTGCAGAGCTATCCCGAGAGAGTTCTGTGAGGCTCATTGTAGCTAGGCCAGAAGATTATCCAGACATTTAAAAACAGATAAATCTGTGGTAACTCCAGCCTGAAATTCCAGCTGCTCTGAAGGCTGACCCAGACACCTGTGAGTTGAGGCTAGCCTGGGCTACCTAGTGAACGCCCATTCTGGAGAAAAGGACTCAGAAGCCCCAGACATAAGAAGGCGGTGAGGTGCATTAGTTACTTCCTCTTTGCTGTAACAAGACTCAAGACAAAACTACTCAAGGAAGAAGGGCTTTGGGGATCACAGTTTGAAGATACTGTAAGGTCTCAGACAAGGGGCTCCATGTGACCTTGAAGTGGATTGTCCTTTTGGGTCAGAGATTTATTAGGAGAAAGATGACTGTCATGGACACACAGACAGCAGCATGACAATTCTCTGTGGAGAATTCAGGCCCATGAGGCTAAGCGGGGGTTCCCCATTACAGGTTTGAGAGACAACGGAGGTCCAGGGCCATATGGTTATCAAGTAGCCTGTGCTGCATGCTTGTGGTCAGATTGACTGCTTCCCTTGCAGGGCGGGAAGGGGCATTGTTCATCTTTTTAGTTACTGTGTATCCATCATTCGAGATGTGCCACCCGTAGACCATGATTACTTAGGGCCTTGGATTACAGCCTCACAGGCAAACACTCAGTAGGGTCCCTGCCACTTCCCTATAGGGTAGGACTTACCCAGCCAACTATGAGGATGGAGAGAGGAAGAGGCTGCTGCAGGTGAGTATGGTGTGAGTGGCCCCTAGCCTAGGCCTCACAGACACAGCCCATCCTGCCTTGGAAGGGGTGGCAGGTGTGCGAGGCATTTGCTCACACTGAACCTTTCAGTCAGGAAGCAGAGAGAGATGGATACTGGTACTCCGCTCACTTTCTCTTTTTACTCAGCTAGGGACCTCTGCCCATGGAATCCTGCCAGTCACAGGGTAGGTCTCCACCCCCCTACCCTCCAGCTAAGCCAATCACAGGCACGCTCAGAGGTGTGTCACCTAAGCAACTCCAGACCTCGTCATACATTGTGTCCATATATGATCTATTTTAGAGATTTGTGAGATGCTCGGGGTAAATATATTCTACAGTGTTTGAGTGTCATGTTCTGATCAACTAAGAGACACATGTCTGGGCAGGTTATGAGGAAGAATTCACTAAGGGAGGAAGACTCTTCCCTAGACTGGGGGCCTCCTCTAACCTATAGCTCAAACACAAAGAGGTCTTGAGGAAACTAGGGCTGCATGCTTGCCCACCTACACTCCCTTCTGCTGAGCATCGTCTTTGCAACTGGAATACAACTTCCTCAGCCTTCTCACGTGGTCTGAGACCTGTGGGTCTCAGAACAAGGCCTTCCAGCCGTCAAAACCTAATAGCGACTGCTGGAGCACTGTTCTTTGTAGTCTGGGCAGCTACCAGGCTCTCAGCCTTTTCAACATGCAGACCTGCTGAGGTAATTATTTAATATTAATTGGGGGTAATTAATTAATACTAGTATTAATTCTATCCTGCCAATAACCCTGAGTTATAATTTTCGATGTTCTGCCTGGGCCACTCCTACTCCAATTAGCCAGCCCTGTGGCCATGTTGCCATAATTCGCCTACCCTATAGCATCCTCTCCTCTCTCTTCACCTCTCTCTCCTTTCTCCTCATGAACCTGCCTCAGACCCCAAGCCTGAGAACCAAACACTCCGCCTAACTCTCTTCTGCACAGTTATAGGCTGTAAGCATCTTTATTCAGCCAATATTTTAAATTAAGGAGCAAGGTTACGTAAAAATCACTTGGTGTATGTGAGGATTTTCTCATCTCATCTTGGGGGCCAGGATTCAGCATTACAGTTCATAGCAACAGACCAAACCTCAACCCAGACCAAGGCAAGAAATGAAACTAACATGCTAACAAGACTGTGTGAGGTCAGGTTTCAACCCCCAGAAACCCCAAAGCAAAGACTAGAATCTTCCCAAGCTTGAGATACTTCTAATACCATGAACTCAGGGTCACACACCAGAACCTATCTATTCCTATCACAGCTATGGAGACTAAATGGCTCAGTGTAAACCGTGCACATTACCACTTACATATGAACATATCTCTCGAAAAAAATTCTTATGCTGAGAGGTGTTCAGAAGGTGGTAGGGCTATTTGGGGGGTGTCCTGGTTAGTTTTTATTGTCAACTTGACACAGCCTATAGTCATCTGGGAAGAAGGTACTTCACCTGAAGAACGGCCTCAATCAAACTGTCTTGTAGCCATGTCTGTGAGAATGTGTTGATTGATGACTGAAGTTGGAGGGCCCAATCTACTGTTGGTGGTGTTGTGATTTATAAAAAAAAAGAAGAAGAAAAGGAGCCAAGGATATGTTTGATAGGGGTGTGGTATGGTGAGGTGGAGGGGATGACTCTGTGGCCCCAGGCTAAGACATCGCTTCCCCCTGAGGTACCAGCCATTGATATAGTATGGAATAGAGTTTATTTAGGGCATGGGGGGGTGAGGGAGTAGAGACAGAGAAAGGCAGAGAGAGAGAGAGAGAGAGAGAGAGAGAGAGAGAGAGAGAGAGAGAGAGAGAGAGGGGAGGGGAGGGGAGAGGAAGAGGGGAGGGGAGGGGAGGAGAGGAGAGGAGAGGAGAGGAGAGGAGAGGAGAGGAGAGGAGAGGAGAGGAGAGGAGTAGAAGCCAGCCATGAACATGGGGGTGGGGGAGAATGGGGAGAGAAGGGACAGAAAGAGAAAAGAATAAAAGGGTAAGAGAGTGAGGAGGGGGCGAGCAGCCCCTTTTATACTGAGTCCTGCATACTTGGCTGTTGCCAGGTAACTGGGGGTGGGTGCAGAGCCTAGAAGAAATGCTAACAGGTGGCACCATCTCTAGGCTGGGGAGCCTTCAACTGTATAAAAAAGCCAGTTGACCATCAACCAGTGAGTGAGCCAGTAAGAAGCATTCCCACATGGTTTCTGCTCTAGGTTCCTGCCTACATTTCTGCCCTGACTTTCCTCAGAGACTGACTGTGACTTGACTTGTAAGTATAAACCAAAATAAATCCTTTCCTTCTGATATTGTTTGTAGTCATGCTTTTTATCATGGCAACAAGGTAGCAAACTAGAGCAAGGAGGTTCTGGAAACTTTAAGAGTTTAGACCTAGCTGGAAGAATTAGGTCATGGGGGGAGGGGCGGGTCCTCAGGAGTTTATTAGTCATGCCCCGTTCCTGTCTTTTCTTCTCTGCTTCCCAATCACCATAACATGGAAAGTTCTTCACACATTCCTGAGGCCACGCTATCCTACCCCTTGCTCTGACAGCACAAGTTGAAACAGGTCCTTCCTCCCTTAAGTTGTTCCAGTCAGGTAGCTTGTCACAATGATGAGCAAAGTGAGCAATCCGATTGGCTAGCTCTCCCCTCGCATGTCCTTTGGGATTTGCTGGTAGGCAGTGGTGCCACCAAAATGCACTGTGTCTTTCAATATCAATCAATAAGCAAGATATCATCCCCCACCCTGAGACATCCTCGTGGGCTAATCTGATCTAAGTAATTCCTTAAGTTCTCTTCCCAGGGGATTCTAGGCTCCTTCAAATTTACAGCTAAAACTAACCAGCACAGGTAGGATGACCTTGTTATGAAGAGCAGTTCAGCCCCCTTCATGAGATGACTTGAGAAGAGCATCAAAGAAGTCAGACATTCTTGGGAAACAGTGCCTTTCTGGAGGTACTCAGTGTCTGCACAGTGGAAGCTTCTGCAGCCTCAGATTCTAACTCTCCCACTACACCCCTATCTTCTGTGCTTCCAAACCAACAGAATTGAAATATCTTGTGATTCTGGTTAATTGTGTGATTCCATCACAGTGCTTCTTCTTTGATGTGCCCATGGTTCTCCTGGAGTCCAGAATCTTTTTGATCCCCATTAGTCCAGGGGTGACAGTCATCTGTCCTGCTTGGGATCTTGAATACCCATTCCACCCCCAAAACATCTACTGAGTTGTTAGGCAGTGGTGGGGCCTTTAAGGGAAACAGAGTTGTTGGGTTTTTTCTTTTTTAAGTTTAATTTATAATTATTTATATGTGTATCTTTGTCTGTCTATGGGTAGCTGTCTACCACTCTATTTGGTCATGTGAGCCTATGAGAATGGTGCCTAAAACTGAGGCAGACTAGAGTCTCATGCAATAGTCAGCTTTATTCAGAGCACCAGACAAGTTGGTCTGAGCATCTTGTCTGATTCTCAGCTGCCCTTACTGCTTATTGGAAGCACCAAGGTCATCTTCAATCTTTTTTTTCGGAGCTGGGGACCGAACCCAGGGCCTTGAGCTTCCTAGGTAAGTGCTCTACCACTGAGCTAAATCCCCAGCCCCGGTCATCTTCAATCTTACAGATAGCACTAGGGAAACCAGAAATGTTAAACACGCAGTGTTGTCTTTACAAAGAAAAACATGTGTAACTTGCATTCACTCAGAAAGGTAGGAATGGAGGTGCTAATATCCTATCTAGGTAACCTTTTTGCTATATGTAGGACCAGACAATAGCTGGCTCCACTCAAACTTCCACAACCAGGACTGGAGGTGGCTAACACTCTAGATGACCTCTTGCTATCTATGTAATTGAGACCACACTAGATCCTTCTCTAAGCCCTTAAGATAACACATGTTAAACTACAATAGAACTTCATGGAAGAAGTGACATGTACTTTGAGAAGAGTTTTGACATAATTATGTCCATGGGATTGTGCTGCATAGGGTAGGGAACGCCCCCCCCCCCAAGTAGTACTTAATATGTCTAAAATAAACTGTCCCGTGTCAGACTCTACAAATTTGAGCCAACACTGGCTTCTGAGTCATGTTCAATCAGACTTTCTTCTTGCCCCATGAATACCTTTACTCTGCTGGTTGTAGCATTTACACAGACCCTCACCACTGCTTATATAAGTTTGAGGAGGGAGAGTACAGTGAATCTGGTCAGTTTCAGGGACTTCCTTGACTCTATTGAGTTGTTTGCTTCATGAATTTTTGTGAGTTTCTCCATATCTTAAGACATTTCCTTCTACAAATTTTTGTTTTATAGGAAATTGCTGCACAGCAGGATGGGGGAAGGGTTTGGGGATAGGGTCACTATGTATGTCATAGTGGGCTGACTAGACTGGGTTCTCTTTACTACCACCATTGATTCTGGAAAATCTTCATTTCTTGGCTATTGTTGCTCTTAGTGAAAAACAGTCACATTTAAAAATTGCATTTGAATACATAGGAATTTTTAAAAATGACCTTTGGATATATAAAACAAGGCAGCTGGGGAGATGGAGGGAAAGGAGCTGTTCTGCTTATTAAAACTGGGAGACAGGAGGAGGAAGAGGAACAATTACTCTAAGGCACTATCTCTCCCCACAGTCCCGCAAACAAATTAGCTTCAACACCCACTCGGGCAGGAAAAAACAAATGGCAATTATGCTGGGATGTGTTGAGAACCATTTGCTCTATCCATCTGATCATTAACACTACATTGATAGTGGGTTGGAGGTAGGCTGGTGCTTATCTGGATGAATGATTTCCTCCTACCTTTCAACTAAACCAAAACCACAGCAGTGAGGAGGCTGGGACCCTATACCACACCAAGAACTGTTTCCTTAGATAGAGAAAAAGCTTCTGGATGGTTGAGTGTCAATAAGAGACATTTATTCACAGAGAAGGAGTTGTTTAAAAGAGTTACATAAAAGCAGATGAAGCTATGGCATACATCCAGGAACAGAGGATGTAAACCACATTTAAGGGCTGATAAAATGGCTCAGTGGGTCTGGACACTTACCATCCACCTTGATGACCTGAGTTCAATTCCTGGGACCTTGTCAGGTACACCCTGATTATTAAAGTTGCAGTCTCCCACGTCTGGATAGCTCCTTTGAGCTCAGCACAAAATGGAGGACTCCCTTTTCCAGTAGGGCTTCCCCTTCTCTGACCCTCTCTGGGGAACCCAAACCACCCATATCATCTACCTGTGGAATTTCACGTAGCCTTGGTCAGATTATGAGATTACAGGCTCAGCTTCCTGTTATCCTGTCCAGCAAGCACCCAGAATTCCTGAAATCCATGCAAATGAGGCATTCTTCACTAAGCTCTACCCAAAGATACGTATACACCCTGAAAATCCCTACTCCTTCCCAGAAACTATATAACCCTTGCTTAATCCCAATAAGGTGAGCTGCCTCTCTGAAATGGATCCCGGAAGTCTGTCGTTTCCATTGTACTCCTTCTGAACCCTGTTCTTTGTCTCGGCTCCCTTTGTCCTCATGGGCCAGTGGGGAGAAGGGAGGACCACAGGACCGACCACAGGACCGACCACAGAACCTACATGGAAGAATTGACACCTGTAAGTTGTCATCTGATCACATGTGCTCTGTGTGTGTGTGTGGGTGACTAATAAATATAAATATTTTAAGAACCAATCCCACATTTACCTCTAACGTAGTTCTGATGGAGGTGGAGGCTAAGGTAGATTACTTGAAATTATCTTCAAGTTTTGACACTTAGGTAACCACGAGTGATGGTGAAATCATCAACATGTGTATTTTTCTGTGTGAACATAGTTACTATTTTTAGTGTCTGTGTAGAGTTCTGAAGCCTTGTTGAAGACAAGGTGAGACTTATGAAGGGAGATGGCTATCTTAAAGCCATAGACAGAGGCTGCCAAGATGGCTCAGGAGACCGGAACAAGGATGAGGGGGAAGCTGCCATGTGATTCGTGTTCTTTTATTTGAAGCTTCACTCTCGATGTGAATGGTGGATTTAATAACTCTGATTTCAGGATAAAAATGTACTTATCTGGGAGCTTGAGTGTTGTGTAGGGTGAGGTGAGGAGGGACCAAAGCAAGAGAAGTCTTTGTTCCTGACGGGGGCACAGCAGTAAATATGGAGGCACATGACTGTTCAAAGTACTGAGACTAAGTGGCTACTGAGGACTCAGCTCTAGATTTATTTATTTACTTATTTTATGTATGTGAGTCATTCTCTTCAGACACGCCAGAAGACGGCATGGAATACTATTACAGATGGTTGTGAGCCACCTAGTGGTTCCTGAGAATTAAACTCAGGACCTCTGGAGAAACAGTCAGTGCTCTTAACCGCTGAGCCATCTCTCCAGCAGCCTCTGAGGACTCAGCAATAAATAAGACATTTATACCAATCCCTGAGACTCGGGGAATATCACAAAAGAGGGGCAGAAAGAATGTGAAAGCTGGAAGATTGGGAGAAGGGCTAATGGGAATGACACACTCAGTGCAGATGTGACCTGACGGCCACTGTGAATGCACCAGGCCTGTCAACAGTTGATCATGGGTGGGAGAGGGTCTCAGGACCCCCTTCTTCTTCCTACTGAACTGTCATCGGCTACTGATGTGTTCTTGGAGAAGGGCAGCCATCCCTTCTATTCAACTGCATAGTCACCACTGAGAACACCAGGGTCCTACCTACAGATCCAAACCTATGGTCACAGAGATAGCGCCTGTTAAGCACAGTGTGTCATAGAAACATAACAGCATAAACATGAAAAAGAGACTTATAAGGAAGGGACAGCAATAGGAAAGAGACTGGAGGTGTGGTGAATGTAATCAGAATGGATTTATCTTACGGTTTGCATTGCTGTGAACAGACACCATGACCAAGGCAACTCTATAAAGGACAACATTTAATTGGGGCTGGCTTACAGGTTCAGAGGCTCAGTCCATGATCATCAAGGTAGGAACATGGCAGCATCCAGGCAGGCATGGTGTTGGAGGAGGAGCTGAGAGTTCTACATCTCCAACTGAAGGCAAGCAGAAGACTGGCTTCCAGGCAGCTAGGACAAGGGTCTTAAAGCCCATGCCCACAGACACACTTCCTCCAACAAGGCCACACCTCCAAACAGAGCCACTCCACAGGACTATGTCTGACATTGTCAAAGAACAAATTTAGTAAGAGTTAATTTCTAAAATGATACAGGTATCACATAAAGGTTTGAAAAAGTAAATGATTTACCTGAGCTACTTTGCACAATGACTTCCTTGTAATACTTCACACAGTGACTAGAGTCTTTCTGTATCTTCCTCCCCTCTCTTCCCCAAGACAGTGTCTCATGTATCCCAGCCTGGCTTTGAACTCACCGTGTAACTGAGGATGACCTTGAACTCCCAACTCTTCTACCTCCACCTCCTGAATGTTGGAATCATAGCTGATGCCCACCGTCTGGTTTCCATGGTGCTGGACACGGAACCTAGGGCTTTGTGCGTGCATGGCACGTGCTCTGCCTAATGAGCTGCACCCCCAATCTGTCCTCCCTTCTCCCTTTCTGGTTGTTTACATCTTTTGGCTTCACAGTCACAGATACATTTTTTTCATCCTGCAAGGCTACCTGTCTTCCCTGTTCCCCTGTAACACCCAGAAATGGCCTGTCTCTGTGAACTGGTGTCAAGGCTTTTCCTTCCTTCTTTCCTCTCTGTCTGTCTGCCTGTCTGTCTCTTTCTTTTTCTTTCTCCTCCTGTCTCCCTCTCTCCCTCCTGCCCTTTTTCTGGTTTGCTTAGTGTCAGTCAAGCCCACTGGGCAGCATCACGGAGAGCCCTGGACACACCCACTGGAAGCTTACCATCTAGTGGGGAAGCATAAACAGTCATCCAGTTCCATCCTGCCCTCCCCTCCTCTTGCTCCCCTCTCCGCCACTCCTTCTGACCTGTGTCCTCCCCTGCCCTTCATCCCAGTTTCCCCTCCTCGGAGATCCGAGATCCGGAGGCCTGAGAGACCTGGGCCTGAGGCAGAAGCACAGCTCAGAAGCAGCTTCTTCAAGTAGTTAATGTCTGCGAGCGATGAAACGGAAAACCAGCCTGATAAAATAATATTAAGGATCATCTGGAAGAGCACACAAGAGCAATGATACCAAGCAATGAATGCTTTTTAATAAAGCACGAAAGATCACCACCAGAGACAGGGGAGGTCTGGAGAGATGAAAGGCCCCATAAATGTGGCTGATGTGGTCCGCGTACATTTTCTTTCTTTCCCTTTTTATTAATTTTTATTAGTATACGAAGTATTAGCCTTTAGGGCTGGAGAGAGGCTCAGTGGTTAAGAGCATTTGCCACTGTTGCACAAGCCCAGAGTTCAGTTCCCTGGACTGTGTCTGGTGGCTCATAGATGCCTATTACACTAACTCTGGAGGATCCAACACCCTCTTCTGGCTTCTGCAGGCACCTACATACCTATATTCACACACACACACACACACACACACACACACACACACACACACACACACAATCTTAAAATAAAGCAAAAAGCACCCAAAGTATATGGTATATTCAATATAATCTGTTTCTGTCTCTTTTCCCGTTGTTTCTCCAGTGGCCCTGTACCCCTCACATCCTCACACTCTCAGCAACCCCTCTTCAGTCGTTCCCTCATCTCTCTTTCTCAGCACCTCTTTCCCTTCCTCTTGTGATCTTCTGTCCAGTCTCTGAGCCTACAGTCACCTTCTCACATTCATAAATATAAATACTGAAAGCTAGGCTCCATGCATGAGAGAGAACATGCCATGATTGTTTTTCTTAGCCTGGGTCATCTCACTTCATATAATACTTTCCAGAGCCATGTATTTTCTCGAAAATTTCACTTTTCTTCACAATTGAATAAGAGGCCATTGCGTTTCTGTTGGCAGACACTGTAGTGGTTTGAGCATGAAATGTCCTTCACAGGCTCAGGTAGTTGAACCCTTGGTCCCCAGTTGGTGATGCTGTTCGGGAAGTTGTAGGATCTTCAGTAGGTGCAGCCTTGATGGACGAAGTGCTTCACTGGAGGTGGGTGTTGGGGGTTTATAACTTTGCCGAAGTTCCAGTTTCCTCTCTCCGCTTCCAGTGTACTGCTGAGATGTGATTTCCAGATTATCAACCTAAGCACCCTGCCTTCCCTGCCATTGTGGACATCTCGCCCCCAGAGAACCATAACGTAAAGTAAGACTACTCCTTAAGTTGCCTTTGGTCATGATATTTTGTCACAGCATAAGAAAAGTAGCCAATACAGTCATCAAGTCTGGTTCCATTATTCATGACTGTGAACAACGCCACAACAAACATGGACGTTTATTGCAAGGAGCACGCATCCCAGTAGTAGGACACAGAGCCCTTCGGGACTCAGGAATGGTAGAGCTAGGCCATCGAGACGATATATTTTTAAATCATTGATTTAAATTTATTATATGTATTTATGTATGCATTTTAGATGGGGGGATGCAGATGCCACAAGGCTTGTGTGGCAGTCAGAGGACAGCTTTCAGGAGTTAGGTCTCTTCTTCCACCTCGTGTGGCCCACTGACAGAACTTCAGTTGTGAGGTTTAGCAGGAAGTCCCTTTATCCTCTGAGCCATTTCTCTGTTTACTTTTAATTTTTAGGTACCACCATACTTTAAATATTCTCTCAAATCAAAAATCCAAACTCTGTGGGGTGCTGCGTAACCATTCTCACTAATGGTGTGGTTTGATCTGTGAGTCTCCTCTTGCCAGTCTTTGTTCACCCTTTTCCTCCTGCCAGGCATGCCTCTCACTTCCTCTCCCTCCACTTTCTCTGTGAAATCCGAATATTTAAGTCCAAGGTAGAAGCAAGCTTGTCCCCAAGAAGCATGCTCTAC
Organism: Rattus norvegicus; assembly: GCF_021556685.1. Classification (NCBI taxonomy): domain Eukaryota; kingdom Metazoa; phylum Chordata; class Mammalia; order Rodentia; family Muridae; genus Rattus; species Rattus norvegicus. The sequence goes on along the minus strand of NC_141546.1, from coordinate 35,240,316 downwards.
CCCCTCAGCAAAAGAGCTTCCTTCCCAGAAAGCAATAATCTTTGGCGGTGTATCTAAATTGGTCAGCACATGTCACTGCTACCTGGTTACTCAATGAATGTATCCGGTCTGTGGCAGATGGAAGGATCTTGTCCTAGTTAGCTTTAACTGCCAACTTGACACAATCTAGACATCACCAGAGACGAGAGCTTCAGTTGAGGAATTCCACTGATCACATTGGCCTGTCTGTGGGGATTCTGTTGATCACATTAGCTTGAGTCTGTCTGTGGAGTACTGTCTCCATAGTTGGTTGGCATAAGAGGATCCAGCTCCTCTCACTGCGGGCAGCCCTATTCCTTGGCTAGGTGGTCTAGGACGTACAAGGAAGTTAGCTAAGCATTTAAACTAATATATAATCACATAAATGCCAAGAACCCTCTAAAAGTGGATAATTTCTGAGCCCTGGAGACATCTCAGCTAGTAAAAGGACTCGTCACAGGAACCTGATGACCTGAGTTTAATGTCGAGGACACACTTAATGAAAGGAGAGAACAAACTTCTGAAAGTTGTCTTTTGACCTCCATATGTGCCATGGCACACACGCACACATACACACATACATAGATACACACACACACACACACATACACACATAGACACATACACACATGCACACATACATACAAACACATACACACAGACACACACACACCACATACACACAGAGAAATACACACAGACCCATCACACACACACACACACATACATACAAACACATGCACACAGACACAGACATACACCACATACACACAGAGGAATACACACAGACCCAACACACACACACACACACACACACACACACGTGTATCATGTATAGACACAGGCACACAACTGAATTGTTAAAAGCAGATGATTTCTATGAAAGCATACATATATAATGTATCCATGTAGAAAATGCAGTTCCATTAGCCCTTAAAGAACTAAAATCTAAGACTGTTAAGATATAGTATTGTACAGCAAACAAACATTTTTCTAATGACAAATTGGCTTTGGCACAACTGAAAAAAATGTCCTCACTTTTTCTTCTCTTCTCTCCATCTCTCTGTCTCCGCCCCTCCCCCTCTCTCTTTAAAGACCACCACTAAGGGTACAGCTACCCATTATATCTCTCTTAGGTACAATATAGAGATATGAAAAAAAAGACATAGTCGCATTGTTCCTACATTATAAGTCAGTTATTAAATTTGGAAGAAAATATAGCAAAGAAGTAATCCCCAAAGGGAAAACTTGAATTATAATGTTAAAAATCAATAACCTGCCTGCTCAATACCTGTGGAGTCCCGCTTAGCATTTAAGATTTTCCCCTGCGTCAGGCTGGACAGCAGTGCTCTTCCTGCTTCCGGTGTGACTGGCTGAAGACATGAGACTTCTGGGTCAGGGACAAAGGACTTTATTACGCAGAGCAAAAGCTTCCTGCTTGTTTATGCCGGTTCCTGGTGTGTGTGGACTAAGTTAACGGATATGGAAGACCCAGACCATTCATGGGTATCGTGTAGGTGGTGCTGTGGTATGATGTCGCAGGGCAGTGCAGAGTGTGCATGCTGTGAGTCCAGATCCAGGCTGCCATTCAGATGCACAATGTAACACAATGTAACACAGGTGAGTGCAGGCACAAGTCCACCTGGCTTATTGAGTGCTTGATTTTTCATTAATTTTTGTTTGCCACATGTTCAGAACCCCTTAATCAACACATTTTCCACAATCCCAATATTCAGTTCTATGACCCCCACATGGGATGTCGCCATCACAATGTGAAAAGAGTTGGAGATCTGATGAGTACTTTGACATCACACATGGAGATGCAGGGTTTGGAGTCTGCCCAGCTCCTTTCAGGCTTGCTTTGGTCCAGTGTTCCTCACTATGCTCCTCTCCTCCCCTTTGACTGGTTATGTATAATCTGTGCTGTTTTATGTTGGAAGTAGAGGACTGTGATTTTGTTCTGATCTCACAGTGGGTTATAGTTAAGAGGTTGCCATGAGTCTATTAGCCAGTGAGCCCCAGGGATCCTTCTGTCTCTGCCTGCCAGTGATGGGATTATGGGTCTTCAGGAGTCAAGCTCAGGTCCTGATGCTTGTACAGCAAGTACTTTACTAACTGAGCATCTCCCCAGCCCTGGTGTCTCTTTTTATAAGGACTCTATTAGGTCAGAGTTCTTTTAATCCTCCTCCTCCTCTTCCTCCTCTCCTCTCCCCTCCTCTCCCTCTTCCTCCTCCTCTTCTCCCTCCTTTCATGGGCTGGGATCCTGTACTGAATTAAAAAGAGAAAGAGAGCTGAGAACCAGCATTTCTATCTCTGGCCTCCTGAGTCAGGTTCCTGCCATCCTGCCTCTCCTGCCATGTTGGCTCATATCCTCAAACCATGAGCCAAACTAAACTTTTCTGTCCTTCCAGTGTTTTTGGCAGGTATTTTAATTACAGCACCAACAAAAAGGCAGCTAAGACCCTGGGCCAGCAACAGAAAAGTCACTAATACACTGGTAAAATCAACTAAAAGACCTGTGGAATAAAGTGTTTTGTCATTAGAAGTACTCGACAGGCAAAAACTTATAATAATAATTAAAAAAAAAACATGATCACACTGAAGATCTGGAAAGAATTGATTATGACGTCTAGGCAGGGAACTGTAAAGAGCAGGGTTGTCAGCACTTCTGGGGATGCTCGCACATAGCAAGAGCTGCCAGCTCCATCTGACTTTATCCCCATCACAGTCTCACAGGAAGCATATAGCCTCCGTTAAAATTACCTTAAAGGGTGAGTGTGTGTGTGTGTGTGTGTGTGTGTGTGTGTGTGCTCGTGCGCATGCACACGTGTTCCCGAGTGCAGGTGCCTACCTACAGAGTCCAAAAGAGGGTAAGTTCCCCTGGAGCTGCACTCACAGGTGGCTGTAAGTTGCTTTACCTGAGTGATGGGAACTAAACTCAGATTCCCTACAAAACAGCGAGTGCTCTTAATAACTGAGCCATCTCTCCAGCCCCAATTACCTCCTTAAAGATAAGAAGGCTGTCTCAGAAAGTCTAAGTGGCTCAGAGTCTTTCAAATGATAAATGGTATGACATTAAAAAAAAACTACAAAGAGAATATATAGTAACATGAAAAATGTTAAGGGAAATGAGCAAAATAAAAAATTGATTTGGGGCATGAAAAATGTATGCAGAGAGGGGAGCAAAGACTAAGAATAAGAGCTTGTCATGAATTTGGTTCAAGGTGAGTTTTTCTACCTTTTAAAATTCTCCCTCTTTGTTCAGTAGGATGGGTAGAGCATCACTGTAAGAGAATTTCTCTTAAAGCATTCTTCTCATGTTAGTTTCCACAAAATAGCCCAGTGTCCAACCTGCAGTTATAGGCTGTGCGTGGTCCAGGATAGCTACGAATGTGTCCTGATACAAAATCATTGCATCACACACCTGCAGGCCAGCCCAGGTATCAAGGGTGGAGCTTCTGGGAGAATCAGAGAAAAAGATGCATTAAAAAAAAAAAAAACTGGGGCTGGGGAATGTCTCGGCAATTAAAGCATTAGTCACACAGTTGTGAGGACTGGCATTTTCCCCAGAGCCCGGGTAAATGCAGGTTGGGTCTAGTGCCCTGTAATACCAGCCTCAGATGGCCAGAGGAAGCTGGCAACAGAGAATAGCCTTACAACGAGAGACCCTGACTCAGTAAGTAAGATAGAAGAGAGATTGAAGATCATTGCTGATGTCACTGTGAACCTTCACGTGAGCACACGCTCACACATATGCAAACGTGCATACGTGGGCACACACTATACATCGCACCGCCCCACAGCACACCACACACCACACACCATAGCACAGCACAGCACACCACACACAACATGAAAAAGGAACTGCTTTACCTGTTGTAGCCTGGGAGGCCTTTATGGGCCATCATCTTGGGGGCTCACCGACAAGGTGCAGCGCGCAGAAGCTCTTTGAGCACAGAGCTTGGCCTCTTTTGTCCCTAGCAGATCAGTAACATGCCCTGATGATGCCTTGAGTGAGAAAAGGGACATGTGGATACTGAGTTTTGTTGTTAGGCTTATGATGGCCAGGTTCAGTTGTCAAATTGACAGAATGTAAAATCACCTAGGAAGAGAGTCTCTGTGAGGAATTCTCTACATCAGCTTGACCCATGGGCATGTCTATAGGGGATTTTCTCCATTACCTCAAGCGGTGAAGGAAGTTACAGCCTGAAAGAGGACAGCAGGAATCCTGAGTTCGGGTCCTGGACTGTACTAAAGAAGAAAAAGCTACCTGAACGTTCTCCATCCCCTCATCTACGTCTCTCTGCTCTTCCCTACTCCTGCAGGATCCTGCAGGATCACTGCTCGGCAATGATAGACTGCAGCCTGGGTTGCAAGCCAAATAAATCCTCTCCCCCTTAAGCTGGGGCATTTATCACAGCAACAGAAAGAAAACCAGAGCAAGACTCAAGCTTGTCTGACCTCGATCTTACTTACTAGGTGTAGTTATGTATATTAGAGCTATGAATATGTATAGTATTTAATTAGCCTTGTATTTCTGATCCAACTACTTACACTCCCCTCCCAAGGCCCCCCACCCCTGCCACGCACTGGGATTGCAAGCATATATACACCAACATACCAGGTTGCTGTGCTAGGTGGGCACTCCCGTCTGACCTTTGTCCCTACCTGGAGGATGCTATCTTCCTTAGGTTTCTGTTTGACTCCCACCAACAGCCGCAGCTGTAAAGCGAGTCATCTCACTGTGCTTTTAAAATAGTCAATTATTTTTACTTCAGAATTTTTCATACAATATATTTTGATATGCTTTTTTTTTGTTTGTTTGTTTTTACATTTCTTTTTTTTTTCTTGCAGAGCTGAGGACCGAACCCAGGGCCTTGCACTTGCTAGGCAAGTGCACTACCACTGAGCTAAATCCCCAACCCTTGTTTGTTTGTTTTTGAGGCAGGGTTTTTCTGTAGTCCCAGGTGTCCTGGAGCTGGCTCTGCAGACCAGGCTGGCTTCAAACTCACAGAGATCCACCTGCCTCTGCCTCCCGAGTGCTGGGATTAAAGGCGTGTGCTGCCACAGTCAGCTTCATATGCTTCTTAGCATATGAGACTAGGGCCTGCAGGATGGTTACTGGGTAAAATCAGTTGGCACCAAGCCTGAAGATCTGAGTTTCATCCCTGCAATCCACATGGTGGACCAGGACAACTGACCTCCTTCAGTGACTTCCTCATGATCTCTGTCTCTCTGTCTATCTGTGTCTGTCTGTCTGTCTGTCTGTCTGTCTCTCTCTCTCTCACACACACACACACACACACACACACACTTAAAATGTAAAAGTAATTTAAAGTATGAGATTGAAAGTGGGAAGGGAATGTTGGAGGAGGGTGAAGAGAATTTCACCTAAGTGCTGCAGGGGTCCTGTCTACCATGGACAAGGCCCCCGGGTTCATCCCCAGAGCCCTAAGAAACAAAAAGTTTCAACAAAACCTCAGGTTTAAATTCGAAAAGGATAGTAAAGCTATTAGAAACCAAAAGCAGCGAGAAGGGAGCCAGCCCCTGAAGTTAGAGATGGCAGGCGAGTTGAAAACTGTCCCTCTTCCAGATCTCTGCCAAACAGCTTCAGCATGGAGCTTTTAACATAAAGCTAGGGAATAAACTTCAGAGTCCAGGAAACCCTCCCTATGAGCTGGGCACCAAGCAGCTGGGACAGAGCACCAAACACCTAGCAGCTGGGATGGAGCACCTAGCATTTAGCACCAAGCAGGTGGGACAGAGCACTGAGCACCTAGCACCAAGCAGCTGGGACGGAGCACCTAGCACCTAGCATCTAGCAACTAGCACCTAGCACCAAGCAGCTGGGATGGAGCACCTAGCAACTAGCACCTAGCACCAAGCAGCTGGGACGGAGCACCTAGCACCTAGCATCTAGCAACTAGCACCTAGCACCAAGCAGCTGGGACGGAGCACCTAGCACCTAGCAGCTGGGACGGAGCACCTAGCACCAAGCAGCTGGGACGGAGTATCATGCATCTAGCAGCTGGGACGGAGCACCAAGCACCTAGCAGCTGGGACGGAGTATCTAGCGTCTACAGCCAGGTCACAGAACTTTCTATTTCATGCCCTCCAATATTTGAGACTCTTGCTCTGGATACAGGTAGAATCGGGGCTCCAGGAAACCACAATGCCTTTGACTGGGAGCCCAAAGCCTTCAGTGTCTAACAGTCACCAAGCCTACAGGAGGGATGTGCGGAGGTGGTAGCTACGGAATTCCAACAGGATGTTAGCAACTTTTCCCTGAGGCGACCGCTGCTCCCTCGGAGGCGGGAGACCGCTGGTACAGCGCTACAGCTACAGTTCCTATTGGTGGCGGTTCCAAAACTCCTCCGCCCACTTCAGCCCACACGAGGAGCCCCTTGGTTCCAGCAACCAACCAGGGGAGGTCTCTTTTGAGCTATCCCAGTGTGCAGGCATCAGTCCCCAGTTCTGCAGGCGGTTGGTTACTCTGAAGACCACAAAGAGACTGGGAGAGGTTGATGCGCTGGACAAAGCTAGACTAAGGAGTCTCAACTGGAAAAAAGGGTCTACGAAAACCTCAAAAAAGAAGCGCCTACAGTTTGGAAAAAGAACAAAGGTGGCGCGGCTTAGACTTCTTTTTGTGTTGCTGGGCTCGCGCAGTGCCCCTCCTGCCTCGCCACCTAACCACAGTTCATGCAATCACGGGCACATCTGCCAGAGAGCCCGAGTCCCTGAACAATGGAAGTCTCTAACCTCTCAGGCGCCACCCCTGGCATTGCCTTTCCTCCGGGACCCGAGAGCTGCAGTGACAGCCCAAGTTCCGGCAGAAGCATGGGATCCACCCCAGGGGGGCTCATCTTGTCCGGCCGCGAGCCGCCCTTCTCTGCCTTCACCGTACTCGTGGTAACTCTACTGGTGTTGCTGATCGCTGCCACTTTCTTATGGAATCTGCTAGTTCTGGTGACTATCCTGCGCGTCCGCGCCTTCCACCGTGTGCCACATAACTTGGTAGCCTCGACCGCCGTCTCGGACGTCCTGGTGGCGGCTCTGGTGATGCCACTGAGCCTGGTGAGCGAGTTGTCGGCTGGGCGACGTTGGCAGCTGGGCAGGAGTCTGTGCCACGTGTGGATCTCCTTCGACGTGTTGTGCTGCACAGCCAGCATCTGGAACGTGGCGGCCATCGCCCTGGATCGCTACTGGACTATCACGCGCCACCTGCAGTACACGCTGCGCACCCGGCGCCGCGCTTCAGCACTTATGATCGCGATCACCTGGGCACTGTCCGCCCTCATCGCGCTCGCCCCGCTGCTCTTTGGCTGGGGCGAAGCCTACGATGCTCGGCTGCAGCGTTGCCAGGTGAGCCAGGAGCCTTCGTACGCCGTCTTCTCCACCTGCGGAGCTTTCTACGTGCCTCTGGCCGTGGTGCTCTTCGTCTACTGGAAGATATACAAAGCCGCCAAGTTTCGATTCGGCCGCAGACGGCGGGCGGTAGTGCCCCTGCCCGCCACCACGCAGGTAACAGAGACTGTTAGTGGATTTCTCAATGGAGGTGGCGGTGGTGGGTCCTAGAAAGGAAGAGATTTCGAAAATGGAAGAGTGGAACGGAGTTTGGATATTGGAGCGTAAGGGAGGAGGGGAAATGTCGCATCTGGAGCGGGGGAGGAGAAGGCCATCTGCTGCTCTGGAGCACATGGGATGGCTTATTGCTTGCACTTCTAGAGAAACACCCTACCTGCAGGATGTGCACCTGTGAAAATGATTTTCTTCACTTGTACGTGAGGACTAATGCTGGAGCCTCCAAACCTCGTGTGTGTGTGTGTGTGTGTGTGTGTGTGTGTGTGTGTGTGTGTGTGTGTGTGTGTGCGCGCGCGCGCGCGCGCGCGCAGTGTTTTGAGGCAGGGTCTCATGAGGCCCAGACTGGACTTTTTATGTAGTATAACCTTGTATAACCTTGGACTTCTAATCCCCTGGCCTCCACCAACCAAGTGGAGGATTTCAGATATGCATCCTTGAAGGCAATGGGGGAGAAGAAGGGGGTGGAAGTCAAGGTTTCCTGCAGGGGAGGCAACTCAGCGGACAGACTCAGCTACATCCCCAGCCCGTCTTTTTTGAGAGTGATCAAGTCATATCTAATTAGCTGGTCTTAGGCAGGCAAGATGGCTGACAGCCCGAGTTCCATCCCTGAGACTTGTCCTCTGACCTCCACATGGAGCACACACGAGTAAATGTTACACACACACACACACACACACACACACACACACACACACACTTAGCAGCAGTCATCATTGCTTAGATTCCGGAGTGGTTCTGCCCACATCCGGTCTGGAGCTGCCAACTTCTTGGTCCCTGCTAGACCAGACTGACCAAATGCCCCGCAATGCCATTTACTTTAATACGAGTAAAGAAACTCCTGTAGCTTTCGCTCTTTATTGCCATTGACTCCAGGCAATACTTCACAGTCCAGGACCAGATTCTAAAACTCTAGAGAAGCCCCCCCCCCCTCTCTGTCTTTGTCTGTCTCTCTGTTTCTCCATCTCCTGTCTCTGTGTCTCTCTCTGTCTCTCTCTGTCTCTGTCTCTGTCTCTGTCTCTCTCTCTCTCTCTCTCTCTGTGTGTGTGTGTGTGTGTGTGTGTGTGTGTGTGTGTTTAAAGCAAAAACTCCATTTTCACTCATTCCCTTTTTTTTTGTTTTTGGTTTTTTTTTTTGTTGTTGTTGTTTTGTTTTGTTTATTTAGCCCAATCCCAGAAATGTATCCTGAGATTTAGGAAAGAAACTGGGTTGTAGTTCCAACTGCATTAATACCTGTGTGTCTCCTTTTTCTCATCTTTAAACAAGTTGGTCACTACTTATTTAATTTTCAAAGCAGAGTCTCGGGTATTGCAAACTGACAGGAAACTTCCGAGTAATAAGGATGACCTTGAACTTCTGATTCTTCTCCCTTCACCTCTGAAAGTGTGGAAATCAGAGGCAGCTTCGCCATGCCCGCTTTGTGCAGTTCTGGGAATGAAACCTACAGCTTTCTGCATGTTGGATAAACATTCTGCCAACGGAATCACACCCGGAGTCGTAGGTGCTACTGTAAAAGGCCCGGATGAAGACCTCACCAACTGAAGAACATGAAGATATCTACATGGCCCTGGCTTCTGACGGGCGACTGAGGAAAGGATGTCTCAATAGCCTGTCGGTCTAGCCGAATCAAGGGGCTGCGTGTTTAGAGAGAGACCCTGCCTCAAAAGCTGTGATAGAGAGCACACACCCCCATGTGCGCACACACAAATACAACGTGCAGACCAGGAAAGGAGTCAGAATTAACAAACTGTTGTTTGTTTCACTTTCCCAAGTCAGCTCGGATACTAGGCTGCCAGACGAGTGCATGAGCTTTTTTAAAGTAGACTCATTTCAGTTTAATTAAATGGCAGAGGAATTCTTTTTAACACAAAACAGGAATGTCAAGTCTATAATTGGAAAGTGCTGGAAAGGAGAGCTTTATTCAGAATTAATGATGTTCTTTGAAAGGTCCCTCGGAAATGCCTGGGGTGATTACAGCCTCTCTGTCTGATTGCAGGGACATGGTTGACTTTTAATAGCTCCATCAATCCAGTTATGCACCTAGGAAAATCACAGCGGAATGGATGCCTGGAAGACTTGCTGACCCTGACTTTACTCTTCATTTTGGTAGAAGAAGCACTCATTATTATCAACTTTTTTAAATTTAGGTTTGGTTTTGCAATGGTGGAGATCAAACCCAGGACCTTGTACAAGCCAGGCAAGCACACTGCTACTCAGCGTTATCCACAGATCTTACAGTTCACTTCAGACGCAACCCATTTAGACAGGAGATAGGAAGAGGTGAGGGTCAGCTGGCTGGCTATTCAACCTGTGATGGGGAGAAAGAACCCCAGCTGGCAGGGCTAGCCCTGTGCTGAGTTACTCTTTAGCAGTAGGGTCTGGGGAAAACCTTCTTCCACTCTGGGTCTCGACGTTTAAAGTGAAGAGCATTATTCCCTTTCATGGTTTGAAAGTGAGATGTCTGCCATTGGCTCCTATGCTCTAACACCTGGTCCCCTTCTGGGGATGCTGTTTGAGAAGGCTATGAAATCTGCTAAGAGGCAGAGCTACCGAGAAGAAATGGATCACCTGACATGGCCCCTGATCTCCCAGCGCTACTTTTCTCCCATGTTCTGCTTCTTGACTGGGATGCAGTGTGACCAGGACAGACTGTGTCTGAGAACCATAAGAAACCTTTCTCCCTCAAGTGGATCTTGTGAGATATTTGGTCAGGGAAAACAGAAAAATAACACATGATAGTTTATCTATCTATCTATCTATCTATCTATCTATCTATCTATCTATCTATCTATCTATCATCTATCTTGAGACAGGGTCTCTCTGTGTAGCAGCTCTGGTTGTCCTGGAACTCTATGTACACCAGGTTGGCCTTGAACTCACAGAGATCTGCCTGTCTCTACCTGTTAAGAGCTGAGATTAAAGGTGCGCATCGCCACATCTAGCTGATGGTTGGTTTTTAACTTTCTACTTCGAAATGACTTAGAATGACATAGAAAGAGAGTCTTCGTTGTGAAATTGTCTAGATCAGGTTGGCCCATGACATGTCTTCTTGTGATTGTCTCAATGAAGTTAATTGATGTCAGAAGATCCAGCTCATGTTTGCCGGCCCCATTTCCTAGACAGGGGTCCTGAACTGTATACGAGAGGAAAGCCAGCAGTCAGGCTTGCGTTCATTTATCTCTCCTTGCTCTGGACTGTGGATATGATGTGACTAGTCACTTCAAGCTCCTGCCACTGTGACTTCTGTACTATGATGGACAGGAGCCTGGAGTCATAGTTTTCTTTCCTAAGGTCGTGTGTGTGTGTGTGTGTGTGTGTGTGTGTGTGTGTGTGTGTGTGTGTGTGCCTGGTCGGGGGTCGGGGCATTTTATCCCAAGGATCCACAGGACCCAGGTACATTACTGACCAAACTAGAAATATCTCCCCCTGTCCAGGACAAGATGAAACTAAAGCTGAAACATGAATGGAATCCAACCTCGGTGAATGTACTTCCTTACTCTGTCCCTTTCTAAGCATTAACCTCAGTGGGTCTTTAGGTTTGCAGAGCTACAAAACTCTCAGCCTCAACAGCAAAACACACCTAAACATTAGAATTATAACACGGTACCTTACCCAAGAGTTTAGCCAAGCTGTCTATTTATGTGCGTATGTATGTGTGTGCAAATATATGCATGTGTATAAGTATATGTGTATATGTGTATTTGAGTGTGTGTATGTGTCTGTATGTGTTCATGTAGTATGTGTGTGTGCATGTGGTATGTGTGTGTGCATGTGGTATGTGTGTGTATGTATGCATGTGTATGTGTTCATGTGGTATGTGTGTGTGTGCATGTGGTATGTGTGTGTGTATGTATGCATGTGTGTGAGTATATGTGTGTATGTGTATTTGAGTGTGTATGTGTGTATGTGTTCATGTGGTATGTGTGTGTGTGTGTGCTTGTGGTATGTGTGTGTGTGGATATGTGTATGTATTTTACCACACTTAGATGATGGTTCATTTATATCAAGCCAACTGTGTTCTGTTTTTATTTTACAAGAAAATGTCCTTGTTTGCACAATTTCTTCTTCACACAAGGAACAACTGAGAAAACTTCCTCTTTGGGGTTGTCAGACATGATAGGCATCCTCTGTGCTACAGAAGGTGATATTTTGGGATGAAATTTGGAGTTTGGCTGTTGCAGAGCAGACAAAGCCTTGGGTGTTCCAAGCCTTGGTCTGGCATCTTTGGTGGAAATAGCTGCTCCAGAGGTTAGGAGGCTCGTCAGTTAATAAACTGTCTTCATCAGAAGAATGGGCTGAGTTGGGCCCCAGAGTCATGGAAAATGTGACTGAGGGTAGTTGTGTTCACTTGTAATCCTGGGGACCGGGAGACGGAGATGGGTGGATCCCTGGGATTCACTTGCTGGCCAGCATAGCCTGCTTGGCTAGCTCCAGGTCAGTGCAAAAACCCATGAAAGAACATGATGTAGCTGAAACTTCATTTAATGTATTGTGTTTAGCCTGTCTACAGTCAGGAGTGGACCTTTCTGCTGCTGGTGTCTTGTTGATGTTCAAGAAGTTTGAGACTTGGGGGCATTTTGGATTTTCGGGGCTTCGCAGTAGAGCTTCCGGTCCTGTAAGATCACACAGGTTTGATCTTGTGATACTGTGATCATGTGAGGATGAGTTAGTGGTGTTTTGTTTAAGTGAGTAATGCTCACCACTGAACCTAGAGCCTCCTGTGTGCCAGTCAAACTTTACCACTGGGTTACAACCCCAGTCCTTTCTTCTTTAGAGGTCGCAGTTTGCTTCCCTTCCAGCCTCCTCTGTGTGTGTGTGGGGGGGGGTGGGGAGGCGGCGACTGTGCTGTGCTCAGGAGGGAAAGCTGTGAGAACCGAGCTTCTGAACACACATTTTGATAGTGCAAGGGAAGACCAGGCTCAATGCTTCCCTGGTAGAGCTGGTCTGTTTTAAATGAATGGATTTAATCAGTAGACCTGTGCTTTCTACTTCCCTTCCCTCTGGACCTCTGTGAACTTAACTCACCCCGTTCATTTCTTACACTTCCTATTCTACAGTGGACAGACCGGAGTGCCTGTGAGGTTCTCTAGAATAGAAGGAAGATGGCTGGAAAAGTGCCCACTGATAGGCACTTCCTGAGTGGGAGGAGGCGGGGAAGGGCGACCATTTTCTTCCTCCCTCCGTGTTGTGTGGAGTGGACGCTGTCCCCTCTAAAGAGATGGTTAAGCTTTACCTGCAGGATTTCAGCATACAGCTGCTTACTCCTTAGACCTTTGTGCTACTGATGTTGGCCTGTGCTATGCCATGGACCCGTCTTGTCTCTCCTAGTGGCCTTGATTTTCGTTTTGGTCCTTTTTGTAGTTTTGTCCCCTGCCCTCCAAGCTGAGGAGTGAATACATAGCCTTGGGCTTCTCAGGCAAGAGCTCTGCTCCCCTTCTCCCACAGGGTTTCATGGTATAGCTCTGCCTGGCCCCGAACTCTGTGTAGACCAGGCTGTCTTCAGACTCACAGAGATCGACCTGCCCCTGCCTCTCAAGAGGTGGGAGGAAAGGAAGGTGCCATTACAACCAGCAGGTCTCTTTGAAAGGGAAGGCTGCCATGCATCCCACTGCTGGACACTGGGGAAAGTTGGAACAGCTCATTATAGATGGGGTGGCTCTCAGCTGGCTCTTCAGAATATATGTGCTTGCAATCCAAGGAGAAAGAGATTCCTGTGTGGGATGTTTCTTAGACTTTGAGACAAGGTCTCTTTGGATTCACATCTCCTCCTCCCTCTCACTGAAATCATAAGTACAAGCTATGTACTTATGGGCCCCTTCCTTCCTTCCTTCCTTCCTTCCTTCCTTCCTTCCTTCCTTCCTTCCTTCCTTCTCCTTTGTTTTCTTTAAAGAGGTGAATTTAGGAGCTTGGACTCAGATCCTCTCACTGGCATGGCAAGGCCTTTCCCAGCTGAACTATTTCCCTAGCATCCTGGAGACTGTTTTACTGCCGGAGTTATTTGCCCCTTTATAGTGTCTCTTCAGGTGACCTGTGGAGTGGATGTTGGGCTGTACACTGCCAAAGGAAAAGCCTCTTCTTTTGGCCAGATTTTCACGAAGCCATGTTTAGGCTGATTTAGTGTGTTCCAAACAAACTGAGGTAGGGACGTTGGGAAGAGTGAGCGGGAGGTAGCGTCTGAAGGTAGGCCTGAGATAAATTCTGACAGAAAAGCCAGCCCTCCTGGAAACCCTTTGGTGCTTATCCTTAGGGGTGCTACTCCAAGTTAGAGGGGGTGGACTGAGAACAGAGTCCAACGCCCTTAGTCCTGTGGTGGTTCTGATAGTTGTTCCCAGGCGGGTCTAGGAGAAGAGCTGGAAACAGTTATTGCTTGGCAGCCTGTCACCTTTGCATCTTCCAAAAAGAGAGAGGTGGATGCCAGCCAGCAGTCATGCTATGACACCAAGCCATTGGTTAAGCAGCTATTTCCTGGGTACTTCCAGGGAGCAGGTGCTGATGCTTGGTAGCTCCTGTATTAAGAAGATATAGTTCCTTCTTCTATTTCAGACATCACACACATTGCTGGCTATAAAAGGGGAAAGTAAAGTCTTAATACAGGGAGTCATGGATGCATTCAGAGGATCATAGGAGAGGTCTTTGAGGACTAGTAACTTAAGAGGCAAGCAAGAGGTGTGTGTGTGTGTGTGTGAGAGAGAGAGAGAGAGAGAGAGAGAGAGAGAGAGAGAGAGAGAGATACAGAGAGAATATGCAGAAATGGTAGCTAATTATTATTACTTTGCCTGTATATATGTGTAAGCATGGGTATATTTGCTAGTTTACAAGTGTGGGTGCACATGCATGGTGTGCCTGTGAATGTGGAAGGCAGGAGTTGATGTTGAGTGTCTTGGTTGACTATTCTCAACTGTATATAGTGAGGCAGGGTCTCTCATTTGAACCTAGAGCTTGCTGATTTAGTCAGTCTAGCTAGCCAACTTGCTCAAGGGATCTGCTTTCTCCATCTCCCTTGCTGGGACTACAGATGGGTTGTCATGCCTGGCCAGCATCTACATGGGTGTTAGGAATCTGAACTTGTGTGACAAGTGCTTTATCCACTGAGTCATCTCCCCCATCTAGTAACTAATTTATGATGCAAAGGCATTTAGAGTTTGTTTTTTAATCTAGGCAAAGCAGAATCAATACATTATTTATAAGGAATCCATTTACCATAGCAATTATACGATATATTGCAATGTTAATGTGGACAGACTGTCTGGCTTTCTAGAGAAGACTTCGTAAGGGCCAGGACTGTGTCTGCTCCATTGGTGGCTCCGATTCCGGTCCCAGTCTCCACCATAAATAGGGAATGGGTGGATGTATGTGGGGGGCTTCTCTGGACATGGAACAGGTATCCAGTGCTCATCTTCCTTGAAGCCTTGGTGAGGCAGTAGACTTTCACTAGCCTGCCTCATAGATGGGCTACCACTTTGGAGGGATGGAGAGACAAAGGGATGGAAGCGTAGCTGCTCTTCCAGTGGGCCTGAGTTCAATTCCCAGGAACCTCATCTATAATGAGATCTGGTGCTCTCTTCTGACCTGCAGGCAGGCACACATGCAGGCAGAACACTGTGTACATGATAAATAAGTAAAACTTAAAGAGAAAGAGTTTATTTTAGCTTCCAATTCTGGGTTCCAGTACATCATAATGTGGGAAATCAAGAGAATAGGAACCTAAAACAATTGGTCATGTCACATCTACAATCAAGAGCAGAGAGAAATGAAGGAGTGCATGCCTGCTACTACGTTGCTCACCTTTTCTACTCTCACACAGTCCAGGACTGAAGCCTAGTACTGCCTGAAGTGTGATGGGTCTTCCCATGTTATTTAATGTCATAAGGACAGTCACTCACAGACATGCCTAAAGGACAATGTTGTCTAGACAATCCCTCATTGAGATTCTCTTCCCAAGTAATTGTAGACAATTGACAAACTAAACCAACATGCACACACACACACACACACACACACAATATATATATATATATATGTATATATATATATATATGTATATATATATATATATATATATATATATATATATATATATGGTTGGGCTCTCCATGTTCTATTGATCTACTGTATTTCTATGGTCTGCCAACAAAACATACTCTTGGTTACTCAAGCCTTATAGTATTTTTTAAAAGATTTACTTTATTTATGTGTATGACACATCTCTGTGTAACTATATGTATGTGTGTGCCGGTATCACTAAGGCCAGAACAGGGCATCAGACCCCCTGTAACTGGACCTACAGGTAATTATGAGGTGCTTGACATGGTGCTGGAACTGAACTCCGGATCTCTGGAAGAGCAGCAATCTCCCTTAACCACTGAGCCATAGATCAGGCCCTTCAGTATGCTTTGAGGTTGAGTAACGCTAATCCTCCAAGTTTGTGGTTCTCCTTCAATACTGATTATGCAAATTTCTACCTTAGGAAGCAAGATAGGAAGAGGACATTCTAAAGGAAGAGTCAGAATAGAAATAAAACAAGCTAGAAATCAATGGAGAAAATCAATAAATCTTAAGGCCTTTTTTTAAAAAAAAGTGATCGGTCAAAAAGTAAAATTCTAGAAAGGTTAAGGAAAAAAAGTTGGTAATTAATTTCAGAGGTGAAAAAGTGGACATCATTACTGATTCCATGGTCATTAAAGGAGAAGCAGAACCCGGGGAGATGGCTAAGTGGGCAAAGTGCTTGTTGTACAAGCTGGATACCCTTCGTCACCTAGACCCAAACCTAGAGTCACCTAGGAAGAGGGAACTCCTATAAAGAGATGTCTCAGTATCATTGGTCTGCGGTCATTCCTGTGAGAGACTGTCTTGATTGGTGATTGATGTTGGAGGATCCAGCCCACTGTGGGCAACACCATCCCTAGGCAAGGAGGCCTTGGCTGTATTAGTAAGCCTCATTCTTCTCCAGTTCCTGTTGTGTTCCTGCCCTGACTTAGGGATTGACAGTTAACATGGAGGTGTAGGCGAAATAAATCCTTCCCTCCTCAAGCTGCTTTTTGCGAGGCTGGCTTATCACAGCAACAGAAAAGCAAACTGGGACACTGTGCAAGGGTGAGGATCTGAGTTCAAGTTCCAGATCCTACATAAAACTTATTTGGGGTCAACATCCTGGACTCTAAACTTCACGTGTGCTTACTACTGGTCTCACCTCTCCTCATGTGGGACTGTAAGGTTAAAGAGTGTTTGAGTTTAATATTTATCTTCTCCGAGGTATATTAGATTTCTCCTGATGCTAAGCTTTGCTCGGAACAACAAAATGATCTGATGGGTTTCCAAAACAGATCTTCCTATCACCTGTAGGAAGCATGAACTGATCCCCTCACACTGTTTGCTTCACCCATAGTGAAGAATTCCTGACCGTGCAAACTTCTAGAAGTGTGTGTTCCACTGCCCACTTCCTTCCCTGAGTGAGTTCTCCTGTGGCCTTTTGGTTTGTCCCCACTTCCTTCTCTTCTTTCCTCCTGTGGCAATCTGGTTTGTTTGTGTGTGTGCCCATGTATGTGTGGAGGCCAAAGGTTGGTGTTAGGTATCTTCCATAGTCACTTTCTACCTTGTTTCTTAAAGTGGTGGATGTGTGTGTATGTCTGTGTGGAAGCATGTGTACCCGTGCCTGGGTGTAGATGCAAGGTGAGGGTATCAGGCATCCTCTAACACAATCTATCTCTTCTATCTGTTTAAGGACCTCCCTGAACCTTCCAGCTGGGCTGGAAGCCAATAGGCTCAGCAATCCTTGTGTCTCCACCCCATCAGCTCTGATGTTGCGGCACACATAGGATGCTAGGATATAAACTATAATCTTCATGATTGTACTACTGAGCCATGATCTCTGATCTGCTGAGCCACCACCCCCACCCCTGTCCTCTTCACTTTTGTTGTTGTTGTTGATGATGAAGATGATGATGAGACAGGGTCTCTCAATGACCCTGGAGCTCACAGAGATCCTCCTGTCTCCGCCTTCCCAGTACTCCCCATCACAAGAATATGCCTGGGATTTTCAGACGGGTTCTGGGGATCAACTCTGGTCCCCCTCTTGCATAGTAAACACATTACTAAATGCACAGCCACATCTGGAGATTTTAGCATCCAGATATGTCCACACTGAGCTTCCGGCACCTTGCCAGTCACAATTACAATTTTCTGCCCTTGTGCACTGGTTCCTGCTTGTGGCTGCCTGTTCCCCTCAGCCGTGTATATGAGTCATTTGGATTCACTGTGTTCTATCTTTCAAACAGCACCTGAGCCTTGTGACCCGAATTCTCCGACAGAACTGAGAATCGCTGCTGACGTTTTTTCCTCAGTTCAGCTTATTCCCATTCTGTTAATTCCATATTTCCTTTGTTTCCAGGCAAAGGAAGCACCTCAGGAGTCTGAGACGGTATTCACCGCGCGTTGCAGAGCGACAGTGGCCTTCCAGACAAGTGGAGACTCCTGGCGGGAGCAGAAGGAGAAGCGAGCCGCCATGATGGTGGGGATCTTGATCGGTGTGTTTGTGCTGTGCTGGATCCCCTTCTTCCTGACGGAGCTCGTCAGCCCGCTCTGCGCCTGCAGCCTGCCACCCATCTGGAAAAGCATATTCCTGTGGCTTGGCTATTCAAATTCGTTCTTCAATCCCTTAATCTACACGGCCTTTAATAAGAACTACAACAATGCCTTCAAGAGCCTCTTTACTAAGCAGAGATAAGCAGGGCTGGGGAGATAAAAAGGAAGACCGGGGAAGAGAAAGGGGATCTGCCGTCCTCATTTCACCAGAGACCTGGGGGCTTCTCCCCGCCGCCCACACCCCCCTAACGACACTCCAGAAATCACACCGTAGGGCCTGGAATGTTGAGTTCTCACGAAGGTAGACAACGGTTTGGCAAATACATCCATGCCTTCTACGCGTCGTGACAGACATTGCTAGTGAATTGTGCTACATTTCTGCACCAGGCAGGAACCCCGCCAAACCCTTTCCGGGTGTATTTTAGGTATTATTGCTCATTTGTCAGACTCCACATGTGGCAGAGTTGATTTGCTTTTGCGTTAGTACTATGTCCCTCAGTGAGGGTCTCTTGGGGCTCTCCTGAGACTGACTCCTTGACATAGCCTCTCCTCTACCCCTTATCCATCAGAGCACTTTACCTTTCTTAGCCTCACACAGGACCTCCACAAGGCAATGATTCTCAGTTTAGGAAGAGATGTCCTCGCCTGAAGCTTTGTTAAAAAGTGTTCCACACAGACGTCGTCAAGATGGCTCAGTAGAGGGGGTTGGGGATTTAGCTCAGTGGTAGAGCCCTTGCCTAGGGAGCGCAAGGCCCTGGGTTCGGTCCCCAGCTCCGAAAAAAAGAACCAAAAAAAAAAAAAAAAAAAAAAAAAGATGGCTCAGTAGATGAAGGCGCCTGTCCCCAAGCCTGGTGGCCTGCTTTTGAGATACATGTAATGGAAGGAAATAAAATGATTGCAAGTTGTCTCTGACCTCCAGATATGTGCCATCAGCCCTCTCCCCCATGTGCACACAAAATAAACAATACATTTTTGAAAATAGAAAAATAGTGTTGTGTTCAGTAATTAATATTGACTGAACCAGACTCTCAAAGAGGCTTGGTGGTCTAGTATTAAAATGTCTTACTGGTTTCTTGTTTTGTTTTTGCTGTTATTTTTTGGACACTGGGTCTCCCTTGTAGCTCTGGCTGGGCTGGTACTCACCATGTAGACCAAGCCAACCTCTAACACAGATTCACTTGCCTCTGCCTCCCAAGTGCTGGGATTAAAGGTGGGCATACTATCATGACTCTTTTTTTAAACATTGTAGTCCACATGAGATACTCCTAGGTACTTATTTTATTCTTTAAAGTTTTGGGATTTTTCACGATTTATTTTTACTTTTATGTAGTGCCATATTGGATTTGGGCCTGGCTGCTTTGTAACTGCATGGCCACAGTTAAGAAGTCATGGGATTGTTGGACAGAGGCCTCTCCCATGTATTTACGGCACAGGAAGAAAAGACCAAGTAGTAAACACCCGATATCTTCACTGCATGACCTCTGCTGAGCCCAGCTGATGCATGTGGAACTGACACACCTGGACCACACCTGGGTGGTGGTCAATTCACTTCTGCCTTTTACTTCCTCAGCCTTTATCCTTGAGATTTAGGCTGGTCTTCTGGGATTTCTCCCTAATTAATTCAGGTCTCGTAGTTGGTCTTTTGTTACCGAAGTCACGAGCCAGGTAGTCATGAGCCAGGGTTTCCCACTGTGCTTCCCAGTTATTTTCTACCTGGAGACTTGGGTATATAAGTGGTGAATAAAGCTACAGGAGACTCTCACTATTCCTCTCACTCTCACTATTCCTCTCACTCTCACTATTCCTCTCACTCTCACTCTTCCTTCCGCTCTTCCTCTCTCTCTCTCTCCCTCTCTTCCTCTCCTGGCTTGACACGATAACCTGTGTGTGTGTATGTGTGTTTCTTTCATCCCGTAGGCTTTCGCCCGATTCTCGGTACCAGGTCGGTGCTGGCGCCGACACTTTTACTGATGTGTGTATGTGATGGTGTCTGCAGGGACCAGAAGACAGTGTCAGATCCCCTGGAGCTGGAGTTACAGGCAGTTCTAAGCTGTCCCATGAGGATGCTGGGAACTGAACTCTGGCCTTCCACAAGAGCAGCAAATGCATTTAACTCCTGAGCTATCTCTCCAGCTCTTTCCTCTTTAGACCGGTTATATGGGCATTTCTGGGGATGGGGAATAATCCGGAAAACAGGATCCCTTAAAGAACCCTATGTGGCCTGCTATGAAGTCTCTTCTATCACAGGGAAGAACAACCATGAGAAGCTGCTGCTGTGTGTATGAATGTGTGTGTGTGTGTGTGTGTGTGTGTGTGTGTGTTCTCATGTGTATGTGTGTTCCTATGCATGAATTGTGCTATTTACTGAAAAAAAAAACCTGCTTCAAGTTGTGCTGTGACTCAGTCTTAGCACATACCTTTAATCCCTTTGGCTGGAATATAGACATGCTCTTGGTCCACACCTTTAATCCTGAACATTGAAGACCAATTAATTTGTAGAAGGAAGCACCCGTGGTTGAAAGTGATGTCTAATTGTGTGGCAGACAAAGTGATGAATTAAAGATTTGACAATAGAATATGTCTACCTCTCATGAGAGGATAAAAGAAAAGGTAGCTACTTAAAAGAGCCATGCAAAGAGAAAGAAAAGAGGAGGCAGTTTAATTGGACAGGAATATGGAGACAGAACAAGCCAGAGAAAAAGGAGCTAGAAGAGTAAAAACATATTGCCAAAGTTAAGAGGCCAAACAGAACAATTCAGTAAGAATTAAGATACGCCATATTGAATCAGTCAGTTTGGAGAGGAGTTTGAGTCAGACCAGCGGACTTAAACCAGCCAGCCAGAGTTCAGAAAGAACAAGAAAGGGTGAGCTCAGTCAGCAGTCAGTCTCAGAGGCTGAGAACATTCTAGGCTTGGATTAGATTGAATGGAAGCTAGAAGCTTCCAGGTTAAGTTTGCAGACTAAGGCAGGAAGCCTCTGAGACTGAGAGGCCTAACCTATTCCATTTTGAGACCGGACTCCATCTTGAGACAAAAAAAGAAAAAAGAAAAGAAAAGAAAAAAAGCCTAAAAACTTGACCCTCAGCTGAACCCAAGCTGATTGGTAACTAGGCAGGGTATTATTGATGGGGCAAAGTGACCTCCAAGCTGATTTGTGATCAGTGGACTGTTCTGGACTTTCCAGGAGGGACAGTTGGGAGTCAAGGGGAGGCCGGTTGGGAGTTACAGGTGACTTTGACAGTTTGGTTTGCAGTTGCTCTGGGAACTAACTACTCCCTGGAAGGGAGGGGTCTTTGTGCTTGGAAGTTTGTGGTGGAACTTTCCCACTGGCCTTAGATTGACCTCAACTTTGACTCTTTCACACCCAAGAACCAGGAGGGACCCCAGGCTTGTCCTTGGCGCATACCCCAGAGTTCCTCCCTACCTATTTCCTAGCAACAGTTAATCGAAGATTACTCTGCTTGTTTCAGATGTGCTTTCAGACCATTTGTGATTGTCCACAGTTTTGCTTCAGAACACCCGACTGTTTGCTGGCTTACAATAGTCATTCTATTAGATGCTTGCTAGGTTGGACACCCCTCACTTGCTCTTATTTCCTATGAAACCTTGTCCTGCTGAGGGTTCGAGGCTGCTCTGCCTTCCCATCCTGCTCTGTCAGGGTTGGGTTGGAGGAGTGTCTGAGCTTGAAATCAAGAGACCCTAATGTGATTGCATCGGAAACAGTATTCTTTTGGGCTTCACGAATGCTTCCTGGCACAATAAGATGACAATTACATCAGGTGAGTAAAAGTCACTGTTACAGTGGTCGTGTAATAGGAACACCTGAATCTGCCCTTACCTTACTTCCCTTCCAGAGGGAGCCAGCCACATTAGAGTTTCTTCCCTCTCAAAACCCTCCAATGGTTCCCCACACAGGTCTTCAAATTCACCTGGGCATGTGTCTTTTTACTCACTATTCTGCCTACTTGGAATGGTCACCCAGGTTTCCAAGTGACTCTGTCCCTGGTTAGTGGCTGAGGCCTTCCTTAGCTTCTCAGTGAAAACAATGCAGCCACCATCAAACCCACCACTCTGGAATCCCTCTTCCTTAACTAGCATATTGAACCAGCTGATGGATTCAAGTTCTTGTGTGCCTTCACCCCTCCAGTCCCTCTGGAAGGCAGGTTCTCTTGTCTGCTTGGTGTGGTTGGTTGAATGTATCAATAACGATGAAGTCCCGCACTGAGCAGGAACAGAGGTGAATGGTCCCCAAGCTGGTTCAGAATCTTACCACACTTCCAGGAATCCTAGATTTTCATCTTTTTATTGGGTCAAGCTCCATGTCAAGATGTCTTTGCTCAGCCTCAGAATGGCTGATACTCCTCAAACTCTGTCTTTCCTTCTACCACTTGAAGAAATAGGAAGGGTAGCAGGAGCTCCCTTGATGCCCCTCTTACTGATGTGGTTAGGGATCCTGCCTTTGCTGGGCATATGCCTGAAACTCCAGCTCCAGGGGTATCTAATGTCCTCTCTGGCACATAGGAGCCAGCAAGCACACGTATATTCCTACATGCTCATGCATGTATACACACACACACACACACACACAGACACACACAAACACAGACACACACAAACACCGAGAGAGAGAGAGAGAGAGAGAGAGAGAGAGAGAGAGAGAGAGAGAGAGAATCACTTTCAAATAATATTTTAACAGTAGTTGTAATTCCTTTCCTGGGGATGCAATGGTTAATGTAATCAAGATTGTCAGCTTGATAGGATTCAGAATTACCATGGAAATATATCTCTAGGAATTTTAACCGAGGGCGTTTCTAGTGAAAGATCCCTGAAGAGAGACCCTTTCTAAAGTCGCGGGAAATCACAGACCCCAGACACAGAGAGACCATTTTGGATGTAATAAGCAAAGGCGAGGTTTATTATGGAGATCTATTACGGGGATCTCCGGGTCGACACGTATCCTGCGCAGGAGACAGAGGTGTCGACCCCGAAGCTCAAAAGTCAGGGGTTTATATAGGGAAGGCTAGGGGGTTTGGCGCGGTTACACATAATTGGCTGATTTCTGGAGCGGCTATAAGTGATTGGCTCATTTAAACATAGCAGTGAGATTACAGCACAGCAGGAGAGTACGTATTGACTGGAGCGTACAGGATTTTAGGAGCTAGGGGCGTATCAGGGTTTGAAGGACATCTGGTTAAGGTGTGACTCTGAGTAAGCTGGGGGAGGTGCCTTTCTGCCAGATGGTTTGTGTCAGTCCTGATAACTCGGGCTGGTTCCTGCATTCCTTTTCTTTATCTTTATGGTCTGTTAGTCCTAGCGGCAGGGCGGGGCTGCCTGGACTTGCTTTTCACAATGTTTAGGCCTGAGTCTGTGAATTTCGAAACTTACTCTTTTAACTTCATATTTTTAAACCTTAAATCTGTATACTTTTCCTTTCACTAGATTAGTTTAACTGAGGTAGGAAAACCCACCCTGAGTATGGATGCCATCATCCCGTGAGCTAGGATCCCTCTTTCTATGCTTCCTGACAGTGGATACAGTGTGACCAGACATGGACTGTATCCCTTGGAATAGTGAGACAAAATAAACCCTTCCTTCCTGAGGTTGCTTTGTCAGATATTTAATCACAACCTCAAGAAAAATAACGAATGCACTGCAGTTGGACAAAGCAGAGTTCAGCTTTCTCTTGGTAATTCAGCTTATACTTGGTAACATGCTTTTCTGAGGGAAGGCAGGGCAGGAGCAGGGTCAGAAACTCCAGAGGAACATTGCTTACCAGTTCCTCTCTGGTTCATGTTCAGTTAACTTTATACACAGACCAGAGACACTGGCCTAAGGATGGTGCTACCCATAGTTGGCCAGGCCTTCCCAGATCAGTAGCCTCAGGCCAAGCTGAGACAATTCTCTATTTGAAGCTTCCACTTTCCAGCTGACTCTTAAGTTTGTGTCAAGTTGGACAATAAAAACTAACAAGAGGAGCTGGCAGATTTCTGGGGTGGGAAAGACAACCCACAGAAGGTTCCAGGTGAAATGGGCATGGCTGCTGGAAGGTGCTAATTGCTCAGAGGTACTCTTCCTGTCTTTTGTACCCCAAGTGTAGCAGGCAGGTTGTAATGTGATTCTCGTGAGGTGCAGACAACACTAGAGCAGCTTTGGCTCATTCCCGTTACAAAAGAACAGAATCAGCTTCCCCAATTCCCTCAAAGTTCTTCCACCAAATGAGGCCAAACCTTCAGAGTGGCTAATACAGGCAGCTGGCTTCATTTGCTTGGATCCTGGGTCCTGGGCTACTCTGAAGGGTTGTCCTCAAAGATCCAGCTGCCTGCATTAGTTAGGGCTCTCTAGAGTAACAGAACTTCCAGAATGAGTCTCTCCCTATATGTATGTAAAGGGATTAGAATAAACTAGAGGCTATGGTCCAGCTCGACCAACAATGGCTGCCTATGAATGCAAAGTCCAAGGATCCAGTTCAGCCCATGAGGCTAGACGTTTCCTCTGATCTTCAGTATATAACGGAGTCCCACAGTAGTAGGTGCTAATGCCTGTGAAGGAATGAACTTGCCAGTTAGAGGAAGCAGGTGAGGACAGCAAACCAGAAGGAGGGGGAGGGGAGAGATCTTTTCTCTTGCATGTCCATTCTACAGGCTGCCAGCAGAAGGTGAGGTCCAAATTAAGGGTGGATTTTCCCACCGAAAGATCTGGATTAGAAGTGGGTCTTCCCACTTCAAGTGATTTAATTTATCTCTCAAGAGTGCCCAGTTATTTGGGTTTTAGTTAATTCCAGATGTGGTCAAATTAACTTTCAAGAATAGCCACCCCACTGCTTCTGACTCCCGAGCTTTTCCTTTGTTAAGTAAAAAGATTAGCTGGGCGTGGTGGTGCATGACTTTAAGTCCCGCACTCTGGAGGTAGAGGCAGCCAGTGTGGTCTACAGAGTGAATTCCAGGCATCTAGGGACACAGATAAACCCTGTCTCAGAAAAACCCACTAAAAGGAAATAAGCCTCCCCCCAAAGGGGGAAAACAGGTTGATGGAGGGGCACTCCTGGGGACGTAGCTCAATTGTTAGCGTGTTTGCCTATCGTGCAAGCCCTGGGTTCCACCCTAGTTCTATAGAAACTGGGTGTGGCGACACACACCCACAATTCCAGCACTGAGGAGGGGGAGGCCAGAGGATCCGAAGGTCAAATCCTTGCTACACAGAGTTTGAGGCCAGTGTGGGAGAGGAGACCCTGTTTCAACACCATGTATCCACCACCCCCCTACCGCCACCCCCAGAATAAAGAAAGACGAAAACAGACCAGTTTCCTGGGAAATCTTTTCCCATGGTTGTTCTTAAATGAAACCAAATTAAACTTCAAAAACTATTTATTTTTGAGTAGGTAATGCATGTACATGGTACAAAATTCCCGAGTACAAAAGGCAAACGGTGAAAAGTCATTTCCACCCTCTTCTGAGCAGCAACCGAGGCTACTGTGTCACTTCTCAGAGACAGTCCGGGAACAGGCAAGCAGACACATCACAGGCGCATGTGTGGGTGCACACACGCACATAGGCACCCACACACCTACATGTATTTATCTCTATTCCAAACGCTAGCATCTCATTCATGGTCATGCATGTTTTCTTCCCCCACCTAAACCACGTGGCTCCAAGATCCCTGGAACGTTCCCTGGCAATACACAGAGTCTGCTCGTTTACGTGTCTGCAAAGGGCCCCACTGTAGAGATGGGTCGTGCTTCTTCATCTCTCTTCTGATCTAATGGTAGTTTCTAACTGCATGTTATTACAAACATTGCTTTAATAAAAGTTTCTATACATAGGAAAAGTTCCTGCGTGTGGCACTGCTGGTTCAAAAGGCAGTACAATGGGATTCCTGACGTTATTCAACTGTCCTCCAAGGAGGCTGGAGGCTTGCAGGCTGTCATTACTGCATGGTGTGCTGCTGCCCACAACTCTACGGCACCACCGTTTTCTTCCATCATGCAGCTAAGATCCATCTACCACATCTGAAGGGAGAACACACTAATGATCCTACTTGACATTAATGTGCCCTCCCTGCCGCAATACTGCACATCTCCAGAGGGTGGCCTGGAAACTACTGGAAAACTTTCTCCATTCCCACTTTCAAGGAACCTTCCATTCAACCTTCCAATGAGCATACAACACCCCTCAGAGGGCTTCTCTAGCGCTGCTGAGTAGACCGGACAGCCTGTGTAAACCTGAGCACAGATTGGGTTCAATCTGTCTTTTGCTACAGTGGGGTGCAAAGATGACAGTCTGGGGAGCCGACTTAACCCAGTGCAATGCTCTGCCTAACGGGCCACAGTGAGCTGGGCAGGGTCCCTGCTTCCGCCGCCCTGCCCTGACACATTCCAAAGAGGGAAGATGTAGGCCTTGCAAAGAATCATGGACCTTAAGCAGTGACATGTGTCATTAGGACAGACGACAGGAATGTGATGAGTGATATGGCCAGGCCCGTGTGAAGACAACCGAAAATCGTGGAAGGGACCAGACATATCAATCGTGGAGAGTATCAATGAGGGTGAGTTTGGCCAGCTGGGAAATTGATACAGGCCAATCAGGACACAGAAGCAGCGACTCCCCATGGTGTCAAACACACGCATATGAGGCACTAAAGCCCTGCTCATGATCTTATACACAGTTATTCTGAGAAGGAAAATACATTACTTTTTGTGTGTGTGTGCACCTTCCTATATGTGTACATGTATATGCATGTGCCTGTGCATGTGAAGGTCAGAGGTCAACTCAGATGCCTCTCGACCTAATTTTAAAGACAGGTTTTTTTTTTCACTGAATTGAAGCTTACCAATTCAGCTAGTCTGGGTGGTCAGTGAGCCCCGGGGATCCTTTGTCTCCACCTCTCTAGTGCTGTGAATACAAGGGCACACTGCTGTGCCTGGCTTTGATCCTGGGGATCCTAACTTCAGTCCTCAGGCTTTACTGACCGAGTTATTCCCCGCTTCCATTATGTTTTACACACCATTTGGCTCACTGCCACCTGCTGCTAGGAGGGAGAGCCTGGCAAACTCTTAAGATGCATCCCAGGCGGCTCTTCCTCCAGCCTGGCTCAGCTGCCACAGACACCACCCATGTTACCGGGCTCCTCACTGTACTAATCTGCACTAAGGTCTTTGTCTCAGTGACCAACCCTGGCGATGAATACATCATCAAACACGTCCTTACGGCACCTCTCAGACCATAATTCAGTTCAACTGCCTAAACCTTCACAAGCCAAGGTCCGTGTAGGACGTTACTGCTAGGATGCCCGGCTTCCACCACCTGGAAGGCAGGCAAGACAGAGTCAAGGGGAGGCAGAAGGGATGGAGATAGAGGCTGCAGGTGAGGCTGGGTGTCTCAGCTGCCCCTTCAGGAAGCGTCTAGAGTATTAAAGATAGGAAAGACAAGAGACTGCCAAAGAGACCAGCGATGGGAATGGCACCCGAGGAGGTAGTAAGAGCTGCTGGAAGGCCTGCCCCAGGCTTTGTCCTGAGAGGTCCCCAGAAACAGTCTGGAGAAGAAAGCCTTCTGTGGTGACCAGTGTGGGTTTGGTTCCACCACAAGCCTGTGTCTTCCCTGTTCTTGAATCAAGTGCTACAAGCCAGACCCTGATCCAGAAGATCGGGCTAACAGGAGCTTAGGCCAACACAGACTGCTTCATTACAAGAACACCCTTGGAAGCTATTCCATAGTGCCCCTTGGTGCTGACTGACCAACGAACATGGAGAAGAGCAGAATGTCCCTACATCCTCCCAGACCTTCCACCATCGCCTCACCCTGCTCACAGTTGCTCTGAGCGTGGTCTCAACCAGAGCACCCTCAGGTACTTCATGGAAAGCATGTGGGAGAGGTGGCAGCTCCTAACCCAGAGGCTGGTCCTGAGAATGCTGGCTGGAAGCCAGCCCCGTGAACAAGCACCCTCTGAATCTGGTTTCTCTTAAAGTGCGTGCTCAAAAAACAGTCACCTACAGATGTTTCCCCACCCATCTTACAGTTCTGGTAAAAGCCAGTGGGCTCCAAACACAAGGCTGTACTATGTCTGGGTACAGAAGACACTGGCCTGGGAGGCTCCTCCCTTCCACAGGTCTCCAGGTAGATTCTGACATGACCAGGGGTCTCAGGGAATCTCCTCACCCAATAATAACATCAGACTGTGCAGCCCACCTCATGCTGGGATCACCCACAGAGGGGTTGTCTATGTTCTGGGGTGTCTGATGAAAATGTAGGATTCTCAGGGCTAGCTTCTATGGTCTCATTCAAAGACCTAGGTAACACAGCCTACCCATAAGGCTCCACAACACTACAGGTTGGTCACTGCTCATCGCTGCTCATCAGAACCAGACAGTAAGTCATTACTGCTTTAGATACCACGTACTTTGCCTGTAGGAATCAAGATAGAGCTGAGCTCAAAGTCTCCTCTCTGTTCTACCTTTCACAGTGTCAGACGTTGCTACACAGACAGCTGGGGTGATGGTGGCAGCAACAGTCTTACCCAGCTATGGACTTGCAGACTGTAATACCAGCCTGCCAGGCAAGGCGAGAACACTGGAGTCGTAGTGGCATAGGTCAGCCACTTGCATTCTGCTTAGATCTGTTGCCTGCTCCTCAGGAAGGAGTTTGTACCTGGTACTGTCGAATGAGTGACAGGAACCTCTCTCATCATCTCTCATGAGCCTCACAGATTAAGAAGTGGGAGAAAGTACCCACCGATCTCCCTCTGCCAGGAGTTACCAGCCTAATCTCTGTACTAGGAGAGACCAACCCTTTACTTTCACAGCATGACACCGCCATGCTCACACAGAGTACGCAGTGTAATGGACTTTAAAAATAATCTGTGTTCTACACACTCACAGCTGTACTCTGCTACAGGCAGCCTGTAGTTGATCATGCCTATGACCACACCAAAAGAAACTCCCTAGAATCAGCACCAAATGAAGGGCCCCACTTCCCAAGCCAGTTACAGTTGCTTTAGATCGGTTATTCCATACCTCTCCCAGACACAGACAGGCAGACCCCACTAACCCCGAACCTCTCCTGCTCCCACTTCCCTCCCTACACCTCTGTTCAAACACTGACATTAGCCAAAGTGAATTAGTTTCCTCTCAAGAATACACAGATGATCCTCTCTTCTGAATTAGAATAGTTCTTACATGGTCAAAACATTATTATTATTTTACAGTATTTATTTCAGCCGAGCCTCTTCCCAGTGCTCCCATGACCACGCAGGTCCCTGTGGAGTTAGAGTGCACAGAGCTCACCAGAGTGTGCTGGCCCAGGGCAGTGGCTCTGTAGTTGCTGCTGTTCCTACCCAGCTCACCACAGCTCCGTGGCCCTGGTTTAGCTGCTGATGTTATTATGTCTGCATGGGCTTTTCTTTTGTGGCCAGGCTGGCTTGCAGTTTGTTGTTTAGCCTAGGATACACTCAATGTCCTATCCTCCTGCCTCTGTCACAAGTATGTACAACCATGTCTAGTCATGTGATGTGAAGGATGGAATCTAGGCAAGCACTCTACTGACCGGGACCCAGCCTCTTTTCTTTCCTCTCAGTGTGCATGCGTCATGCCTCTTAACCATACATTAGGAAACTAACATTGAGAAATGCTCTGTGACTGCCCAGTGCCCCGCCTGCTTCTGTTTAATGGTCCCGACCTGCTGTTCAGTTCATGTGTGTGTTAAGTTTATGCAGAACGGAACACAAACCTCACACTGGAGTTTACTGAGTGACCCAGTTGTTAGGTTCCTGACACCCGGGGACTGGGGATGCTCTGTGATTGCTTTGGTCTGCTTATTTCCAGAGGCTAAAGCCAAGCCTTTAGGGGTTATTAAAGGCCCTCCTTCCCACCACAGCTAACATCCTATTCCTTTCAGCTCTCGCCCAAATGCTGTTTGCTCCGTGGAGGCTTCTTGCCTTCTTTTCCTCCATGCGCAGCACCTGCTGTCTTTCCCCTTGTCTGACCTGTGCATATGGAGAGCTTCAACTCTTACTGAAGTGTCCTCAGTGAAAGGTGCATTTACAATCTTCCCATCAAGTAAGCCTGGGCCTCATGCAGGGTTAAAGGAGCCACACTGGAGCCACCCTCACATGTTTCCCTCACCAGCCTGAGGGCAGGACATACCAAGGCCACACCAAAGCATGGTCACTTTGTATCAGTCTCCACAACACAAATGGGTGGACTCTAGTAAACCCGAGCCTCACCCGCTTCTGTCTCTACACCTGTGGGCTAACTGCCCTGCACCCCAGCCCAGCCTAGAGCCCGTACGCACTGTGAGAAGCCAGAACAAAAGGCACAACGGTAGGTGAATGGGCTGGCTGCTTACCCAGCAGCCTTCTGAAAGATCTCAGGGGACAGGTTTCTGGGGGCAAGAGGGTTGTATCTGCTCTTTGAGCCCCTACTAGATGCCAGAGGGGCAGGAACAGTGTCAGCTGCATTTACCTCAGGGTTTATTTCTGAGCAGTTGCTCAATACTTGCTGAACATAAAGCTCTTTATTTTCAGGGCCTCACACATCCGGGTACCTTCATAAATGCAATGTCACTGAAGAAATAGAAGTTGAATGGACTGAGAGAGTGGGCACTGCCCATGCTTCTTCGTAGGTTTCTATGTGTCATCCACACCATGGTGTTACTCTGAGTCCATCAGCCGTAGCCAGAAGAGATGGAAATGAAACAAGTAGGAGAAAGAGAACATCCGTCTGCAGAGCTGAAATCAATCCTCCTGCACCTCTCCGCCATCATCTGCAGAACCATCTCAAGATCCCGTAGTCTATACACGTCATTAAAAAAATATCAATGTCATACCGAAATGGAGGAGGATTTTTCAGGAGGCCTTGGCTTTGATCTTAGACAGTAATAGCTCATTCTTTCGGCCCTCCTGGAAAAGCAGAGTAAGAGATAAGCAGAGATTAGTCATCGGTACTCACACGGGGGTCTCCAGAGGGGCCAAGCCTCTCCCCAGTCTCGGTAACCACTTCTTTGTTTTGTTTTGCCTTTTTTTTGTTTGTTTTTTGAGACAGAGTCTCATATAGCCCAGTTTGGTCTTGAACTGGCTCCAAAGCCAAATGACCGTGCGTGAATCCGATCCTCCTGCCTCTACGTCCTGAGTAAATATGAGAATTACAGTGTACTGGGGATCAAATCCAGTGCTCTGGATTCCAGGCAAGCACTCCATCAACTGAACTCCATCTCTTGCCACTTAGCCATTTCTGACAAGTCAGTCAGTCTTCAAGCACGAAGCCACCAACAGTGACCTACTAACCTTCTATACTAGAGATGTGATGAAGCCTCTGGACTAAAGGCAAGAGACCAGGCACCATCTTTCCTACAGACAGAACTTTCTAAATTCTCCGAGGGGACAGAAGCAGAAAGCAGATACTTATCTGCTTGGGAGGGTAAGAGAGAAGGGGCCTTGGAGACCATACCCTAAAATGTGAGCAAGGCAGCCCTAGTGTGCACACAGCAGATGACACATTGAGCGGTTCTAGCAGTTCTAACCATGCCAAGTAGTCTCAGCCTTAAGAACTAAATGCACAGAAGACGTGATGAGAAGTATTGATGAAGGGTGCTCCCCTCTCCAATAATGAGGTACACGAGCTCTGCGACTAAACATGTTGAGGGCTATCACTGAGGGATGTCATTGGGCCCATTCCCTGACAATGGTACCCAGTGTCCTAAGATACCAGTTACCTTTCTGTAACCCCTTCTTCTGGCAAATTCTAGAGCTCTTCACCTGACAGCTCACAATGCTTCTGCTAGCAAACCTCTAACAGCCCCAGGCCTTTCCCAAAGCATCTTAAGGTCTCTAACAAAGAGACAGCTGAGGGACTGGGGAGGTGGCTCACTGGGTAGGCAAGTATGAGGACCTGAGTTTGAATCCCCATCAACCACATAAAAAGCTTGACGTGTGCACATGCCTGTAACTGTGGAGCTGTGTGTACAGAGGCAGGAGGGCTGGGGTACTTTCTGGCTGCCAGCCTACACCCAGTGAGATCTTGTCTCACGAGAATATAGCTGAGGAATGACAGAGCAGACATCAGTGCCCTCCTCTGGTCTCTGCACAGACACAGAGGACATGCACTTACATACATGTGTATCACAGCTGGACTCCACATCAGTTGCTGGGCTTTTCCCATGCCTCAGGGCCTTGGTTGCTTCCTGATGTGTTCTTGCTCTCCCCATAGCAGAGCCTGGCTCAGTCTGTGGAGCCCACTCTGACTATAACATCTGCCTCTGTCTCCCTACATGTAAAGTTTGAAACTATCACTTTTTAAATTTCTTGTTCACTAGGACTTCTGTTCATTTGTTCTTAGTTTCTCATCCACCTCCTTCACCACAGCGAAGCTCCTTGAGGACAGAGACCAGGTCTGTTTTACAGCCTGGTTCATCCCACAGGCACAGTCAGAGCTGGGAGAGCATTTGAAAGGATGAGACGTGTTGCCATGCCTGTGGGTATGCATATCGCTGCCAAACATTAGATCAGAAAACAGAGGGCAAGGCAGGCAGAGGAGAAGGTGGAAGAGGAAGACAGAATAATCTTTAAAAGTAAACCAGAACAAAATCATCAGCATGGGACCCTCTCTTTTTATTTGTGTGTGTGTGTGTGTGTGTGTGTGTGTGTGTGTGTGTGTGTGTGTGTGTGTGCTCATGTGCACGTGTATGTGTGCCTATGGAGGTCAGAAGTCAGGCTTAGCTGCTGCTCTTCAGACATTGTCTACCTTGTTTCTTTTAAAAATATATTCCTATTTATCGCCTTTTGTGTTCATATGCACCTGCCATGGAGGTCAGAGGGGAACTGGTGGGGGTTGGTTCTCCTTTCCATCATGTGGGTACTGGGTATTGAACCCAAGTCATCAAGCTTGGTAGAAAGCACCTCTACTCACTAAGCCATCTTGCTGGCCCACATTACTCTTTACTCACGGAGTAGTAGGCTGGTCAATGAGCCCCAGAGGTCCTCCAGCCTCCTCCTCCTCCTTCCCAGCACTGGGATTCAAGTGGACACCATCTTGTTGTGTTTTTATGCCTCCTACCCCATTAGTTCTGGGGATCAAACTCAAGTACTCCCACTTTCACAGCAAGCACCTTTCTGACAAGGCCATCTCACCAGCCCCAGCTCAGCTGACTTTGGCTACCATCTGTCTGGCCCACACGCTCTCACCTCTTTGAACTCTTTTACAGTCTTGAAGTAGAGCCGCTGCTTTTCCAGGAGCTCCAAGTACTGATCGTTCAACTGGTCCCTTCTCATCTTGTTCTCCTGCTTCTTCTTTTCCATCTGTTGGAAACATTTTGGGAAATGGTGGTGGACGAAGAGCCATCTGATAGCAGCCACATCAGGCAGCCATGATTAGCGTTTGTATGTTTCTCCCAGGCTCTCCCTTCTAAACAGATTTCCTCAGGCTGGCCTGTTTTCTTTCTGAATGATATCATCTGTAGGATCTATAATCTACTCAGCAGTTCACTATTTATAGACCATCGGATGAACAGCATGGATTTGGGGAGGGATTCTTGACTGCGGACTATTTTGTCTCTCTATGGGGTACTTGTGAGTAGTAGGGTTCGGAGTGACACAACTCCAAGGAAGGAGAGTTGCTGGTGTCACTGGTAAGGAGACTCTAAAGGGTTCAGGACTGCCATAAGGCAGGGACTAAGGTTACCTAGTCCAGGACGTCAACTGTGTGTGTAGTTCTGATGTATATGATTGTGCCTATAATAAGATAGTTTACCACCTTTCGTTTATTGCAACTGTGTCATAGTGTAAGCTATCTATAGCTATCTTAACTGTTATAGGGTGTTTCCAGAATGCTGATCTTATACACAGACACTAGATGTGGACTTAGGGAGGTTTTCTCCAGTAGCCACAAGCTGGAGGAAGGGAGGAGGAACTGTGGGAGCCGGTTTTCTCCTTCTGTCATGTGACTGTACCCAGTAAGCCACCTAGTCGGCACCACCCCGTTTTAGAGACAGGGGCTCTCACTGGCCTGAAACTTGCCAATTACCCAAGACTAGCTGATCATTAAGCTCCAGGGACACTCTTGTCTTCCAGTCCCCAGCACTGGGAATACAAGCCTGCACCAGAACCTCTACTCTTGGTATTTTCTCGGGGCCTTTGCACACTTGGTAAAGAGTAATGGACCTCAAGTTAGCAGTGAACAAGCAAAGTCTTTGTTCTCACAGGGCACATCCTGGCAACTGGTACCAAACCAGATGGGACAACCAACCAACTAACCGACCAACCAACTGACCGACCAAGCATCTGACCAGCAGGCATATGACCGACCAAGCATCTGACCAGCAGGCCACTGTACATTACGTGACAGCAGCATCAGTGCTGAGGAAACTGGAATGGAGTCGGAGAGGGTGAGGGCATGTGGATTCTGTGATGCGGAGGGCTGACGGGAGAGGAACTCAGCAGAGCCAGGTGCTCTGTGCAGTTAATCTCTGAGGCTAAATGTAGACCATCAGCCAGCCAGGAGATGAAGGCAGAAAATACTCATGTACAGAACAGGTGCAGCCTGCGCGTATGCATGTGCATGTGTCTAAGTGCATGTGTGTAAGGCAGGGGATAAACGTGGCTGTTATCCCTCACCATGGTCTACCTGGGTCTACCTGGTCCAGACCTGGCTAAGTAGGTTAGGCTGGCTGGACAAGAGAGGAGGGCTGCTGGGGAGGGGCAATTCTTTTTCTGTAAAGCAGGAAAGGGGTAGCATCGCTCATTTAATATGGGGAACAGCACAGTGTTTGACACACAGGAGTCTCAGTGTCTGTGAGCTATGGCCAACAGCAATGTGGAGGCCTATCCCACCAGAGTCTCATGCTGGTGAGGCAGTACAGGACGCTGTCTGGATGGAGAGCCTATGCCCAGGACCTCCTCACCACCACACAGCCTGCACTGCTGTAAAGTAAGCTTGCTGACCTTCATCCTGCTTTGTTTAATGCCTTCGACGATCTGTTCCATCTGCCTTAAAAACTGGTCCCGGGCAGCAGGGGAGGCCATGGCTCTGGAAGAAAATTCAGCAGAAGTAGGTCCAGCACATGGGACAGTTGGGAAGAGGGTGGAGGACAACAAGGAGTCAGTCCTGTACCTAGAATGTACCTAATCAACCAGGCCTTTGCGGGGCACAGTGGGCTGAGGGAGCCACCAAGAATACCAGGCGGTCGGGATCCCAAACCTCTGATCTGATAACCAAATGTGAATTTTGTTCCCCATTCTCCCTCCGTTCCTGTGGCCATGGGCTGCATAAGGAACACCCCTGACTAGATGGAAATGGGTTCTGAGGAAAACTGTGCAGGTGAGAACAAGCTGATCCTCTAATCTCCACAGACAGGCACGTGTCTCTTTCAGCAGCAGTACACACACAGGCAACTTCAAAGTGCTGCCCTTCCGAGGATCGTTCAGCTTCTTCCTTATAACTTTTAACCAAACTATATTTCTTCAACATAAAATGTGAATAAAAATAATAGCAATGCCATTTGCCATGACACTGCTTACGAAATTGATTCAGTTTTGTTTTTTAAGAATCTGAGGACAGGGCCACATTGCCTGCAATTAGAGGACATGTTCTGAGTCCTCCAGATCTGAGCTGAGAACCTGGAACTTTGCTGGAGGCAGTAGAAGGGGTAGATTTCCCAGTGTGTCTGCTGTACCTTCCTACCCGCATCTAGTCCTTCAGAGGGACGGGAACCAGAAGGCTCAGAGCTTGGCACTCACAGACAGGGGATTCTTCAGAGAGAGGCCTGACAGCAGAACTCTGCCATGGTTATCAGGGATACAGCCCTCCAGTCTAAGAAGGGCAATAGGACACAAAGGCAGGTACCATACCTGAACCTCCCAGTGTGTGTGTGTGTGTGTGTGTGTGTGTGTGTGTGTGTGTGTGTGTGTGTGTGTGTACATAAGCCATGGGTCCTGCAGATCGAATTCAGATTCAGGCTCAATGGAGAATGACTTAGCCCTGCTGTGTTTAAAATGAAAAAAAAAAAAAAAGATGTAGAAAGTCTAGAGCCCATAATTCAGGAAGAACTTGGCCTTAAAATGTTTTATAGTTGGCTGCCAAGGGCCGGCAGGGGTCTGTGCTAGCAAAGGAAGCATGCTGTTCCAGTAGCCAGCCTTGGGCTACCAGCAGGGTGGGTAGGCTAGCTCGCCATGAACACACTCCAGAGCTAGTGTTACCTGGCTCCCTTGCTATAGGATTTATACAGATGGTCTTCCTATACGATTTATTTTATTTTACGGTAGAATCTCATGAAGCCTAGGCTGGCCTTGAACAAACTTTGTAGCAAAATGACCTTAAACAACTCTTGATTCTCCTACCTTCCCTTCCAAGTGCTGGAATTATATGATACACAAGAAGTCAGTTTATGTGGTGCTGGGGAACTGAGCCCGGGCTTCACGAGTCTACACGAGCACTCTACCGCTGAGCTAAATCCCGAGTTGGGAGGATGAATGCTAACTTACAAAATACACCTTAAAGAGTTCTTTCTCAGGGCCCACAAGGTCAGAGGGACCTTCTCTATTCAGGGAGGCTGTTATTTGAGTGGCCTGGAGGTTATCAAGTAGAGTAGTTTGCTGGACACTGAACCCTAGGGATCCGCCTATGTCCACCCCCCAGCGCTGAGGTTATAATCAGGACACTACGCCTGATTTCCCTTCTGAGGGTTCTAGGATGGAAACCGGGTCCTTGGGCAAGGCAGGTTCTTTACCCACAGCACTGTAATCTACAGAATCTTCCATTAAGACACATCTGCCCTTAGTGGATAGGGGTCCCAGTCCTAGACCATGTGTACACAACACATTCTCAGTCACTCCTCAGCCAGACCAGGAGGGCAGACGGGGACGAGGGTAGCCAGTACTTACTGTGAGAAGTTCTCATGAATTGAGTTTAGCAGGCTAATCTGGGAGAGTGAAAAAGAACCATGTAAGTAGAAAGCTAAAAGGTCCCCACACTACCCCAGTCCTTGCTGAAGAGCTTGCCTAGGCCTGGGACAAGGCCCCTGAAGGGGAGACACATCTTGTTAAGCAGGTCAAAGTGATATTCAACAGAAAAAAAGGAAAGAACAGTATGTTCTTACCTGCATAGTTTTCCTCAGAGAATCTGTCTCCATCCACTTAAAACCATTTTCCCTACAATGCCTGACCATGAGAGTGTGGAAAGATGACTCTTACAGGGAATTCTAGTGGCGGGGCTCTTTGGACAAGTCGCAGCAGGGATGCTCCACTGCTGTACTCCCACACCAAGCCACCAAGGCCACCAACATGGCCAGATGCCCAGTGGTCCTGAGAGCTTCTGAGAAAGCATATCATGGTCCTGTTCCCATGGAAACCGTCCCTGCCCTCACAGCTAGAGCTTCCATCTGACCTTGTGAGACATGCTGGGAAGGGTCTGGGGTCCCCTGGCCGTGCACCGTTTAACCTGTCGGCTCATGGGTAAGCAGTTACTCTACCTGGATTTTAGATTCACAATACTCAACGTGGGAATGACATTCTTACTCTTAATGCTTCAGAAAGCGTGTGGGGGACTTTTGTCTCATGGGTTTGAATATACACTTGCATATGGAGGCCAGAAGAAACCTCAGTTGCCATTCACGAGGCCATCCACCCTGCCTTTTAAGACAGGTCTCTCAGTGGCCCAGAGCTCAGCAAGGAGGCTGGGCTGGGGTTGGGACAGTGATCCCCAGTGAGCTATCTGTCTGCCTATCTAGTCTTGGCATTACAAACACACTACCATGCCAGTTTTGGGTGTTTTTATTTTTTAATGTGGCTTCTGGGACCTCACGTTTGGAAGGCAAGCACTTTATGTACTGAGCCATCTTCCCAGCACCTCATACTGGTGTTTCTCACATGATACTACAGAATGGGTAAACACCAGCTGCCATTCACTGCAGTGACAAACCCCAGTACTTGGCACAGGAAGGCAGTCACTCTCTAACTTTCTACATCTCAGGCTCTAGGTCCACCTGAATCCTTTGGAGCTACCGTGCTATCAGCGGCTCATCCAAGTTATTTTATCTCCATAAAGGCTCTTACTAGGGCTAGTTTGAAGTTCTCGCTGCTAAGCCTGAAGACCTGAGTTCTGTTCCTGGAGCTCACATGGTGTAAGGAGAGAATTGGTTCCTACTAGCTGTCCTCTGACCTCCATACATGTACAATACCGCCCCTCTACAACAAAACTTAAAATGGAATAAGACAGAAATAAGCAAACCAAGGCTCTTACCTCCTTTTCTAGATAAACCTTTTTGTCATCCAGGGTATTGTACAAAGTGAAGAACTGCTTGGTCTCCTTGTGCACCGCGGAAACTGCCAACACAAAGAGATCAGCATCCTAATGCAAGAGCATCAGGGAACCACAGCACAGCAGGCCCAGGAGGCATGTGCACAGGGCCTTTTGCACACTTACTCACAACAGTCTCTGTGCCTACTGTTGGTACGTGTGCACATGTGCATTCGAAGGTCGGAGGTTGACAATGGGTATCTTTCTCAATCCCTCTTTACTTTATCTTTTTGAGACAAGCTCTTTTCCCTGAACCCAGAGCTCACTTACAAAGCTAGTCTGGGTGTTCAGTGAGCCTCAGGGATCTACCTGTCCCCAATGTGTGTACCACCACATCTGGCCTATTCAAAAATATGTATGGATGCTTTGTCTACATGAATGTATGTGTACAACATCTGTGCCCAGTACACATGGAGGGTGTTGGATCTCCTGGAACTAGAGTTAGACATCTGTGAGCTATCATGGTGGTGCTAGGAATTTCACCTAGGTTTCTGTAAAACATGTACACTAAATAACTGAGCCATATTGCCCGCCTTTATAGATAGACAGACAGACAGAAAGACAGACAAAAAACAAACAAAATAACAATATGTTTCTTGGGATCAGATCAAACTTAGGTTCTCATGTTTGTCAGACAGAACTTTAATTACTGGAACCACCTTCTTTGACCCTGAGGGTGGCTTTGTGTTGGGGTTGGTCTGGTGCTAATATGTACTCAAATGCTAATCTCTCTACCCCAAAATCCGGTTGCCCCAAGATGAGCCAATTCTCATGCATTCCAGCTTTTGTTGTGTAAACCTTGCTCCCTAAGTTAAGTGGTTAATAAAAGGCTAAAGCCTGTGATTGGGCAGTAGAGAGAAGAAGGCGGGACTTCCTGGGAGGTTGAAAGGAACTCTGGGAAGAAGAAAGTCACATGTGCCAAGAAGCCTGAAAGGTACTGCTAGCCTATGTGACTGGATGGGGCTGAGTGGTCAGGTTATCTTAAGTGAGCTAATTGATTAGCTAATTAATTAGCTAAGACCTAAGCCTTTAATTAATTAAATTAAAGGAAATATTAAATGGTCTCTGTGTGGTTATTTGGGGGAACTAGCTGATTAAGGAATGACTGCCACTGTATTAATTTCCAGCATTAATTAATATATACAGAATATTAATAATCTTTTTTACAGCTTTGAGCCTGACATGATGCCATAACTGGGTGGGCTGAGGTGAGACCGGTTCTGGATTATGGAGGGAGCGCGATGCTCTAAGGCAACTGCAGTGAGAATCTGTGGAGCACGGCCACAGGCCATCTGCAGATGCTGGGGTGGGGATGCATAGGAAGCTGGAAAGAGGGAGGCTCAGGTGAGTGAGTGCACGCGGCTAACCACCAAGAGAGCTCGCCAAAGCTGACTCTCAAGGTCCTGAGTCCATCTACAGAGCAAACAGCCAGAGCACAAGTCGTCTCCCAGGGTTGTTCAGCAAGCCTGGTGATGATGTAAGGTCCCCTTTGAACATGGCGTTTGTGGACTGTGCTCTGACCATTGCTGCACTGTGCTACAGTGCATGAAGCCCCTTCGCTCTCGTCCCTCCCGAAGCCCCAGAGTGTGTCTGATCAATGCACCTACTCTGACGGTAGAGCTCAATAAATCGCTTCTGATACTGTATCAGCTCTGCTCGACTGGGCACTTCATCAATCTTGCGGTGCAAAATCGCTATTTCTCGATTTCTTCTTGCCTAAATGCAAAGGGACAGGGAGAGAACACTTAGTCAAAGGCTGTGTTTATGTGCTTCTCACACGCTGAGCCAGCCACAAAGACAGACACTCCTCTACTGGCCTGAGGTCCTCACATTCCCATATGACTGACCCCGGAGACCCAGATGACAGGGGCCATCCTGCTGCCTCTCCAAACTCTATTCTGAATTCCTCCTCTTGGAAGCCCATAAGTAGCTTCTCAGAGTCTTTTCACAGGGAGACCAGACTGTCCTGTCAGGTGTACAGGAGACAGCGGGGTGTTGCATGAGGACCACACCACTTAGCTTCCACTGCAGTCTGTATCTCAGCACCTCGTGTTTCTTCACAGGAATCTTAAGGTACAGCCATTCGACGTT
Source organism: Rattus norvegicus (assembly GCF_021556685.1). Lineage (NCBI taxonomy): Eukaryota > Metazoa > Chordata > Mammalia > Rodentia > Muridae > Rattus > Rattus norvegicus. The sequence continues at coordinate 35,199,774 of NC_141546.1, read as the reverse complement.
TAAAATGTGTAAAGTTGCATCTGCTTGTTTGCTTGGTTATTTCCTGGGCATAGGCCGTGATGGGTGGTAGAATTCAGAGGACGATGTTCTCCCCTACCACCTTGTGGGTCCAGGGAATCAAGCTCAGGCTGCAAAGGACGGACTCTGCCTCTAGGTGGAGACATGCCCTTGTCTCCTCCCTTATGGGTTAGTCCAGCAGGACAAGTCAGGGACCAGGCCAGGGAACTGCCTCCCAGGGGCCGGCCTGCCTGCCTGAGCCCTGGCTCAGAAGAGTTAACTACTCCTTTTTCATCCCTTTGTCCTTTGCTTTCTAACTAACTATACTTTTAAAATTGCAAACGCACACCACTGGCCCTTAGCTCATTTTCTGAGGCTCCCCTCCCCACTGTGTGGCTGACCTCCACGGTTATCTTCACTCTCTTCTGGGCAACTCTGATTCACAGCCTGCCTGCCTTGGGGTTTTCCTTTTAACCTCTAATTAATACATTGTCCTTGAGCTTCTGTTTGAGTCTGTTCATAATTTCTTTTATTAATGAAGCCAAGTACCCCATGAGGAAACCTACACCTTCCTAGTATCCATCATATGATGACCCTGCTGGTCCCTGAGATTTCTAGAGACCCTCCTCTCTTGCCTTCTAATTCTTTAATGGGCAGAGGAAGCAAACCTGGTCCTGTGGCCCTACACAGCACACACTTGTCAGCAAGGATCTTTACCCGAGGGGTTGCCTCACACCAGCACTCAGGCTATACCTTGTGATTGTGTCTTTGTTTCTAGAATGCTCTGCGTGTGTGAGGGTGCCTGTGGATACACTGGCTGTCCATCAGCATTTACATTTGCTCAAGTCTTTGCTGGGCTGTGCTACCATTCAGCCACCAGGCTCTTGTCCTGATGGCCAGGCAATGCTTCGTGCCCTGTCCTTCAAGCCTCAGCGCCTCGGCCTCTCTCCTTTGACAAATGCTGTACCCCAGCTCCCTCCCAGTTGGAACACTCCTGCCAGGAAGAAGGGAGGGCAGGCTGTGGGCCAGGAGTAAACAAACATTCTGGGAAAGCTGAATTTACAAGACTCACTAGGTCCTTCCCCAAGGAAGCAGCAAACAACTGTTGGCGTAGGATACCGACCAGCCATGATGCCTAGAAACCACGTCAAGGAGACTGCTGCCTGTTAGCGGCCTGCAAATGGTGCAGGGTCTCCAGGGCTGCACTTTCATGAGTTGTCCTTTGTGCTACAGAGGGCTTTTTGGTGAGTCACTCCTGCTCCTTGTAAGTCAACCCTCACCAACAGTCGGGTTGGAAGTAACCCCAGTAAGAACTCACTGCTTCGCCAAGGACATGGATTCCCTATGTGTCTTGAGTCTTGCCAGGAAAACTCTCACTTTGGAAGCTTTCTGGGGCATGGGTGAATAGTGGAGTCTGAGCTTCTAGCTCTTTCAGTCCTCAACAATTTGCATATTGAAAATGGATTCTTTTCTTTTTTTTTTTGGTTCTTTTTTTTCCGGAGCTGGGGACCGAACCCAGGGCCTTGCGCTTCCTAGGCAAGCGCTCTGCCACTGAGCTAAATCCCCAACCCCATGGATTCTTTTCTTAAACGATATATCCTAATTATTTCCTTTCCCTCTACTTCCTTCCCCTCTGGATCCACTCCCTTTTTCTCATTAGAAAAGAATAGGCTCCCAAGAAATAACAACCAATCATGGCAAAATGAATACAATGAAGCAAAAACTATCATACTGAAGTTTGACAGCAACCCAAGCTGTCTGCTCAGCCTCCGTGGGCAGCCTTCATCTCTCTCTTGTTGGTCCTTGATCGCTCACTAGGGTTGAGTCTTGGGTCTTGCCCACAGCCTTAGTGGTCATCCCCACTGCGGACTCTTCCAGCCCAAACTCTTTTGAGTCGGAGCTGACGCCAATCATTCTTCCCACAAATGCTACCTGATGGTTACTGGGTCCCTCAAGTTTTTCATGTGTGCAATGTATGGTGCTCATGTCTGTGGGAGCTTGTGTACACATACACATGTACATATGAAGGCCTAAAGTTGATGGCAGGAATCACCCTGTCATTGTTCCACCTTATCCACTGTGGCAGTGTCTGTCTCTCAATCACACCAGAGCTCAGACAGGACAAGTTGCCTTGCAAGCCAGATTACTCTGGGGACTTTCTTGTCTCCCTCTGAGGGTGGAATTCTAGGTGGGCCGCTGTGTGCACCTGGAATTTACATGGCTTCATGGGAATCTGATCTCTGGTCCTCACACTTGCAAGGCGAGCACTTTTTAAACTGCTGTGAACCCGGTCCAGACCACAGAACGTTTACTTACACTTTTTTCATATTGCCACTCATGTCCCTGCTCCTTTACACCCATTTCCCAGTGACCTCCACATCAACCTTGATCCCTCTTCCTCTCCTCCAGCTGACGCAACCCTCACTTTCCCCTGCCAGCTCCACTCACAGATCCTGCTGCTTCTACCCAGGCCAGACCCTTGGCAAGCCATTGGCTTCCTTGTATCTTCCAGCTTGGTCTCAGCCTCTCCCTAGTAGTACCATTTTCCACATAAACAGCCTTGTACTTTGGCATACATAGGTGGATCTTGGTCCTCAAATAACCAGTTCCCAGAGGGCAAGTCTTCCCAGTTCCTGCTACTGGGACCCGATGCGTTGCTGAATATGTAAGAAGTAGCCAGTCAGGGTCTCCAAACATCAGTAGGGCCCAGATTGTATTAACTCTATGTACCTTTAAATATTTGCACTTGAATTTGCTGAAGGCTAAGAAGCCATCTTTAAATATTTGAAGGGTAGTCATGCATGGTGGTGCATATCTATACTCCCAGCACTTGGGAGAGGGAGGCAGGATTATCAGAAGTTCAAGGCCAAGGCTACACATAGAGTTTGAGGCCAGCTTCACCTGTAAGACACCTTCACAAAACACTAAAAATCCTAATAATGCTCTTGTATCAAAGACATATTTGATTCATTTGAATGTAACCATATCTCACAAAATAATTAAGAGTCAGAAAGTCGAGAATAACTTCTCATAGGCCCCTGATGCCTATGAGAAGCCCATTCCTCTCAAAGCCTGGTTTTCCCCCAACCCCAACCAAAGGAAAAGAAAGTGGCCCAAACCAACATGCGACACAAGGCCAAGGGTCGTGTGTGGGTTTGAGTCTCCATGAGCCAGGCACTGGCAATGCAACAGGCTCAGAAATGTAGTCCTGACCGCGCTTAGGTTTGGAGCTGGCTTTACAATTTCCCCACTCCATCCATGATGCTATGCTCTCACATCTCTAGGTGGTAAGTAGACCCGAACTTGACCTACTGGAAGTTATTTTTATCACTTTATGTGAATAGTGTTTTATCTACATGTATATGTATGCCTGTGGGTGCCCGGTGCTCTTGGAAGGCAGAAGAGGGTGCTAGACCCCCACAACTGGGCCTGAAAGACGGTTGTGAGCAGCCACATAGGCGCTGAGACCTGAACCTGGGTTATGTGGAGGAGCAGCCAGTGCTCTTAGCCGCTGAGCCACCTCTTCAGCCTCCTCCAAGTTTTATTTACCTTTTTAATGATCTGTACGTGTGTGTGTGTGTGTGTGTGTGTGTGTGTGTGTGCTGGTATGTGCACATAAGTGTGGGTACTTATGGAGTTCAGAAGGTGTCAGATGCCTTGCAGGAGGAGAGGTACAGGTGGCCATGAGGCAACTGACATGAGTTCTGGGAACAGAACTTAGAACATGTGGAACTACTATAACTGTCAGGCCAGTCAGACCTACCCTGCATGTAGGGTGAAGCTCAACTCCAGATAGCCCTGCTGAAAGTAACAGACCCTTGTGTGGCTGCCAGCCACTCCTTACGTCATGGCATGACTGTTGTAGTGGGAGCGGGGAGCAGGTCCTGGCCATGCTAGCGCTTATACACCTACACCCCCACCTTCACAGGACACTCGTACCAGCCAGGCATATCCGTGCGCCCCTGGTCCTTGTGGCCACTCACCTGTAGTAACCGGATCTTGTACAGCTTCTCTTTTTCCATGTTGTACCGTCTGTCCAGGTCCTCCTAAAGGTGAGAACAGGCCACAGTTATCTAGAATGGAACTTCCATTCTGATGGAGTCTTTGAAAGTTGAGTACATCTAACCATGTTCTCTTAGCTTGAGTTCCTCCTCTCAAACGACCAAGTTTAGAACTCCACACCTCGAGATACTTTCACATCATCTCGTAACACCTCTCCCTTTATTAGGATCTGGGCTGAATCCAATCTTCTTTTCAGAAGAAAACAATTATCTATTACTACTGTGCAGGGACCATATTATGTGTCACAGGAATTGTGGAGGTGAGAGCACCACTTCGTGGAGTTGGTTCTCTCCCTCCACCTTACGTGGGTTCTGGGGATTGAACTCATGTCTCCAGGCTTGCAGGACAAGTACTCAAGCTGCTGAGCCACCTCGCCAGCCCCTAAAGGCAATGTTCTTAAGAGAGCACCTCCTCTGGGCTCCTCAGCCCCATTTCTCAGAGCACCCTAAAACAAAAGGAAGACAACTCTACCATAAGTAGGAGTCTTCGTTCTCCATCGATGTTTTCTGCTAACATTGTTTTTCGTTTATGTTTCTGACTGGACCTGAGGTATCCAAAATTATAACTAGTAACCCTTCGTGGCATTTAAACTTGCACCAAGTAAAATAAGGAAAAGGAATCAGTCCCTTGGTTTCAGTAGCTATGCAGTATGCGTGGGAAGAGGCCTATGCAAACATTTTCATCACTACAGAAAGTCCTTTGGGGACAGAGTTGACGTAGCTGTGCCTCTACACTGGACCAAGGCATAGGAAAGATGGCTGGACACTCTGTTACCTCAGAGAAAAATCACAGAAGGACATGCATGCACAAGAACATAAAAGGAACATGCATACAGGTCCTTGAACAGCGCTCAGCTATAGGTGACATCTAACAGATACCAGTGAAGGAGTCCCTTGCCCAGTCTCCTAACAGGTAAGAAGGCCCTGCCTGGTGCCCCGTGCTTAACTGATCTTCTTCCTTTCTCTTTACATGTGACAAGTACTGTTTTAACTCATACAGGGGTCAGCAAACTAGAGCATGTCATGGAAGGCCTACAGCTTCGACCCACGTCTGACTCTGTCTATTTCTGAAAATGGGGTTGTGCTGGAATGTATTTGTGCCCATTCATTTATAATACATGTGACACAATGTGATCGCTTATAACATTTGTGCTTGAAAGCATGCGATCAAGTCTCCCCCCCAAATCCCTTATAATATTTTAAGTAAGTTTATAACTGTGTTGAGCTGAAGCCTGGATACACCCTCTACACAGTCAGTATGGCCAACGAGAGCAGTGGCCTGCCATCACACAGCAAAGGCAGCAGTTTTCCCTCTGCATCACTCGCCCGCCCCCTGGGGCTCAGGTGGCCAACAGATGTCTTCTAGTTGAGGAGTGAGGTGTCTAAAATGGAACCAAACAGAAGAGGAGGCAGCAGCACAGACTATACAGTAGGCCGGGAAAGCTGTGCAAGAACAGAAAGGAGGCTGACACATTCTCTTGGGACAATGCCAGTGTCAAGGATGAGGAAATACTCACATTGTGAGTCATGGTGGAGGTCAGGGCACCCTGCGGCTCTCCGCTGGAGATAGTCTGAAAGGAATGAAATGAGGTCAGCACCTTTTCTCAGTAAAGAGAGCAGAGAGAAGCAGTAGGTGCTCTTAATCATGAAGCCATCTTTCCAGCACCTCAAGCTTAGCATTTTACACAGGTGCAGGGGATTTGAACTCAGATGCTCATACTTGTGTAGCAAATGCTCCCACCCAGTGAGCCATCTCTCCAGTCCTGGGGAATACACATCTATAGGCCCAGCTCCAGTAAAGTAACAGTGCTTTTTGGAAAATGATCAATGGTTGGTGCTGAGAGCTGTTTACTCCAGGGTTGACTTAGCTGTTGCCATCTTTAATCAGAGTAGCTGGGATGAGGGGTATGAGACCCTCCCCCAACCCAAATACGTCAGAGGTCAACCACTGACTAAAGTGGGGCTCTCCATGGCACGGCTACCTGTACGTTGCCTTTGGAGTTGCCTGTGAGCCACCGAAACCCCTGTAACTAACCCCGATAAACGTATCATGTCAGTTCCCTGGACTTAGAACACTTCCTTTGGCCGGGCAGTGCCCTCTCTATCTGACGTGAATGGAGGTTTCTTCATGTAACTGCAGGAAGAACCACCGAACTGCTGCAGTCCCTCCACACACCAGCCAAAAAGCAACTGAAAGCACAGAGGGCTAAGGGAAGCCTTTACCTTCTCGCCTGGCGCTCTCTCGGCTTTCAGGATCTCAATTTCCTGTTGGAGCCGAGCCATCTCCTCCTGCAAAAGCAAGGTGAACTTTACAAAGCTCAGGGGAGCCACCAACTGCAGGGTAACTGGTGAGCCACTCGTGGCTTGTTTTTACGTTTGTGTGCACGTGTGTGCGCTCATGTTCATATTGCATACCTTGGCATATGTGTAGAGGTTAGAGGAAAACCTGTGAATCCTAGTGTTTTCTTTCTACAGAGACTGAACACACTTGTCAGCTTTGGTGGCAAGCACTATTACCTGCTGAGCCATCTTGCTTGCCCATTGTAACTATCCAGTGCAGACATTTCTCTCATTACTTTGTGCTAAGACAGAAGACAAAGGGGACCAGGTGTTCTGCTCCCACTTGCAAGCTCGGCCCTTCCTGGAAGAGAGCTCTCCCAGGTTTGCAGAAATCCCTTTACCCACAGAGTCACCACCAGAGCCTGAGTCAACTTTTGATAGTGCACTGGCTAGTGTGCCCCAGTGTCACAGGGGAGGGAAACCAAGAGCTGCTGCCGAGCCCTCCTGCCTGCCCAAGACCACACAGCACTCACCCGGCAGTGCGCTTTAAACTCCTGTTCCTGGCTTTTCAGACTTTCATTCATGGCGACGAGTGCTCTCAGGTTCTGCAGAATGCTGGGGTGAGATCAGAAAACGGGGCAAAAAAGCAAGCCATTATGGGGCAGGCCATTACGATGTGACTTTATGAATCACTGCTGAAGCCACAGTGAGAATACAAAGAGCTCCTTCTTATTTCCCTTTTTTTTCCCTCGCTGTAATGGCGAGTGCCACAAATGGTCACTATTTCCATTTCTGACTATGCACTTGGACCTTCAAACCCATGAGGAGACAAAACAAAACAAAAACAAACAAACAAACAAACAAAAAGTTAAAAAAAACATGACAGGATTCTAAAATGAGAATGTCAACTCTGGAAATATCAAAGAATTTTGGTGTTACTCATTTAGCATTTATTAATTGTACTCAAAGTAAACATAGTATCAAAAGCCGTGTGTGTGTGTGTGTGTGTGTGTGTGTGTAAATCTCTTAATTCCTTTTAATTAAAACCAGTTTTCACATCTATTTATTTATTTCATGTGGGTGAGTGTGGAAGTCTGGTTCCTGTGGGAGTCGGTTCTCTCCTTCTACCAGGCGAGTTTGAGGAAGTGAACCCCAGTCACCAGACTTCATACACAGTAAGCACTTTACTCCATGGAGCCCTCTCAGCAGCTTGTTCCCCCTGTGTTCTCAGTGGCGGCTTAGCCTGGCTAGCCAGCAAGTCCAGGAGCCTTGTCTTTGCCTCTCTGGCTCTAGGATGACAAGGGTGCACCACCATGCCCAGCCTTTTCAGGTCGGATCTGGGACATCAAACCTAGGTTCTCATGCTTAAAAAGGAAGCACCATACCCACTAAGCCCCCAGCCCTGACTTGATGTTTTTAGCATCAGAACACTAAAACAGCACTGCTCTGAGACCAGGAAGGACTGAAAGAAAGGTGGGTGCTCAGTGCAGGCCGAAAAGTTCAGTGAGCATCAGAGTGACTGCTGGTCCCTTCTGGTCACGTGACGTTATCTGAATGGAAATGGAGCTCCATCTCATGACCACCCAGGGCCTCTGGCGTCCCTTGATCAGACAAATCAAGCATCAGACACTGCAGCGAGTTTCCTCAAAAAGATGGTGGCACATGCGGAAACCCTTACCTCGGGTCGGCTTTGGCTTCTAACTTCTCCAGGGCTGCCTGCTCTTGGTCTAGTTTCTCACCGTGATTCTTCAGCTGCAAGAGAGCAGTGTCATCATTGGCTATGGAGGCTTAAAAGCAAACGGGAGGGTGTACTTCATGAACCACCTGGCTTCCTCACTCATTTTGGATTGATAACTGAGCCCACTGGATCTGGTTACAGATGGGATGGAGGGGGAGAGGTGCCAGGGGAGGTCAGAGCCAAAACCTGCTAAATGCTGCTCTGGCCTTGGAAACATGGTGATGACCTCACAGTGCTGCAGAGAGAGGAGGGAAAATAGCCTTGGAGCAGAAAAGGAGGTGGGGATAAACATACACATACACACATACACACACACACACACACACACACACACACACACACACACACACGGGGGGGGTGGCTTGGAGGGGAGGAAAAGGAAGAGTGGGAGAGGGAGAGTAACTACCAGAAAATCACTGTCATGGCAGGACAGAAACATCCCAGCCTCTTGAATGGTGAACTGGCTGGTTTTGTGTCAACTTGACACAAGCTGGAGTCATCAGAGGAAGGAGCCTCAACTGAGAAAATGCCTCCATAAGATCAGGCTATCCGCAGAGCTGTAGGGCATTTTCTTAATTAGTGATCAGTGAGGGAGGGGCCAGCTCGTTGTGTGTGGCTCCATCCCAGGGCTGATGGCTTTATCAGTAAGTGGGCCAGGCAAGCTGTGAGGAGCAAAGCCAGTAAGCAGCCCTCCTTACAGCCTCAGCCATCAGCCATCAGCTCCGGCCTTCAGGTCCCTGCCCTTTGAGTTCATGTCCTGATTTCCTTCAACGACAAATGGCAATATAGAAATGTAAAATAGATAAGCCCTTTCTTCCCCAGCTTGCGTTTTGGTCAGGGTGTTTCATCACAGCAACAGAAACCCTGACTAAGACAAGTGGTTTTACCTTCTTCTGAGTTCGCTAATGAGACAAATCTTCAAGAGAATGCAGATGTTAATGCATAGCAATATACTTTTGTATATTTTATAGGAGTGTGCATGGATACATGTCTGTGCGTGGTGTCCACATGGAGTCAGAGGCTGATTCAGATTAATCTCTCTCCAGTTTTGCTTCTCTATCTTAATTTTTGAGACCTGATCTCTCACTGAACTAGAAAGTCAGGGTTTTGCTAGTCTCACTGCCTAGTGAGCCCCAGTGCGGGGTGGTCCCAGATGCCACCAACATGCCAGGCCTTTACTGGACAATCAGGCTCTGGACATAAATCCTCTGCAGCAAGCATGTTAGCCCCGAGCATCTCCCCAGCTCTTCTGTTTCTGCTTTGTTTTTATGTATGTCTTTTACAATGATCTAGAGAATGAGGTCTAAAGTCATGGTCATGTAAACTCAAGCATGTAAAGCAGTAGGCAGATGTGGGTTGACCAGATGGCTCAGTGACAGCACTTGCCGCCAAGCCTGATAACCTGACTTCAGTCCCTGGAATTCACATGGTAGAAGAGAATCAACTCCCCCAAGTTGTCCTCTCACCTCCACACATGTGCTGTGACACGCTTAACAGCTCTCCCACCCAAAGAAATAAGTAAACAAATATACAAAATTTTAAAGAGGGAATGTGCACAAGTGTGTTGAATATAATTGTTATACAATCAAAACAATTCTTAAAAGATTCAGAAAATACTGGCTGTACTTATTACCCTGGAGTGAGTAGACAGATGGTAAGTTATAGGCATTTACTTTTTGTGTTTCATGAGGTTTTGAACTGTGTGAATAGTGAAATACAAGTTTAAAAAGTTCCTAACTGAAAATGGCAGTACAGCCAGGTGTTTCATCAAACCCCTCTCACTTCAAGTTTCCAAATAATCCAGGCTATGACCCTGGAACACAGAAGTGGGTTAACTCACAGGGAACAGATGGAAGTCAGCTATGGAGCCAGCGTAGGTGGGAAGAATAGCTTGTAGGGCTGAGGACTGTATTAGGAGAGTGAGGTTAGGTCAACAAAGCAGTGAGGGCTGACTGTTACACAGAAGAGAGCATCTGAGAGACTGAAATGGCTGGCAACAGCCAAGAAAAGTACAGCTCTGAGTATCTCTTGCCGTCAGCTGATTTACCACACAGAAGGCAGCACCCTTCTCCAGAAACAATGGGGGCAACCTGTCGTGATGGCTAATACTGACTGTCAGCTTGACAGAATCTAGAATCACCCATGAGACAAGCTCTGGGCACACTTGCAATGGATTAGCCAGGATAGGTCAGCCTCTGGGCAAATCTATGAGTTTTTCTTTGTTAGGTTCACTAGGCTGGGAGGGCCCACCCTACAAGTGGGAGGTACCACCTGAGAGGCTGGTGTCCTGAACTGCACAAAGAAGAGAATGTGTGTAGCAGTCATCTGTCTGCCTCTTGACTGGATGAGGTGTGACCAGTTGCTTCAAGTTCCTGCTGTCTCAACTTCTCTGGCACAACCAACTACATCCTTGAAATTCGAGCCAAACTAAAGCCTTCCTTCCTCAAGCTGCTTCCTGTCAGGGGTTTTGTCAGTAACAGCTGAGTGACTGTGAGGAGTGTACAGTAGTATAAAGAGCTAGCAAGAAGAAACTTTAAACCAGATGAACATATAACCCAGAGTCAAACAATGGAACATGGAAAAAAATGGTGAAGCAATTTATAACTGAATTCTGGTTAAATAAATAGCTATTGCGCAGCGTACACTTTAGACACAATGATTGCCCACCCACAGAGATCTGGGAAGACAGCTCATTCAGAGCAAATTACACTTCCATGTAGGGACCTGGAGTTGTGACTGATAGGCTTGTGATACAGATATATATGTTAGAGCTGGTAGCCCAAGCCACTAATGCAGCAGCCAGCTAGTGTCCAGCTTTCCTGGGTGGCTGTGTGGCTGCCTCCATGAGTGTCATGTGCTATCACCATGTATGTGTCCACCATATCCTGAATGGGCAGGGTTAATAGCAATGAAAATTGGGTCTGAATCATGCGAGGGCTCAGCGTGGGCAAGGCTGAGCAGCGCTGCTGGCAGAATGCTGGTGTGCACGGGACAGGCTCTGTCTTCAGAGTCGAGTACAACAGCAGGGGAAGGAAGTCTCATGATGGTGCACAACCCATACCATTGCTCATCCACACTGCTGAGATCTGACCTGCCGGTGCTGACTGTGGGCCCTGAGGTCACAGCTGAGAAGGGGGATCTGCTTACCTCTGTCAGCGTCTTCTTCTTGTCGCTGTACTTGGCTTGGAGGCTGGTATGATTCGCTTGCAGCTGTGAGCGAGAGAAAAAGGACATCTGCTTGAACAGAGTCCTTTCCTCAGTACAGACTTCAATGGGACCCTTCTTTTACAGTGAGAGAGTGGAAACCCAGATCTTACCTATAACCAAGAACATGACCTCCCCCAATAGCTCTCTTAAAGAACATGACCTCCCCCAATAGCTCTCTTAAAGAACATCAATTGGGTCTGGTGAGACAGCTTGGGCAGTAAGGCACTTGCCACCAAGTCTGATGATCTGAGTTCAAGCCCCAGGGCCCATCTGTTTCCATTTGGGTCCAAATGGCCTTCTGACTTCCATGGCATGTGCCCTCATAACTGAGTGAGGAACTCATTCGGTTCTCCTAGTCCCGCCATCCCCAGCTTATTTACTGCACCTGCTTCCTAGAGTCTGGGCCTCCTTCACTTTTCCTGCTCACACTCCACATCATAGAGGCTGCAGCATGCCACTGTGTTGCCTTGCTGATTAAGGTCAACATCTATCATTGTCCTGACAGCCTTCTGGGCTCAGAACATGTGGAGGGCTCCTTCTCTAGCAGGGATTCCCCTTCTCTGACCTTGTCTGGGGAGGTCAACACTGCCCCACCCCCCATCACACCTCTACACCTACACAGTAGCCTTGGTTAAGATTCAACTTCATTTCTGCTGATAAGAACCCATTCAGCTAGCACCCGAGATTCCTGAAATGCTTCCCCATGCTAATGAGGCATTCGGTGCCTTAAGCCTTCAGCCAATAACCTTTGCTCATTTTGGATAGTCTGACCCCTGTCTGCAAAATTACATAAGCCTTGAATCACCCCAAGTAAAGTCAAAGCCTGTCCTGGTGCCTTGTCTGTACTCAGGCACTGCCCTGCTGCAACCCCCTGTGGTTTCCACAGTCGTCACATGGACCTGGAAGATCTTCTGTCATCAGTCTGCGCACGACACACCCCACTCGATCCTCAGCCATCACCAAGGAACTGGCCAACCCTTCCTCCCTTCCCCTTTGCTGATGTTGCTTTATACATCTCCACCTCGCAGGCCTTCTACTCAGTCAGTGCCTGTTCATTTCTCCAGACTCAGTCAGCCATGACCTCGGGCTCGGTTAGCTCCACTGACTTCCCTGTCAAACCCTCACCACAACTGTAACTGAGTGTCAGGGTGACAGATGTTTCATTTACTGCAGGTCTCCATAAAACCTTGGGACCTGGCAGGCAAGGCCCCGACCCACTGTTCGCTCACCCTGTAACACTCACAACACTATGTACAAGTGAAGAAATACCATTCTGGCCCTGTATATTTTCACACATGTGTATGTGTGTTTGCACACAAACTAGAATGCTTGGGTATTCCTGAAGAGGCAATAAAAGGGAGTCAGGCCCCTGAAGTTACAGCCAGCTGTGAGCGGCAAATGTGGGTGCTGGGAGTTAGAAGACATTCTCTGCAAGTGCAAAAAGAGCTCCCAGAGGCTAATTCATCCTTCCTGCCTTGCTCTGTATCTTCTGTGACAGGGGTTAATAAACCTTTCCTATAAAGGGCCAGGCAGTATCTAGTTTAGGTTTGTGGGCCATTTGGTGTCTGCTACAACTGTTCAACTCTGCTACAGTGGCTTGAAAGCAATCACAGAAAAATGGGCAAGAATATGAGTGCTTAGCTGTTCCAATAAAACTTTACTCGTGGGGATGAGGAAAGGAGCTTAGGGAAAAAGTGCTTACTATGCAAGCCTGAAAACTGAAGACTGGGTCCCCAGAACCCATGTGAAAAGCTAGATATCAGTGTGGCAGCTTGCCTTTAATTGCAGGGTGGAGGGGCCAGAGACAAGGGATATCCCTGGCAACAGCTTGCTAGATTAGTCAAAATGGTTCGGAGAGGCCTTGCCTCAGTAACTAAATTGGGCAGTGATCGAGGAAGGCACCAGCATGAGCCTGGTGTCTACAAACCCATCGGGCACACATGCACACCTGTACACAAGTACCCCACACCTGCAAACACCCATCACGCACACATCTCACACGTACACCTTACTTACGAAACACATGCAGCTAGACTGGACTGACAACTCTTCTATGCCTGCACCAGAGCCTCCTTTGACCAAGTTACCACAGGGCTCTCATTCACCATCTCCTGACTGACTTCTCCCCTCTTGGAGGAATGGTCATTACCACGAGCGGAATTAGAAAGACACTCACCTCTTCTAGATGTTTGGTCTTCTGCAGAATCTGTTTATTCAAGGAAATGACCTTCCGCTGATGCAGTTGGGAGGTTCCTAATTTCTCTGGACTTTCTTCAGCGGACAGCTCAGACTGCTGTGGGGAAACCCAAAGCACATAATGGACTCGACTCCATTCAGGTGGTCTATCCCTGCTCAGTGTAAGCAAGGAGGGTCTGGCCAGTCAGTCACACCAGCCAGGGCATCTACAATGCCCTGCTTAGAACCAAAATCTAGACAGGAAAAGTCTAACGACAACGGAGGCAAACTGAGCTTTGGAGCAGGGGAGAGCACCACGGGTACAGACTGCTCTGCTAAGGTCATGATGAATCCATCGTCCAGGCGGCAGAGGGGCCCGAGTGGGGGACTCAGGAGTCTTAGTGGTTTCCTCATAAGAACATCTGCATTAATAACCTTGGCAGGACATGGAGGAGCCTGGAGAGATGGCGCAGCCATTAAGACCACTTACTATCACTGCACAACATTCAGTTCTCCGCACCTAGATGGTTCCTCACTCTTTGTAGCGCCTGTTCCAGGGGACCTAATGCCCTCTTCTGGCCCCTGCATGATTACCAGGCACATACAACATGGAAGTGAAAACACTCATAATCTTTTTTTAAAAGGAACCCTGGGAGAAGTCCTGGGGAAAAGAAACAGACAGGTCTACTTGATGCAGTAGCATTGTTATACTAGACAGCATTACTGAATAGTCAAATGCCCCTGACAACCCCAAGACCAAGTGAATCAGTCACTTCCAGCCTAAATGAGGCAAACCTGTCAGGTATCTTACTGCCCCTGCACACTCCACTAGTGCTCATGGGCTTGGGAGTCTGAGAAATGCAACCCAGCACTTCAGAAACTGCCCATTAACATGCCCGAATGATGATAGTGTTCACTGGCAAGTTGACAGGCTCCGGAATGACCTAGCAGGCAAGCTTGTGAGGGAAATACTGATTGACTTAAATGATGTACTAAGACCCACACTAAGACACTCAGGTTGCTGGATTGCTGGAAACTGTAGTTAACATTTCAAGATTAAGTTTGCATACATGGAGGTACAACCTACAGCCTGGGGAAGGATAAAGTCTTTCTGAACTACTTGAAGGTAGGAGAAAAAGGGTGGGAGGGAAGACCTTCCTAGTCCAAATCACTTGAAAGCCAGAGTTACAAAGAATTCACCATTACTGCTTTGACTGGCCCATCCTCAACAGTATTAATAATTTGGCCCTGTTTATAGCTTGTAGCTCATTTCCGAATGAGATTTTAACATACAACCTAACCCCTCCAAAGCAGCACACGTACAACCCAAGAACATTTCACATCACTATCAGAATTACATGAGCCTGCTGTTCTGTTTGGAATAATTCATTTCCCATCCCTGGCTCTCCACAGTACAGGGTAGCTCCATTTACCTGGGCTGCCCTAGAACTAGCATTACAGTCAAGGATGTTCTCTAGCCTCCACTTCTCAAGTGGTGGGGGTCACAAGAGTGCAGAGTCATGCTTAGTATACGGAGTGCTGGAGACCAAGCAAAAGCAAGCATTCCATCGTGTGTGTGTGTGTGTGTGTGTGTGTGTGTGTGTGTGTGTGTGTGTGTGTGTGTTTGTGTGTGTGTGACTCTGTAACCCAGGTAACTGGTCTCAAACTCACAACCCTTCTCCTCTCATCAACTGCATTTATAGTCAGTCTCTGTCTATAAATAAGACTGACTTTTTTTTTTCATTTTCTTTGCTCTAGTACATGCACCTTAACAGGCAGCCATGCCAAACCATACTCCCAATATTTATTTACAAGAATCTTTCTTGAAGGAGACCAGTAGATAGTTTGATACGTAGAAAAAGGATTTTCAAACTATTTACTTGGTCTCTATCTCTCTGTCTTCTGTTCTCTCCATGCCCACCTGAATTTTGAGGGAGTCCCTCTTTGGAGGGGCTCTTGTAACTTCTTTTTATAGGAATCATAAACACTAAGGTGTTACCTGCAAACTCCATATTCATTTTGTCATATTTGTGCAGTGAAATTTCATAGATGTCAGATGGGATGTCACTGCTCTAATGTTGACATGTAACACATTATTATTATCTGTAAACAAATTAATTCATAAGCTCCTCAGTCCTCAGAAGATTTTACGAATCCTTAAATGGAGTGCTGGAACTAAATGTTGAGACATATTTCTTCTGTCCAAAAGGTCAAATTCACTTGTGACAGCTATTCTTGGTTATCAACATGATTTGGAATTAACTAAAACCCAAGTGGCTCACCTGTGAGGGGTTTCTCTTGATTGGATCATTTGGGTAGGTGGGGTCACACTTTTTGGTGGTAGCTTATACAAAGAACATCTCTCCTGCCTCTGAGGCAATTCTTTGGGATTCTAACATAAGTTGAAGACCAGCTGAGACATTTATCCCCATAGACTGAACAGTATTAGCCTTTCCACTGGAAGACAGCCATTGTTGGACTAGCCAAACCGCAGCCTATAAACCACTTTCCTGTACACACAAAAACACATACACGCATGCATGCACTCACGCATACAGAATTCTATTCCTTAGAGAACTTTGACTATTACACTTGATAATCTACTCAGTTCCTGAAACTCAACAATTGACCCATTGTTTGGGAAGCAAAGAAGTTGATACACCCCACCAAGAGTTTTAGGAAGACAGTGGAAAAAACAGCATTTTCAACAAATGGTGCTCGTTCAACTGGAGGTCAGCATTCTTCATGTAGAAGAATGCATTGATCCATCCTTATTGCCTTGTACAAAGCTGAAGTCCAAGTGGATCAAGGACCTCTACATCAAACCAGATACACTCAAACTAATAGAAGAAAAAGTGGGGAAGAGTCTCAAACACATGGGCACTGGGGGAAATTTCCTGAACAGAACACCAATGGCTTATGCTCTAAGATCAAGAATCAATAAATGGACTTCATAAAATTGCAAAGCTTCTGTAAGGCAAAGGACACTGTCATTAGGACAAAATGGCAACCGACAGATCGGGAAAAGATCTTTACCAATCCTACATCCAATAGAGGGCTAATATCCAAATATATATATATATATATATATATATATTTTATACATACACACACACACATATATATACATACATACATATATATATATATATTCTCAAGAAGTTAAACTCAAGAGAGCCAAATAACCCTATTAAAAATGGGGTACAGAGCTAAACAAAACATTTTTAGCTGAGGAATATCAAATGGCTGAGAAGTCCATAAAGAAATGTTCAACATCTTTAGTCATAAGGGAAACGCAAATCAAAACAACCCTGAGATTCCACCTCACACCAGTCAGAATGGCTAAGATCAAAAACTCAGGTGACAGTAGATGCTGGCGAGGATGTGGAGAGAGAGGAACACTCCTCCATTGTTAGTGGGATTGCAGACTGGTACAACAACTCTGGAAATCAGTCTGGAGGTTCCTCAGAAAATTGGACATAGTACTACCTGAGGACTAGCTATACCACTCCTGGGCATATACCCAAAAGATGCTCCAACATATAACAAGGACACATGTTCCACTGTGTCCATAGCAGCCTTATTTATAATACCCAGAAGCTGGAAAGAACCCAGATGTCCTTCAACAGAGGAATGGATACAGAAAATGTGGTACATCTACACAATGGAGTACTGCTCAGCTATTCACAATGATTTCATGAAATTCTTAGGCAAATGGATGGAACTAGAAAATATCATTCTGAGTGATAACCCAATCACAGGAAAACACACACTGTATGCACTCACTAATAAGTGGATATTAGACCAAAATCTCAGATTCTACAAGATACAGTCCACAGACCACATGAAGCTCAAGAAGAAGGATGACTAAAGTGCAGATGCTTCAGACCTTCTTAGAAGGGGGAATAAAAATATTCATAGGAGGAGATGTGGGGACAAAGTTTTGAGCAGAGACTGAAGGAATGGTCATTCAGAACCTGTCCCACCTGGGGATCCAGCCCATATACATACAGCCACCAGATAATACCAAACAGACAATATTGCTGATGCATAGCTGTGCATGCTGACAGGAGCCTGATATAGCTATCTCCTGAGAGGCTCTGCTAGAGTGTGACAAATACAGAGGTGAATGCTTGCAGCCAACCATTGAACTGAGAATGGGGTCCCCATTGAAGGAGTTAGAGAAAGGATTGAAGGAGCTGAAGGGGTTTGCAACATAAGAACACCAATGCCAACCAACCAGAGCTCCCAGGGACTAAACCCTATCCAAAGAGTACACATGGACAGACCCATGGCTCCAGCTGCATATGTAGCTGAGGATGGCCTTGTTGGGCACCAGTGGGAGGAGAAGCCCTTGATCCTGTCAAAGTTGGACTCCCTGGTGTAGGGAAATGTCAGGGTGGGGAGGTGTAAAGGGGTGGGTGGATGGGTGGGGAAACACCTTCATAGGAGAAGGGGGAGGGGGCATGGGGAGGGAGTTTATGGATGGGAAACTGGGAAAGGGGATAACATTTGAAATGTAAATTAAAAAATCCAATAATAAAAAAAAAGAATGAAAAATCTCTCTCTCCAATCCACTCTCTCACTGAGAATCATATAAATAGACAGATAATGCATGCGCATTAAGTCTCAAATCTGTTCTATCTTTATTAGAATATGCTCCAAGAAACAAGGGATTTCAAAACCTTCCTGTTCATAATAAGTGAAAGTACATGGGGTCGGTCTCTCGGTCTCTCTCTCTCTGTCTCTCTCTCTCTCTCTCTCTCTGTCTCTCTCTCTCTCTCTCTGTCTCTCTCTCTCTCTGTCTCTCTCTCTCTGTCTGTCTCGTGTTCATGTGCACCTGTGCATGAGGGTGAGGGTGTGTGTGTGTGTATGTGTGTGTAAGCCAGGGGTTGGTCCTGGGAGTCTTCCTCAATTACTTGCTATCTTATCTTTGGAGACAGGGCTCGCCTTGAAACTGCAGGCCTCTGATTCACTAGATTGGTTGCCCGGCAGCCCCAGAGGATCTTACAGTCTCCATCTTCCTGTGATGGGATTACAGACATGTGTAGCTGCACCCCACTGTTTAAATAGCTAGTGGAGAGCTGAACTCAGGTCCTCGTGCTTGTGTGGTCAGCACCTTACCCACTGAGGTGCTCTAGGCCCTGCAGTTTCTTGAAGTTTCATTTATAAAGCATTCATTCAGGTTATCTAACTCCGGATCCTGAGTACCATCTCCATGTGGATACATTTCTCTTGTCCAAATGAAATGGTGCTTCAGGAAGCCATTTGTCAGACGGGAAGCCTTTGAACAAAGCAGTTTATTCTAGTGCTGTAGTGAGGAGTGCTCTCAACCTAGCCAATTAAAGTCTGAGTGCTTTTTAGACATGCTTTTTATTATACATACAAAATTTTTATTCTCCCAAATTATTTTGCTGACAGCCAGGAGACCCCAGAATGAAGGCAGAAAACAGGCCCCTGAAGCAGCCTAGCTCATCTGACACTGGCTGACTGAAAGCTACGGCGGCAGAGAGCAGGCTCAAGAGGACCAAAAGGCACCTTTAACAATGGGCAAAGTTGGGGAGATGGAGAAGAGAAGATGGGGCTTGACAGCCAACCCTTGATGGGAAAAATTTTAAGTCCCTGGTATCTTAACAGTCTGTTTATAAAATACAACATCTGTTCTAAAAAGGCCAACCATGAGCAAACACGCCCTGTGTGCCCACCAGGAGCAAGGGTTAATATGCTGATCTCGTTTTGTTCAACAATTGCAGATTAAGAACGTGCCTGTAAAACCACAGTGTGGATTAACAGACTCGGCGGCAGAGCTCATGTTTTCTAATATGACAGATAGAAATGACACCTGTTCTTAGGGGAGATGGCTTTAAATGTCACTTGATGGCAGTAGTCTAGCTCAAAATATGAAACACCCAAGAGAAATAAGAAGTGATTACTTTTCCTACAACGGGGTCCTTTCAGAATCGAATGAGCCCCTGAAGGTTACCTATGTGTTAACCTGCATCCCCTGTTTTCCATTTTTCAGCAAGAGAGATCCAACCCAGGGCATGGTGCATGCAAGCAAAGTGCTCTACCACTGAGCTACGGCCCCACTTCTAACTTCTAGTTCAGGAAGACCAAGACCCCCACCCTCGCCATTAGTTCCTTCTTCCTACCACAGTCTAGTCTTTAGCATGAGAAGGGGAAGACCCCTGCATGCCCACCTTATGGGGAGGGTGTCAAAGCTCTCCACAGTAATCAATGGAACTTCAGTTTCCAGCCTCCAATTGAAACCAAGCAATCAGACAACAAGGCAGAGGCCAGTGTTCCTCCTAAAACCAAGCTAGGAGGTAGGAAGGATGGGATGGAATCCTGAGAGGACAAAATGTAAGTGAATGTGGGACTCTGGAAGGCATACATCCTCCCTGTAAATGAACATGGGAATCAGGAGGCACACACACTCACTGAAGATGGCTTACTTCCTTGTGGGTGTTTTTCAAAACCTTGTAATGCCTAGCTTTGATTTTTACAGTTGATCAATAAAGGCCTCACCTTAGCCTTGGGCTTTAAAGTGTAAAAGGAATAGGCACACAATAAAACGTGACTAGCTTCTTGGAGTTCTGCCATCTACATGCTCCCTGCATACCTACAAAACTATAAGCTACGAGCCGTGTGGTGCACAGCTGCAACCCCAGCACTTGGGACGTGCAATCGGGAAGGTCAGGAGTTCAAATCACCCTCACATACAGACTGAGCTGAAGCCAGACTGTGCTCCATGAGACTCTGCCTCAAAACACAAAGCCCAACAGAAAACACTTTCCAGTCAGGATTCTGAAACAGACTAGTGCTGAGGAGTCCCCCAGTGCCTAAGAAGCAAGACAAGGTCCTCCCTGGAAGAGCAGAGCTGAGACCTTCTGCCCCCAAGAATTCCCACCATAAGCTTTCAGTGAAATATGGTGAATCCACAGTCAAAATTCACCAGCAGCCTGGACGGGCAGCTAAGTAGGGGAAGGCACCTGTCACCAAGCCTGACAACCCGAGTTTGATCCCTCTGACCCACAGGATGGAAGAAGAGAACAGACCTTCCATGAGTCACCCATGTGTGTGTCATGTGTGCACACCCACTCCTAGCATGTAAATGTAATTTAAAAGCCCCTGACAAACACACTGAGAAGTCAAAACACCAAAGCAGAACAGACAAGAGAATCAGGTCACTAGCCCTGTATGTGACACTGTATGTGACACTTCAACTTAGGTAGATGTGCCTACAATTCCTCTACAGCAGGATGTCAGTGTCTCTCACTGCTTTGTCTGCTGTCCTCTGGACATGCATAGTGTGCAAGTGGCCTTCTGAGGTGCTCCTCATTGACATGACCATCCACTCTCCCTGATCTACATTCTGCTTCTTTTTAACATGTGCACGTGTGTGTGCATGTGTATGGGTAGACATGTATGCATGTGAGTAGCAGCAACAGACCAACTCTGAATGTTGATTGGGAGCCATTCACCCTTTTCCTGTGAGACGGGGTCTCTCATTAGAATGTGGGGCTCACTGATGGGGTAAGTCTATCTGGCCAGCAAGCCCTGGGGATCTTCCAGTCTCTCTTCTCCAGCACTGAGATTAGAATTGTGCCCACCAAACCTATACCCATATGTGAGTTTTAGGGACTGAGCTCAGGTTCTTATGTTTGTGTG
The DNA here is from genome assembly GCF_021556685.1 of Rattus norvegicus. NCBI lineage: Eukaryota > Metazoa > Chordata > Mammalia > Rodentia > Muridae > Rattus > Rattus norvegicus. Next base: position 35,178,645 of record NC_141546.1, on the reverse strand, counting down.
ATGGCCTCATCTCCAACTTTACAACTCTTTACAACTACTGTTAGAAGCCATGACACATAACCTAGAAACATAGCCAAGTCACAAAACCAGGGCAGTTACATAACATGAAGACAGAACCTCAAGTAGGCACATGAAGTATTAATTTTTTTTCTTCTGGGTCCACCCTATCAGATTTCGTATATAAATGTCCTTAAGGCCTCTAGGTGCTAATTTAATGAGACCAGCCTGTTCCTGTGGGAAATCGCCATCTCCAGTCTACAGAGGCACTGCCAATCACAGATTCCAACAAGGAATGGAGTGAGTAGAAGATAAATGACCAGAGGCTGTCACACCAAGATGAATGTCTCTCAGGATTTAATACAGAAATATGGGAAGAGGCTGTATGACTAAAAATGTCTGTGGCCAGGCCTCCCGGTAGAGAGCGAGAAAGAAGAGGACAAGCACAGGCAAAGGGCCATGACAAAAGCTGAGCTCCCAGGCAGCCGGTCAGCATAAGGCTCTCCCTGGCACGCTCCGGCAGCAGTGCTGCTGTGACCCGCACTGGCCAGGCACTCGGATGGCAGAACTGAAGAGGTAATCTTTTCCAATTGGTTCACACTGTCATGTGAACTGGTCAGCCCTAAAATGGGACAACTACATCAAGCCCTCTGCAGTGCACTGAAGGCAGGGGACAGGATCAGAAAGAATGTACGGGTTAGCGGAGGACATGGGGTGCTCAGAAACACTGTCTCCTAGACATGACATGCACTCCACAGCGATGGCCTCAGGATGGCTGTGGTTACCTGCACATGACACTTCTAAGATCAAGCCAGCCAACTCTCCATCCTGGGGGGAAGGAGAGGAGGTTATGAGGTCACCTGATGATCCAAGGAGCTACTGGTAGTTGCTGGTTGCTGGGGGCGGGGAGGGAGAATCACACTCTTGTGTAGCCATTAGTAAGTTCTGTCCACAATACAGTAAATAGTCCTCACCTAAGCTTATCTGAGTAGCCTTAATTAAACTCAGTGGGAGAGACACGGACACACACACACACACACACACACACACACACACACACACACCACTGCACCACCACCACCACCACCAGCACAGCAGCAGCAGCAGCAGCAACACACAAAAGATACAAAAATAGGAAAATTTGCTGGGAAGAAGGATTCAATGGGTATGGGAGAGGGATGAGATAGTAATTGTGGTTAAAATGACCAAGGTACATGTAAGATATTGTCAAATAAAATATATAAATAATGCCTTTTATGGAAATAAAATATAAAACGAAAACCGTCTGTGTGTTGGGGGGGGGTACCATCTGCAAACCTATGCTGAGTCACTTGGGCACCTGGCTCCAGAGGGGGGTTCTTTCTTTGTGTTTGCATGTGTGCCCTTGGACCAGCCCCAGGTCTACTTATCTGCTGAGACAAAGGTGCTCTCCAACCAGGTGCCAGAGTGCAGTGCTCAAAAGGTCAGGCGTACTGGGGCCTTCTAGAACCGGTAGGGAGAAAAATGCCTTCTATAAATAAGGCTCTTGGGGACAAGCACGTGTCCCCACAGAAATAACATGACAAAGGAGAGGGCCCCCAGGCTGGGAAGCTGCGTTTCCCCTCAGGGCTGTTATTTATTCCTTCTGCGTGTGCACTCGAGCACACAGGTATGGAGATTGGGAGACAACTTCGGGAGCCAGTTTTCTCCTTCCCCCAAGTTTTCTCCTTTCCTCATGATCCTCAGACTTGGTAGCAAGTGCCTTAATCGGATAAGCCATCTCTTCGGTCTAAAATGCTGTATTTTTAAAAGAGCTATTTGAAAATGTCATAATGTGTTCTATAGTGACATGAAAAGTCACCGGCTGCCCCAGAAGAAACGTCTATGGCTTCCACGGGCCAACAAGATGGCTCAGGGTAAAAGGCCCTTGCCATTCAAGCCCAACCACCTGAGTTTGATCCCACTTCTTTACTGATGCGTGATTGTCTGCCGTGTGTATGGGGGCAAACAGAGTGCATGCTACGGCTTACTAAAGGAGGAAAAAGAAAACCAACTCCACAAAGTTGTCTTCTGACTTTACACGTAGAACACGCATGTGTGCCTACCGTTACACACACACACACACACACACACACACACAAACACATACACACTGATGATGATGATGATGATGATGATGATGATGACGACAAAAGAAACTTCTGTGCCCAGGAGGCTTTTTGTGGTGCTGTGTGAGCCCCAGGCTGTACCAGATTCCCTTACTTCTGTGGTCCATATCTAGTGCACTTATCTCTTCTAACACAGAGTCAAGGCAGCTGGTGGAGGTGCACATGCCTGAGGGGGCACCTGGTGGTTGCAGGCTGAGATGAAGAAGTACAAATGGCACACACATTTCCTTCCTCTCCCCTGCTTGTGACCCTCCCGCTGACTCAACACACAGGCTGCAAAGGCAGCTGGTCCTGCATTTGAACCAGGAATGTATGAGAGCTGCACAGGAATGCAGGGCTGACCGAGCCTCCATAGCCTACACTTTCTTCGTCTGCAAATGTATATAATATTAAATACCTATTTTCCCAGCACCAACAACTGCAGTCGGTGAGTTGCCCAAACAATGGAATGTGGTCCATTTTGACAGCAACAAACAAGGACAGATATGTATGAAGAGGGAGGGAGGCAGAAGCAAGAAGACAGTTTGAAAGAATCAAATTATCCTGGCCCAGGGAGATGCTCATTGAGTAAAGGCACTTGTCACCAGGACCCACATGGTGGGAGGAGAGAACCAAGTTTAGAAAGTTGTCTTTGACGTTCACAAGTAAACCACAGCGTGTACTCTCCTAGCCCCCATACACACACACACACACACACACACACACACACACACACACACACACACACACGTAAATAAAAGTGTAAAAAGGACAAATCATAAAATAATCTTTTAGAACTAAAATATACTGGTCTGGGGAGATGGCTCAGGATGCCTACAGGTGGAAACAGAAGAACATTCTGGAAGTGAATGGGCCAGCAAACCTGTAGAACTCAGCACAGAACAAGAGAGACTTACCTCAAACAACGTAGAAGGTGAAGACAGACTGCTGACACTGTCACTGGCCTTCCACATGTGCACTGTGCACACATCATACATACACACACACACAGGTCATGAATTAAAAGTATACAAAATACCTACAAGAGAAGGCATGCAGATTCTGTTTCCAGAAGACAGAGATCACCTACACCTCCAGACCTGCAGAATCCTCTAGAAGACCCATCAGGACTTCCAGTAAATCATCAGCTATTGCTGACTTAGTTGGCTAAGTACCAAGGTGTCAAAATGGCAGGTAGTGACTTAGCAGCAGCATTAGAGCTGCCCCTTCCTGTTCCTCCTAGGACCCTGCACATGCCCTGGCTTGGCTGCTTCTTAAGAGGCCCTTAGGATTAGTGGAGTCAGAGGAGTTTTGGATAGTCAAGCTGTTATGTTGTCTGCAAATCACAGTTAGAGGCTCCTCTCTGTTAAAGCAGAGACTGAAATACTGGGAAAGTTATTAGACATCAACAGAAAAGGCTCGGTGAGGCCTTCTAGAACATTTTGAGAGTGTCAGGTAGGAACAGGGAGATGGGGCTACAGAGCCCAGAGCCTCCAGATGCTCATGGATTACAAGCTTTGTCACACCCCCCACATCTGCAGCCTTACAGGGACCACAGCAATTGAGTTAGCTATCTCACAGATGGCCTTCCACACACATGGGCGACCTATCGCATAGGCTGTCAGAGGAACCTGCGAACCTTACAGCTGAAAGCCGAGTCTGACAGTTACTTCCTTATTTCTTCCTCACTTTTAGATGCCAAAGCCCAGCGCCTTTTTTCCAAGCTCTTTCTTCAGGCAGACTGTTCAATTTATTCCTTACTTGAAAAAAAGTCATTTACCCTGCAAATGCAAGTGCTTTAGTCCTTTCTCCTCACTAAAGAAAAGTGCATAGAGGTAACAGTCTAGCTTGGGCTTTTCTTAAATGGCACTAATGGGGTCTCCCTGGACACTGTGTCTTCATCTCTGACTACAGAGATGCTACACTTAACACAACTGATAACAGCAACGCCAACCTCAGAGGACATCAGAGCCCAGTTCCAGGCTGACACGTGGTGCCAAGACAAGAAGATAGAAGCAACTGGTGTGGTGTGTGAGCCTGTGTTGAGTCAAGGTCACAGGTCCTTCCTGGTAGCATCCAACACAGAGCTGAACCTTTCAAGGCCCTCTTAACTAGCCACTGTGCAACTCCACGTAGGCGAGGCCTTCCTCATCATAGAGCAATAAACCCCATTCGACCCACAAGTGGGGTCCAGGTTAATGCAACCTGTCTGTGGCTGGAGGCAAGAACAAGACAGTAAGAAGCAAACACAGCAATGGCAAGATTTCCTGATGGGACCTGAAGCAAACAGAAGGATAAGAAAGCAGAGGTCAGTTTGTGTTTCAGATTGGACAGGAAACACAAAAGCACAGGAAAGCTTAAGTGTGTCACAGTGAAACAAAGATGTTATTCAACAAACAGTAGTACGGTAAGTGGATACAAATGGAAAAGCCAGGACAGACCCATACAGCAGAATCAATAAGATCTAGTTAAAGTATTAATCACAATAAAAGATATAGCTGAGTGCCAGAGAACAGGCTCAAGAGATAAAGATGCCTGTAGCCAAGCTTGACATCCAAGCTCAATTCCTGGGATTCAGAGTGGGAGGAGAGGACCAGGTCCCACAAGTCATCTTTGACCTCCACATGCATGCCCCATGCTAACAAGCAGGCATCATACATGTACACACACACATGAACACACACACACACACATACACGCAAACATACATGCAGACTCACATGCACACATATACACACAAGCATATATACAGACACATGCACTCATATAAATACATAGACACACAGATATACACACAAATACACATACATACACATACATAAATACACATACACAGATACACACACAAATACATATATATATATACACACACACAGAAAGAGACACACGATTAGTCTATACACACACAGAGTGGAAACACATCTAGTTCTCCTTCCTGTTGAAGAATGCTGACTAAAGCTCATTATAGGCAGTCTAGGACAGACTCACAGCCTTGCCACTCAGAACGACTGACAGGAGACCAGGACACTTCTGGGGCAGTGATTTTCATTCCCGTTCACAACTACGAATTGCACGTTTTTGAGTTTACTGTATGTTTACAATAGGCAAAATCTCTCCTGCTACAATCTCTGATGACAGGCCAGTGTTCCCCTATCTAGGTGATACACTGAAAGACAAGACCTTTTGGAGTCCGTGAACGCTGGATAGAGAAACCCATGTGTGGAAGCATACACTTGGACGACAGGGAAACAAGGAAACCCTCCTAGACATCCCATCTACTCACTGTCCTGCTCTGAGGCTCCATGCCTGGGGATCTCACTTCAGGCCCTAGGGGAGAGCAACTCCCCAACCACAGTGCCTTCACAATCACTACAGAGCTCTAAGAGCAGAGGGCAGCGTGGAACTACTCAGAGCACAGTCGAGGAAGGAGGGATGGGCAAACAGACCCTTCTGATGTCAGTTCTAATTGCAAACTAGACCAATCTAGACTCATCCTGGAAGTGAGGCTTAGTGAGGACCTGTCTAGATTAGGATAGCCTGTGGGAGCGACTGTGAGGGAGTTTCATAGCTGGGTTGAATAGTGAAAGTATGCAGGCAACATCTTAGGGGCGGGGTCCTGGGCAGTGGAAGCCAATCACGAGCATGCTCGCACTAATTGACTGAGCTCTGCCCTCACTGCATAGGGACCAGCTGCTTCACATTCCTCCTGACTCCACCTCCCAGCAATGATGGCCTATAACCCGGAACTGTTAGCCAAAGAAGCCCTTTCACCCAGAAGTTGCTCTTGTGGGGCATTTTATCACAGCCCCGCAAATGAAAAAACCAAGAGAGCCTCGTAAATCATCTCTCGCCCAGGCCAAGGTGCAGCCACACTGGGGGAAGGAGCTTGCAATGGAGGCCGACCTGAGTTCAACCCATAAAGGTAGAAAGAGAAAATCGATTCCATAAAGTTGTTGTCTGACCTCAACCTGTGTGCTGTGATAATCTGCCACCCCCCAACATCTCAATAATAAATAAAAAGTTAAAGATATTTTAAAATGGTCATCACTACATCTCTGAAATACCCAAGGTCCCCTGGCCTCTACTTAGGATGGGGAGAAAAGCAACAGTGACATGTGGCTGAGGCTCTTGTTCACCCTGCACACTTTTTAATAATAAAATGTCCAGCAAAAACTTACGCCTTTGGCTTGGCTGAGTTAGAGCATTTATCTCCTAAAAGGGGGGAAAGCACCATACCTCAGCCCATTTGCCAAAGCACGACTGAGTTATGAGCGGCCTGACAGGCAGGAAAGATGACTGTCTGGACTTGCAGGTGGTGACATGGTAGATGTGACTGCTATTTCAAGACAGACTTTTCCCTTAATATTTATAGGAGAAAAAAAAATGGGCACCTGGGAACCAGATTAATTTAGCTCATGGGCAAGTGTAGATGGCTGTGCATGGGCAAGCCTGGTGCCGGTGCTTCTGACAAATGTGCCTGGAGAATTCCAACTAGTCTCCGTGACTACAGGGGAAGCGGCTGGGATGTGAGGATAAAGCTGTATGTGTGACCCAAGCTCAGGCTCTGGCAGGCAGTAACGTACCTTCCCTTCGTACTCAGACACAATCTGTTTGATCTCGGCGGAGCAGAGACCCACGATCTGGCCCACGGAGCTTGCGGTGAGACGGCTCTGCAATCACATGAGGTATATTTTCAGGGACACAGGCCCATCACACAACTGAGTCTAAATACAAGATACACAGCACTGCCCCGGGAAAGTCCCTTGGCCTTGCCCCCTGACTCACTCACAAGACAAGCCGCCCTGCAGCTCCTGGTCCCTGAGTCACTCCGTTGGCTGTGTTAGCTTCCTTGGCCCCTGGGTACCCTGGGACCACTGTTCTACCTCAAGTCATTTAGTAGCTGTGCTAATTTCCCCTCTGGCCTTGGGCCTTGGGTATCCCTGCCAACTTCCCCTCAGGCACTGGGTATCTCTCCAAGCTTCCCTTCAGGCCCAGGGTACCCCTGGGATTTCTTTGCCTCCACCCCGATATCCAGATGTTTGGGGGCCAGAGGCTCACAGATGAGAAATACAAAGGGACCACAAGCCTTAACCTGTCTCTTTTTTTCTCACAGGTCTTTCCCGGTCTTGGAAGAAAAGATCCCATCCAAAGACATAGTTAATGCTTCTGGGCAGGCCTTGACCTATGAGAGTGCTTCATCTCCTAGATAGTGGGTTTCAGAAGAAGAGGGGGTTCCCATGGTTACAGAGAAGCAGGACTGACCCTTGCTCTTCATACTGCCCCAACAGGTTCCTTAAACTCTCCCTCTTAGAAGGCAGTGATGATAGTGTGGGGCATTATAACAAGCTCCCTGCTGAAAACAGAGGGCTCTAAAGATGGTGTCCCCCTGCCTCAGGCCCCTACAACAGATCAGGGTGGGGCCAAGTCTCCATTCCTGCATCTCCACTATACCACCCCCTTCCCTACCAGTTCTCACCTCCTCATTTGCCATGGCGGTCATCTTGGTCATCAGTGACTGAATTCGTTGCTGAAAGAGGAAGAGAACAGGGATGAGTGGTTCTGACCGACCGTGTGAGACTGAAGCAAGCGCCTGCCCGGGTCTCTGTGGTGAAACCTCAGAGCTGCTGTTTAATGAGGGTTAATAGTGAGCCTCAAAACATTTCAAAAAAAGGGAACTGTGAGTGGAAGCCAGCTTGAGAGCACTGTGGTGGGAGCTCCCATCAAATGACCCAAACTGGAACCGCCTAGGGCCACCGCGTGCCACACACCTCCTCAGCTGCTTGAAGCTCATCTTCCTCGTGAGCATCCGTTTTCTCTGCAGCTGAGAGCCCCGCAGCAAGCGCTGTTTTCTTGTCCTCAGCCTGGAAGGGGAGATGAGAAAACATCTGAGCACCAGAGTTGGAGACTCTGCAGAAATAAGACAGGCTTATGGAGAGGTAGCCTGTGAAAGAAACCATATCTGGGGCCCAACCAAAAGAGAACGGATAAACTAGGGGCTCCAGGCCAAGTTGCAGCCTCTGAGGCAGGCCAGTCAGGGTTGGTGAGCCCTGTGTGACACAGCACCCCACCTGTCAGCTGGGCTCCAATCCTTGCTCTGAGGCTCGGGGATGCTTTTGTTCCTGGCCTACAGAGGTGGAAGGCTAGAGACACCGAGACGGACAAGCAGAGGACAAAGGTGGCCGGTATCTTCCTAGGCCCTAGCCTGGCCAGGGCTTGGTGCTTGGTCAGCAGCACCTGTTACCCTGCCTACACCTGTGCGGCTGCCACCATCCAGGTCCAGGTATGTCTTACCTTCTCTGTCTTGCTCTGACGACTAAAGCCGTGTCTCCTGTAAGCCACGAGAAAGAATTTAATTACTATTCAAAGCTCTCAGTAAATTCCAACAAGTGCGTTTGTATTGGATCCGGTGTGTGTGTGTGTGTGTGTGTGTGTGCATGTATGTGTGTGTGTGTGTGTGAGTGTAGAGGCTGGCAAACATTAGATAGCTTCCTCAGTCACTTCCCAAATTGTTCTGAGACAATATCTCTGAAGGAACTAGGAGCTCACCAATTTAGCCAGGCTGGCCAGCAAGCCCCAGGGATCCTCCTGCGTCTGCCTCCCAACACTGGGATTACAGGCGCGTGCCCTTACAAGTGGCTTTTACACGGTGTTGGGGGATGGAGCTCAGGCCCTCAGGCTTGTGTGGCAAGCCCTTCACCATGTTGGCCATCTCCCCAGCCCCAGCATTCAGGCTTTTCATAGAATATGAAAAGGATTTAGGCTAATCAGTGCTTAGAGAAAATAGTGCCTTCCCCAGAAACATAAACTATCAGATTCTGAATGTGGCCAGTCATGGTATCTGCTGTTCAGATGCTACACGAGGGAATGCTAAGACAGTAGAGAGTGTCCTCAAGGGCACGCGTTACCCTTTGGATCAGGAATTGCATCTCAGAACCACACTGCAAGCTAAAAATCAAAACCACACTGCAAGCTAAAAACCTTAAAAACATCTGTGCAAACAGACAATGTATGTAAGGCCAATGCAGACTTTAATATTGCTTTAATGACTTCAAGTCACACCCATATTTTATTTTCACACATAAAGCAAATATAATGTCAGTCATGTCACTCTGTGAGAGCTTAAATTTAAAGGCGCATCGACGCAACAGATGCATTTCAGCTTAAGTTAGTTTATCTTCTGCCTTAAAACAAAAACTATGCTTCTTTTTTTTTTCTAAAGCAAACACAGTAACACACACACACACACAAAGACTCAATCCAAAACAAAAGATATAAGGGGAGCAACCAGCCTGGAAGGTCTTAGTTTGCAATAAAGTTGCATGCAAGTATTTAAGAGAAAAACTGAGCTAGGGTTTGGCTCTGCCCTGCTCAGGACACGCCTTGCCCGTGGGATCAGAGTATGGCCCTCACTGGTCTAGGGCCTGCAGCTTCACCCCTCCTGCTCTTCACCCTGCCCAACCTCACTTTAGCAAGAGGCTCCTGAGCAGGTGGGCAAGCTCCCACCTCCGAGCCCCGCTCTGGCTCATAAGAGCAGCTCTTGCTCCATCTACTGTCCGCCTAGAGCCTTACACAGTCCAACCAGTTCTCTCCCTTCATCCGCTCTAACAGAAGCTTCTGCTTACCCAAGTGCACACATACAGAGCCAAGACCTGCCCCTCTGGCACCCACACAGGCCCCCCAATCGCCTGAGCACGGGTCTGTATGCGTCTGGTGGACGGTGCAGATTCTACAGTTTGAGTTTCTAACGTTTGTTGAATACCAAAATACAAATGAAAGAAAATGCAGAAAGTAAGGTATCACAAGTATTGCCTAACTTTGCAATAGAACTGGAAAAGAACAACAACAACAACAACAGACATTGCAGACATTGCTGGGCCATGGGCCGAAGTATAGGGAATTCAAAGTTTGGGTCTCCACACAGTCCTGTAAAGGACCTTATTGCAGCCTCTGCAGATTAGTCAGTATTGACAAGTTAACAGGAAAAGCCACATCAGAATTATTAACATTTTACAAGGTAGACCCAGAAGTTTGAGTTTGTGCAGGGTTGGAATGTTGACGATCCAGATCCAAACTACCTTGGTGATATCCTTAACCCCCTTAATAGGCATTCACTGCCCACCTCGAATCTGATACAACTTTTAGAAAGAACTCAGCATACCCCCTGCTTCCACGAACCCAGCAGCTAATGTCACCAGACAGCTGCATCCCTGGCCACGGCACGGCTCCTTGGTTTGTTAACACATCCACCTGATGTAGTTTAAAATAAAAAAAGCCTTTTGCTCTGTAGTTTCAGGAAACCATTTCCATGTGGGAATATGCTATTTTGGGCAACCTAAATTCATGTTCCAGGGCCTTAGTAACTTGTATTTGATTCAAGAATAAAGTGCTTAAAAAATGTTTTTGCCACCAACCAAAAGGGTAAGAGATGACATCCAAGGCCTCTGGCTGTAACTTCTCTAAGTGTGCTGTAATTCTGAGCCCACCCACTGTTTCCACCAGTGTATAAGAAAAGTGCCTGGATTTAAGACATGAAACTGCTTCCACACTGGAACTGGAGTTCAGGGTGACTTAAGTCTGTGGCTGCAGGTCATGGCCTGGAGTCTGAGTGACTGAATCCCATGATTCATCACCATCAGTTATCATTTGTGAGTGCGTGTGAGTGTGTGACCACCTCATTTTTAAGACATGGTCTTGGACTGGCCCAGAGCTCACCGTTAGACTAGGCTGGCTGCAGTGAGCCCCGGGGATGTTTCTGCTTTTGCCTTTTTGGCCCTGGAGTTACAAGCGAATGCCAACCACAGGCAGCTTTGCACTGTGGGTTCTGGGAACTGAATTTCAGTCCTCATGATGGTAAATCAAGCACCTTTACCAGATGAACCACCTCTCCAGGCCTTTGTTAACAACGTTTAACAAGGGGCTATGCACTTTAATTTTGGACAGTCCTTGCCCCGTCTCAAAATAATGTCCCTGGTATGAATGGTCTCTGAATTGGAAAAACATTAAATTCTCAGCAGCAAAAGATGAGCTGAGAGTGGCCCATCTAGCTTACGGCCAGAAGCAACTCAGTGGCTTTTGAAACACACTAGTTTCATCTGTGAGAGAGACAATCTCAGAGAATCACCTCAATTAAACAGACAGAGGCAAACGCCACCACACCACGAGAGGCAGGTGAGATGGCTCAGTGGGTAAAGGTGCTTGTCATGCAAGCTCGAAGACCTGAGTTCGATCCCTAGAGACCACATGAAGGTAGACGGAAAGAACTGATCCCTGTAAGTTGTCTGACTTGTACACAAACAGCCTATGGCTTGCACACAGCCTCCATCTCTGTCTCTGTCTCTGTCTCTGTCTCTGTCTCTCTGTCTCTGTCTCTGTCTCTCTCTCTCTCTCTCACACACACACACACACACACACACACACACACACACACACACACACACACTAATAAGTACTGCCTTTCCTTGACTAGCTACGACTAATTTCTTCTTCTTTCCCACTGTTTCCCAGAGGCAGGCGCTGTGAGACACGCGGGGAGATGCTAATGAGAGAGAGTTAGTGTCAGCCACACAACAAGGGTCGGAAGCACAGGGCACATACTCACATCAAGAGATCGGTCACCCTGGGTAGGCAATGCAGGACATGGGCAAGGTTAATATCCAGTGTTGACCAAGGGGAGCCTGCCCTCACATGGTTTTAAAGAAGCGAGGCTATAAAGGAAAACTCTTTCTCCAGGACGAATAATTTTAAGAAGTACTAAGTATTAAGGCCTTCATTTTTCCAGTCAGAGTGATCTCTGCCCTGAAGGATTACTGCAGGGTACAATGAGACAGCTGCATGTGCTCTGTGGACTGACTGTTTAAAAAGAGGGCCAGAGAATGCACTCGAGCCCCGGCCTCTGCACCAACTCCCCAAGTAGGTCAGAGTCCATGTACAGCAACACCCGTTTCCTGAGAACTGCAAAGGTGGGCACAGGGATACAACTTAGGTCACAGCTGCAACCCGTGAACTCATCGGGCAGGAGCCTGCTTGCTCCACCCCCACCCCCCCTTCTTTTTTTGATACAGGGTCTCACCATGTAGCCTTGGCTAGCCTGGAGCTCTCACTCTGTAGACCAGGCTGGCCTCAAACTCACTGCGATTCACCTGCTCTCAGACTAACAGCATATCCCGCCACTCCAGCAGCTGTCCAATTGTAATTAATAATTAATTGTTGGTTTGCTTGCTTCTTTCTTTCCTTCCATTCCTTCCTCCCTTTCTTTTGGTTTTTCCTTTCCTTCCTTCTTTTAGGAACAGAGACAGTTTATTAAGAAAGGAAAAGCACCCCTGAGAATGGGAGAGGGCCAGGAGCTGATCTGAAAACTCAAAAAGCCTTTATTTAGATATAGATATATTCTATAAATGTATATATAACTAAATATATCACTCTCTATCTATAGCTATTTCTATATTCTTTTCTGTATGTATACAGGGAGGCGGAAACCAGAGAACAACCCTCTTCCTCAGGACAGGGTCCACCTTGGTTTGCGAGGCGGTGACTCCCAGTGGCTTGGATCTTACCCAGTAGGCTTAGTTTAGGCTGTCTGGCCCCAGCTTCTATCTGTCTGTCTGCACCTCCTCACTGAGTTAACAAGTGTGCACCTCTACTCTGGACTTTTTTATGTGGTGCTAGGAACTAGACTCAGTTCCTTGTGCTGCAAGGCAAGCCGTCTCAGCGACCACTCCAGCCTCAGCTGTTCTCTGAAATGGTGTCATAAAATTGTACCCACTCCGTACCTGCCATATTCCAGAAGCGTGGAGTGGACCCGGGACTCCTCGTCCAGTAGCTCCTCTGCTCCCTGCTGCCGTCTGTACTTTCGCCGGGGCTTGTAAGCATCCTGAGGGGACGAGAAAGGCAGAGTGTGAACATGAGAGGCTCCCCTGGACCGTGGCTGGGCGCCTCCAGGCTTTTCAGGGGAGCAGACCTTTACTACAGGATGGCGGCACCCACCAGCTAGCTCACGTTGGGGGCTGCAGAACAGAGTCTGGGTATGATCATTCTGATTTTCAACTTAAGGCAAGTAGATCAGGCTGCCTGTTGGACATGTCTGGGGGGGACTGTCCTGATGGCCTTAATCGACGAGAAGACTGAGCCTGAGAGTGAGTGGGAACGTCCCCTGGGGATGGGGTCTGGACTGTGAGGGAGAAGGCGCAGCCAGTGGGCACCATGCAACACGCCTGTGTGCGCGCGTTCTTTCCGCTCTTACTGTGGTGCGAGCCTTCAGTCCCTGCCCGAGTGCCTCGCAGCAATAGACTGTAGCCTCGAAGTTCAACCCAAATAACCCCTATGCCCCTCATTTGCTTTGTTGTTGTTTGTTTTTTGTTTGTTTGTCTTTTGTCAGCCTAACAGACAGGAATCTAGAGCCCAAGGTTTAGATAAATGAGGATGGGAGGCCATGCTGGGGCTGCAAGGAGCTGCAAGGAGCTGAACACCACAAGCTCATGTACCAGGAAAGGGAAGCGGTCCCACGGCCAGGGCAGAAGCTCACGGCCAGGACTGGCCTATGTGCTTATGTGTGTGTTGTTTTTTTTTTTCCCTCCTCTTCCTCCCTCCCTCCCTTCCTCCTTCCCTCCCTCCCTCCCTCCCTCCCTTCCTTCTCCTGCAGCTGACGATGGCCTTGAACCTCTGATCCTGCCTCAGCTCCAGAGTGCTGGGACCACTTCCAGCTTTGTACATGGGTCCTAAGGTCATTCTAACAATATGGTCCTTTAATTCCACATTCTATACTGTAATCGTTAGTTTTAATTGTCGGTGTGACACAACCTAGAATCACCTGGGTAGAGATTCTCAAGAAAGGACTGTGTGGATCAGAACCTGTGCTCACAACCACGAGGAATAGCACCATTTCATGAGCAGAGGAGGCTGGCTGGGAGCTAAGCACGCATGCGCTCGCTCCCTCCGCTCCCTCCGTATAACGATCAACCTGGAACGGCGATCTTAGTAAACCCTCTCCTGCCTTTGTTAGGGTGTTTTATTGTAGCAACACAAAGCAAACTAACACAGGGAGCCCACTTAAGCAAGGATGGGTAAAGAGAAGCAGACACAGAACAAACGCCTTATTATGTTATCGTAATAAGAATATATATTCACATTATAGTTTATGTGTAGCCATAAAAGTACCTTTGGTGTGGTCAAAGGTAGGAGGCCATACTTTTGCAAATGGAAAACAAGCACCCCGGTCTACCCACCGGGCGTCTACACTTCCGACTACTCCAGTGACCTGCCTCTCAGTGCTTCTCATGCTTCTCGTCGCGATCACACCTCCTGCCTATTTGCATTCCAGCACCAGCCTGTCTGGTTCCTTATGCAAACTCTTTGTTTTTATTAGAACCGCCATCTTTCTCTTTATGACGCTGTCTGGCTTTGTAATGAAGTAAGGTGTGAATCTCCTCTGGCCTTCTGAATGGAAGGCAGCCTGTCACTCACACAGCTATTATGCGGCTGATCTTCCCACAAACCAGCTTACTATCGACACGTGTGATAACCAATCGTCCTAGGTCTGTGCACACAGTGAAGGAGACCCCAGTTCTTTCAGAGTCTCACACTGGAAAGCAACGTAGATGTTGTGAATGTAAACTGTCCCCGCAGGCTTGGTCCCGGCTGGTGCTGCTGTCTGGGAAGGCTATGGAACCTTCAGGAGGCGCAGCCTTGAAGGAAGGAGCATGTGACTCGGATGGCTTTGTGCCTGGCTCCCGATTCCTGCTCTCTCTGCTTCCCGTGTGTGGAGGACAAGCACGCGTTCTGCTTCCTGGCTGCCAGGTCTTCCCCACCATGATGGAATCCATCCCCACAGAACTGTAAACCAAAATAAACCCTTTCCTGTCTAAGTTGCTTTTTGTTGGCGGATTTTGTCACAGTAACAGAAATTAACGTGCCCCAAAGCTTCAGTGTCGAAAAGCTTAAGAAAACTTAAATGCTCTGCACCCTTTTGCTGACCTTAAAAATTCCAGAGTTTGTTCCCCGTCTTTTAAGACAGCATTGTGCTAGCCTTGAATGAGCCTCAAGAGATCCTCTTGCCTCAGCCTGCAGAGCAGGTAGGACTACAGGTGCATGCCAGCTATTGTATGTTATCGACACACGACACGACATATAGTAAATATGCACCTATTTTACATGGCACACATTCTGGTTGAATGTGCACATACATGTATACATGTATACATGTGATGTCTCTATCTTGAACAAAATATGTCACATACAATACTACATGTCCAATAATGGCTGGTGTCCACCTTCTGATGGCCTGATTTGTCATTTCGCCCCCAATAAATGTCCTTCCTGACTGCAGGATGGCTCTGTATGTGGACCAGGGGACACTGTGACAGCACATGCTGTCCCTGGCCAACCTGGCCATGACAAGCAAACAGTAGTACGTTACTCCAGTTAGGATCTGCCCCTGGAGATAACCCAGCTTCCCAAACCTCAGTTTACTTTTCTTTATGCAAAGTTTCATGTACCAGTGACACACAAATGATCTCGATTTTTAAACATGTATTTATTGTATGTGTGATCACACTTGTGCATATAGAGGTCAGAGGTGAACTTGTGGGAGTCGGTTCTCTCGGGTTTGGCAGCAAGCCCCCCTCCCACTGAGCCATCTCACTTGCCCATCTCACAGTTTGCACAGAGTATTATCTGGCATGATGTTTGAGGGCTGCTCTCATAGAGTCCGACCATGAACATCCCCTAGTTCACTCCCATTGCCTCTACAGACGGCAAACTATAAATAACATGAGCCAGACTTACACAGACATGAAAAGGAGGAGGAGCCCCTGAACCTGGGGCTGCGTGTAATTTAATTCCCACCAAGCTCTCCCATTATGAGAACACTGCATAATTGCGCTTAACTGCTATTCTCCTCAGTCAGTGACCAAAGAAAGAGTCAGTCACTCAAGACAGGAAGTTGGATTCTTCTAAGAAAAGACTTCAAAACAATAATGTGAGGAAAGGCAGAGCCAAGGGGAGTGAGCACTCACTCTGCACAGCAGCGGCAGGCTGGCTCTGTGAAGCCTCATGTGGCTTCATAGGCATCCCAGCTCTGGCACTCTGAAACCACTCGGGCAGAGGCAAAGGGAGGGCACACGCTGTGATTCCCAGTGTAATGCTAAGAAGCAGGGCTGGGGGTGTGGCTCAGCTGATGAGCCACTGTTACTGAGCTCTCCTGAGGTAGAGGAAGAGGATTAGAAGCTCAGTGTAATCCTTCATCCTCAGAGTCAAAGGCAATTGGAGGTTCATGAACCTGTTTCAGTAAAAAACAAAACAACCCTCCTCTCCCAACTAAATAAATAATTTGTCCAAGATCCTAGGATATAGTATTGGGCCTAAGATAGCCTTAGCCTAAGGTGGCATTAGCCTAGGATAGCCTTAGCCTAAGGTAGCATTAGCCCAGGATAGCCTTCACCTAAGGTGGCATTAACCTACCTCAGGATTCGGATAGCATTAGCCTATGACAGCATTAGGCTCTGGAAGTCTTGGCTTTTGGACTCACTTGCATGTGCTGGTCACTCTAGCACCCATGGGCCGCCCCTCTAGCTGGCCCTCTCACATGACTCATGGTACCATCTGTAGCTGAGATATGGGTAGCTTGAGCAACGAAGGCCTAACACCAGCTACTTCAAGCCAGCTGTACTGAGCTCCTGCTAAGTCTCTCTTCAGAACAACGGGCCTCTTACCCCATTTCTGCCACTGACTGCATCTGTGATGGGCGGCTTCCATCAGCAGGCCTCGGACCACGATTTTATGGGATACACCCAGTGTCTCGCTCCTTGTTAGCATGACTGTGTCAATTGCAAGTCTGAGATGAACAGTGCTATGTTTGACACATGGCTATGTTCCCTTTTGAAGGCACACGGGCCAGCCACATGGCTCAGTGGGTAAGACTGCTTCCTGCTGAACCTCAGGATTAACCCCTGAGACCCACATGGCAGCAGCAGTACACTACGGCACGCAGACGCATGTGCACATGTGTACACACAAGAAAGAAATCAAAACTTCAAGTACTTCAGATGGTTATTATGTAGTTAACTTATTTTCTTTTGGTACACACGTTTGGGGGCACACATGAGGTGTGGAGTCGAGGGATGCTGTAGGTGTCTTCCTCAGTTGATTTCTACCTTGTTTTGTTTTCTTTAAAAGAAAACTTATGTTTTATTTACTTATTTGCTTATTTAGTATGTGTGTATGTGCCTACATATATCCACATGCAGGTACATGCCACAGCCTGAGTGTGGAGGTCAGAGGACTACTTGTGGGAGGTTTTATGAGGCAGAGTCTCTCACTGTTACCAAACTTCATAGATTTGGCTAGTATGGCTGCCAGCATCCTCCAGGGATCCTGGATGCTGTTTCCTAGAACTAGGTCACAAGGTCAAGTGGGTTCCAGGGCTCAAACCCAGGCCCCTGTGCTTATGTGGCTAGCCCCATGGAGTCATCTCCCAGCCGCACATCTTGCTTGAGCACAGGCCTGCATTGGCTACTACCAGTGTACTGCCTTTCATCCTTCTTTCTGCTTATAGATAAGACCCGCAGAGCTTAGATTTTTATTACACCATTTCTCCTCCATGTACGTCTGGGAGAGGACGTACGCATACTCCATGGTACCCAGGCAGAGGTCAGAGGGCAGCCTGTGGGAGTCAGCCTCTCCTTCTATCATGTGGATTCGGCAGTGAGAATCAAATTCAGGTTATTAGTTTAGAAATCGTCTTGATCCACAGACCCATCTCACTGGTCCTGGGTTTAAACAACTTGTTCATAGCTACCAAAGTATTAAGTGACAGCGATGGAATGACATCGACTTTTCAAATACATTCTCCCTCACTCTCGTCAGTTCTCCTTGTGGGTTCTGACACTTTGCCTTGGCAATCGAAAAAGAACATATGAGTGACATTAAAAAGTTAAGGTGACCCTAACACAAAGAACCCCTGTGTGCCTGGTGGCCTTACAATTGCTTTCACCTGTCATAGTGATTCCTGAGCCCACACCTGAAACGGCAGGGCAGGGAGAACACTACTTACCACCAAAGTGTCAAACCTCTGATGGATGCCCTCACAATTGCCAGGGACAACTTCTTTATTGAAATCCATAGAAGTAAAGTACCGCTACCAACATGGTGCTCTGCACTCCAAGGCCCAGTGGGCCACACTGTCTCCTGCTCAGGGGGAAGCTGCCTCCACTGACCTTAAGTCACTCATTCCCACAGCCTAGCACAACCGGTCTAATTTCCAACACTCTGACAAAAGGCACTTAGCTCACTCTTCTGGATTCTGGTCCACCATGCAGGAAGTCACAGCAGGCATGAGACAGCTGACCATATCCCTTTCCATGTGCGAGCAGAGAAAAATGAGTGACGCACCTCTCTTGCTTCTGCTTAGCTCATTTTCTCCTCTCTTACTCAGCCACAGACCTTTCCAGAGAACAGTGCTGCCCACAGTGGGCTGCATCTTCCCACATCAGTTAAGACAATCCCCTGTAGGCCAACCTGTTCCTGACAATCCCTCATTGAGACTGTCTTCCTAGGTGACTCTAGATTGCATCAGACAATCAAAGCTGACCATTGCGGCATCTTTAATGGACCTTCTTCAGTCTAGGAGCTGTAGATAAATCTGCTTCCTACCCACCGGGGCTCCACGGGGGCTTACGCCAAGTGCTACACCCCAGCCCCAAAGCAGACAACTGAAACTTACAACCACTTTCCTTCCTTTCGAATATTTCACATTAATAAAACAGCAAACCAAGCAAAGCCCCTGGATTCTAAGTGACAAGAGACACTGAGACAACAGGCAGCATTCGTTTGTGTAAGTTTCTCCAGACATAGCCCCAACCTTGTCCCGTCTGTCTTTCCTGTGAGTCTGTACCAAACTGGTAGCTAAACTAGGTATGAAGGTGCACTGTAGTCCTGGCACTTGGGAGGTTGAGGCAGGAGGACTACCACAATTTCAAGGTATTCGAGGGTTATGCAGTGAAACTTCGTCTCAAAAACGCAACTCTAAAGGTTTTTCTCTCACTTCCCACTTCGGACGTACAAAGGAGAAACAGGAGGGTACAGGCTGTTGTGCTTGAGTTCCTCACGTCTGCTACCATCAAGTGACCTGCTCCATTCAGTGTCATCACTGTGGGACAACACAAATTCAAGTCCAGAATTAAGGTTCTAAAGAGATTCCTCAGGGAACTCACAAAGCCATATGAGCCAGGCAAATTCAGCTTCTAATCTTACGGCAACCCTGTTGACTGCGTTAAGCACACAGTTGATATTTAAGCTGGGTGACTTGTTATTTAACAAGCGCTAATTTAAACACCAAAATAAGTAGTCAGCTGTAGTAAGGACCCTGTGGATAAAGGCACTTGCCACGGAAGCATAAGGACCCCAATTTACATCCCTAGGAGCTACGTTAAAAAAAACCCAGATGTATAATTTGAGCATCTTTAATCTTAGCACTGCTACAGGGAGACCGGCAGTGCAGACATGAGAATCACCAGAAACTCTCGGGCCTGCTGTACACAGCCAAGAAATAACCGAAATACGCCGTCTTAAACAAAGTGAAGGGTGAGGCCTAGCAACCAGGCCTGTCCTCTCATCTGTGGCTGAGTCCTTGAAAATGCAATTGAGTAGACCCTTAGACGCGCTATGACACAATGAGGTCATAAACGAGAGGCAGAGTGCGAGGTACGCTGCTTCTAGAAGACAGAGATTGTGCACCAGGCATAGACGCCTTCCTTATTCTCTTCAGCTCGAGGCCAGCAGCTGCAGTCTCCTGGCTCTAGCCGGAAGCATCTTAACAAAGCTGCCCACCCCACTGAGGAAATGGCTCGTGTGTACTGACTCCAGTGACCAGAATACACCACGCATGGTGGCCTTCCTGAATAAGCTCAAAGCCACTCTGTCTTCCCAGAGCCATCGTGGGGAGGGGGCGGGGCAGTGAATTGCCTTTGCCATCTACAGTTCTTCATTCTTTCGAGCTGTGCCGTTGCTCTGCCACCAACGGGACAGCACTTTGCATTCTGATTGTTCTCCCTTAAAACTGGAACTAAGGACTTGGGGCACAGCAGCAGCTCCTGTGTCTTGTGCTGAGTGTGTAAACCAGGCATACATTCTTGGCTGCCAGCCTCTGGGGGATGGGTGACTTCTATAGTGGATGTTTGAAGGCTATGCAGTGAGGGGCAGAGGCGCAGGGGCAAGGACTTACCGAGAGGTCAACGACTGTCTGGATGGCTTTGTCTTTTCTCTTTATGAAGTCATCATCCTGCAAGACAGAACCCAGGAAACTCAACCAACTCTGCTGAGGACAGAAATCAGCTGCACATACAAGTCTCCCTTGTCAAACAGTTGTTCCTCGCTGCTGTGCATAAAGAGGTCCAGTGAGCTTTGTAAAAATTTGTGGATAGGTAAGTATATGTTCCTATATGTGCAGGTCCATATGCGTGTTCGTGCATGTGGAGGCAAGAAAACAACCAAATTTGTTCTTTCTTGGGTGCCATCAGCTGGAGACAGTCTCTCACTGTCCTGAAGCTAACCAAGTAAGCAAAACTGGCTAGCCTGGGAACCCTAGGGACCTGCCTGTCCCTACCTCCCCGGTGTTGGGATTACAGCCTAGCTTTTAACATGTCTACTTGGGAATCAAACCCCGTACCCCTGGTTTGCAGGCAGGTGCTTACCAACCGAGCTGTCTCCCAGGTCTCAATTTTCTCATGAATCTCCCCTGGGAAAAAGCTAGAGCCTCTGCAAATAATGCTGACAGGACCTTACCGTTAGTAAGAGAAAGCAAGGCCATGGAGAGAGTAGTGATTGAGACAAACACCCTCCTCATGCCAGTCCTCAAAAGCACTAAATGTAATCTCAACTGTAAGCCTCAGCTCTGCCATCTGCAAACCAGGAGCACCGCCGCCTACATGAAGGAGCACTGGCCAGGGTGAAGACGCAAGGCAGCAACGTGCTAGAGTGTCTGAGCGCCTGGTGCTCTCCCTTGCGCAGTTACTACTGACTGTGCCCACAGGAAACCTGCTGCCGGGCCGTCTCCTAAGACGTCTTTACAAAAATAGAACCGTGGGCCGAAGAGACGGCTCAGTCAGTAAAGAACTTCTCCTACAAGCATAAAGACCTGGATTGGATACACCCCAGAACCCACGTATAAAAGCCAGGCGAGGTGACACACGCTTGGAATCCCAGGGCCGGGGGGCAGAGACAGGAGGATCAGCCAGTCTAGATGAATCTATGAGCTCTAGGTTCAGAGGGAGTTACACCTCAAAAAACAAGAGCGAAAAGCAAAAAGGGAAAAAAAAGGTGAATTACTGAGGGAGGTACCTGATATCAACATATGGTCTATACACACACACTCACACACGCACACACCCACACACGCACACACGCACACACGCACCTGACCATGTAGGTGATACGCACAAGCTTTTGCAATTTAGAAAAACTGTAGAGATGAATCCTTAGCAGCCACTTAACTAGCGATTCTAATGAACCACAAGGCTGCTCAGAAGTGCCCAGGGAGGCTGGGGTGCAGGGGGGCCCATGCTCACCGCACCCAGGACTCTCCCCCACATATTTACACCACCAGAGAACACGAAGGAAGAGCACACACGAGTTTTGCCAGAGACGACGTTTCTGTCATCAGGGGACATCGCAGAGGAGAACGCAGAGAGAATGTGAGGGCTGGAGGGCGAGGGGAGGGCTGTGAGTGCATGACGTGGCTCTGCGCTGGAGCTCACTGTGTCAACTGTGGCTGCACACGCAAGATCAGTCAACGCTCCAGCTCTAACTGAACCAGTCGGGTAACAGTACAGAAGGGGGCATGGGTATGGGAAGGAAATGTGTTACAGACTGCCCAGGGTGAGCAGGGAGGAGTTGGAAGTAGATGTGACCGAGATGCACCTCAGACATGGATAAAATTTAAGGCTGGACAGATGGCTCAGTGGCTGAGCTCTTGCTGCTCTTGGATAGGACACGAGTTTCCTCGCTAGCATGCACGTCAGGGGGCTCGCCACCTCCCATCTCAGGCTCCAGGAGCCTCCTTAGGCACTTGCACCCATGTAAACGCACAAACACACACACATTAAGTCTATCGCATTCAGACAATACGTAATGAATAACCAGACAGGAGCGGAGCGGAGCACTGACCTCCGGGAGGCTGTAGGTCTTCTGGAACTGGGAGATGGAGTAGGAGCGGATGTAGTCGCCCATCTCTTCCTTTGTCTCTATAGCTCGCTTCACCAGCCACTGAGGGAGAAAGGGAGGTGTGAGAGGGCAGGAATGGACTCCTACTGCAGCGAAGCTGCACGGCCCGGGAAGTCACGTCGGCCTGCCTGACCTGCCCAGGTGGGAAGAGACCATGACAAGACCCAGCGACCTCGGGTGACCAGTCGTAAGTAACTGTGCAGCATTTGAAAGTCTCTGTCAAGAAGGGGAAGTTCCTTGACGTTCTCTTTGTTGTTGTTGAGACAGGGTCCCATGTAGCCCAGGCTAACCTCACACTCATTATGTAGTTGAGGGTGACCTTAAGTGCTGGATGACGGTCTGTATGCTTGGCCCAGGGAGTGGCACTATTAGAAGGTTTGGTTCTGTTGGAGTAGGTGTGTCACTATGGGCATGGGCTTTAATACCCTCATCCTGGTTTCCTGGAAGTCAGTCTTCCACTAGCAGCCTTCAGATGAAGATGTTGAACTCTCAGCTCCTCCTACACCATGCCTGACTGGATGCTGCCATTTTCTTGCCTTGATGATAATGGACTGAACCTCTGAACCCATAAGCCAGCCCCAATTAAATGTCGGCCTTCTAAGAGTTGCCTTGGTCATGGTGTCTGTTCACAGCAGTAAAACCCTAATAAGACACCATCCCTGGCTCATGCCTTGTTAGGGATGGAACCCTGGGCTTACCTCGTGCTAAATAAGAACTCTCCTAACCGCACCAGCTCTCAGTTCCCTGACATTCTCTCTCCCTCGTCCCTCCTCTTTTTTACCTATTTGTATTTTTTGTGTTTGGGCATTTTGCCTGCAAGCATGTCTGTGCACCATGTGCATGCACTGTCTAGGGAAGCCACAAGCCCCTGCATCTGGAGCTGGTGGCCGCTGGCTGCCGTTCAGGTGCTGGGAATGGAAATTGGATTCTCTGGAGGAGCAGCCAGTGCTCAACCACTGAGACACTTCTCCAGTCCCTCGATACTTTTTTGTCTTTAAAGATTTACTATATTTCTCCTCATCTGAGGATGTGTGCATGGGGAAGGTGTGCACATAAGTGGAGGAGCCTGCAGAAGCCAGTAGAGGCCACTAGATACTCTGGAGCTGGACTCACCCATGCTTGTGGACTACCTGCTGTGGGTGCTGGAAACTGGACTCTGGTCCTCTGAAAGAACAGTGAATGCTCCTACGAGCTGAGCCATCTCCAGCCCCAGTTCCTAGATAGCAAAGAACTACAACAGGAGCAGAGCAACTCACGCCAGTGCTCTCAGTAAAACATGGAAGCTCGAGGCGCTTGAACTCACAGAGATCTGCCCGCCTCCCAAGTGCTGAGATTAACACCGGACACCATCACAGCCCAGCTCCGGTGCCTAACATTAATGTCAATGGGGTTTCTGTTTGTTTTGGTTTTTTTTTTTTTCTGGTTTGTTTGTTGCAAGAACAGAAAGAGGGAGAAAATACCACAGAGAACATTTGATACAATCCCTCTTCTGCAAGATGAAAGAAATCCTCAGGTGGTAGAAGAACGTGTACCAGGACAGAGCCCGAGTCACTGGGATCACTGGATAGGACATATTTTGAATCCTTATGACATTTAAGGTAGAACTTTATAGAACCTTACACTGCTCAATAATCTGTAGCTATAAGATAAAGCTGGGAATTACAACTGGGAGGTTTCTATATCAGGTGACTGAACACATGGGGTTTTTTATCTGGAAGCAGCTAGCCTCACTCTTCCTAGTTTCCAATCTAAAAACCCCATGCACTTAAAATGCACGTGCTGTTGTTCAGCTTTTCCCTCCAAGATTGAAACAGGGAAGCTTTTTAAACAGGAACTTAAACAAGATCAAAAGAACATCAGGAAGTCCCTGAAATTGACCAGATTCACTAAGCCCCTCCCTGGCAGAGTAAGTAAGAAAAGCCGAGAATCCCCCTTAGACAGAAAGAAGCCAACCTGCAAAGAAGACTCTCGGACAACCAAAGAGAAGACTCTGCGACCAGACCAGCAGCCTAGAAGGAGCAGAAACCAGGGAAGCTGCCCGCAAGTACTTTCGATCTGGAAAGGACACTGCGGGCTTTTGAGTTGTCAGCAGGCTGTGCAGTGTCCCGGCTGTCTTTGGGTCATTTTTGCTCCTGTAAGGAAGCCCTCACCTGAACAGATTCCTGTAAGGAACTCTAGTAAAACCCACTGGGTCACTAGGTTGGACTTCAGTGATATGTATACTTTGGTCTGTTGTAGGCTCCCTGTGTAAGGTGAGCAGGCATATGTGTTACCTCTTCAGAGAAAACGTTGTCACACAACACACCAACAAACACAGATATGTACATCATGCAAACACATGCACTCGTACGCACTCGTGCACACACATCCATGCACACACGCATGCACGCACGCACACACACATGTACTGTGGATAATGCATGCACTGAGCTGTTCTTCGTTAATTCTTTGTGTTATTCATGAGCCCATCAGAAGGAAGAACCATTTGGTAGTCGACAGTCCCTACTCAGAGAAACTCCCACATCCTCAAAGCAGTATGGGGACAGTGGAGGTTTACCAAGTGCACAGCAGGTCCAGCTGCCTAGGCACCTAGGTGTGTGAACCCACAGCAAGGCCCTCGACAAGGTAGGAATAGGGAAACTCTATAGTTTATTTTTATCAATTAATTGTGTGTCATGGCTTGCATGTGGAGGTTGGAAAACAACTCTGTGGAATTCCTTCTCTTCCTCCACCTTTACGTGGGTTCTGGGAATCAAACTTAGGTCATTGGGGCCTCACGGATGCTTTACCTACAGAATCATCTCAAGGGCTCAGATTCTGTTGAGAAGGCAGCCAGCACAAGTAAAAGACATGGTTAGGAAGCAGTTGCCCCAGATAGGTTGGCTTCATGAAAATACCATGCTGTGTAACACATACGCCTTAGCGTACGTTCCTGTGTGGTGCATATCCTAGGAAGAATACTCCTGTTATTAGCATCTTCTATTATTTCCACTCTACCACCAGACCATGCCCGGAGACCTGGGACACTGAAACATAAACAGGGCAGGAGGAGACAGCACCAGACAGTGCAGGAGCCTCCTCAGTCCCACCAGGAACCCTGACTCTGGATCACATGGGGTTTGCCCTGGCTCCTTCTGTTGCTGTGACAGAAAACCCCAACAGAAAAGTGACTTAGAGCCAAAGCAAAGGCTAGTTTACCTCACCGTCACAGGCTACAGTCCATCACTGTGAGGAAGGCAAGCCAGGAACTTCAAACACCTCTTCATGTCTCAGACAAGAACAGAGAGAAAGGCGTGCACGCATGCCTCATGCTCAGCTAGCTTTCTCTACTCTTAGAGCCCGGGGACCCAAACTAGGACCAGTGTTGCTCGCTCTCAGGCTGTGTCTCCCCATCAGGACAATCCCTCCGGGATACACACAAGCCAAGCTGTTCTACACAGTCCAGCGCTACGCCCTTCTACAGGGTTCTACAGTGTGTCAAACGGAAGATGAGACCCAACCATGTAGCCAGGTGTGGAGGCCCACACCCTTAACCCCAGCATCTGGGAGGTAAAGGCAGACAAATCTCTCGAGTTTGAGGCTAGCTTGGTCTACAAAGTGAGTTCCACAACAACCAAGGCTTCAGAGAAACCCTGTCTCAAACAATTAAAAAAAAAAAAAAACAATAACAAGAACAAAAATCCCAGAACTGAAACAAACAAAAAGAAGCCACCATGCAGCGCTCATCTCTGTTCACCTTCCGGTGATCAGAGTCTCACACTCCCACCCGCCCGATCCTGACCTCTCATGCCTGTGCCCATCCATCTGCCTCGATGGATCACACCTAGTGTGATGTGGTAGAGAAGGGAAAGAAGGCTGCATCCCCAGGCTACAGAACCTGTTGTAGAGTTCCCATTGTCATTTCCGCCATGACTCTCTGGCCCCTGAGAAGAGTATCTGCCTTCATAGACCCAGATGCAGCATGGACATGAGAAAAGGCAAGTCTTAGCCAGCTAGTCTAGTCTACTTGGCAAGTAGTCACATAAGGGTCAATGTCCTCTGGCTTTCACACGCATGCACACATGTGCATGCACTCACACGCATGCCTACACACACAGCCACCCCCACACACTTGTATGCCCCCACATGTGTACCTCCACACTCATGTACCCACAAACACATGTGCACTGACAACACACACATACGCACACAGTAACACACATATGAAAAGGGAAACCAAAAGTCTTTGATGGGCTATGTGAAGGCCAGAGGGAAACTGTGGTGCACAGAGCACAGCTGCCTTTTGGGAACGATGGCAGGAATCCCATCAGCTGTGCTGCACCAAACCCATCCCGCCCTTCACCCAGGGTCCAGGCTGGGGCTGTGGGAGCCGGCTGTGTTCCAGGAACTCCCAGGTAAGAGGCAGGAGTCCATGCAGAAGCCCTCACCTGCACGACAGGGAAGATGTGGATAAAATCCATGCCCTGGATCTGGTGGGGCTCCAGCTGGTGGGGGCACTTCATCCTTGGGAGGACCGAGACGATCTTTTCCGACAGAGCTCTGTCCGGGAGAGAACAGTAAGCAGAGTCAGGACACACTGAGGGGCTCTAAAGACATCTCTACAGTCTAGGCAGGACTCTGAAGAAGCCCCGGCCTGGCCAGGGTGACAGGGACAGACCTGACCAAGGTCATCCCAGTAGACCGGCATGAGACGCACAGCTCAGCTGCCTGCACGTAAGGTCACAGAAGCATTCTTCTCATCGTGTAGCACACCCATTCCTTTCCTTTCGGTTTTTGCTTTAGTTTTGTTTTTAAGGCGAGGTCTCGTGCAGCCCAGGCTGGCCTCAAACTTGCCTTGTAAACAGGGATGATCCTCCTGCATCCACCTTGGTACTGACTGGTGTTACAGGTGCATGCCATTACGCCACGATCACGTGGTGCTGGGCATCATCTACCCAGAATCCACACTAGTCCCATGGAGACAAATTCTAGGTCCTGGCTCAGTGAGTCTTTATGACCACTGCACTGTTCTTAGTGCCATCATCAGCAGGAAGAGAGCTCCCTCTAGTGGGCCACAGAGCTATGCTTGCAATAGTACCATTTGGGAGCTTAAAATGCAGCCGTGAGACCTCAACAATACACAGTCAACCTTCTTGCCTTTCCAGAAGGTTCTCCCTGGCCACTCCTCACAGTCCACTTAATCATGCAATTTATAAACGCCTGAAGGGGAGGATATAGCAAGTCATTTGGGGTTTTATGAGCCTCTTAAAACTGCCTCCCAGAAAAGATAGCCAAGTCCGGGCAGTTCCAGCAACAAGCAGGAGAAGCTGCCAGCACTAACCGTGATGGTAGCAGCAATGGGGAAGGAAGCACAGGACGGGAGGGCAGGGGAAGACAGGAAGATGTAGGCAGGAAGATGTCTCACAGACATTCCCAGCCACCCTCTGCTCGGCTCAGGAACTCAGACTTCCCTCAAAGTCGGGAGAACTTTTTCTGAAAAGTCAGAACTTCTTAAAAAAGCTTTGTCAGCCCAACAGTCTGTGGTCATTTGAGCTGAGAGCCTGAGTTGAGGAACTGCCCAGATCAGGCTGCTGGCTTGTGTGTATGCTTGGGCCACTGTCTTGTTAATTGCTATAGGGGCACCCAGTCCATGGTGGGTAGCATCGTCTGGGCAGGTCACCCTGGGGTGTATAAGAAACTTAGTTAAGGGTGAATCTGAGAGTGAGTGAGTAGCCTTCTGCCATGGATCCTTCTCCCGTTCCTCCACGAGTTGCTGCCCTAACTTCTTCAAAGACAGACCGGGACCTGTGAGCCAAATAAACTCTTTTCGCCCCTATGCTGCTTTCGATCATGGTGTCTGCCACAGCAACATTACAAAATCAAATAAACAAGGGACACGTGTGGATCACCAAGCAAACTTCCTAGCTTGAGATTTTAGTGTAACCAGTGTTGTTACAGATTACGAATCTGACACTTTAAGGGTATTTTCTTTTTAGACAGGACCTTGCTATACAGCCAAGCATAGCCTCAAAACTATAATCCTCCTGCCTCGGCTTCCTGAAGGCTTAGATTGCAGGTGTGCACCACCACATCCAGCTGACTCTTTTAAAGTTTTAAGTGTTAGATCTATGATTTCCTCCTCCATAAGGGTTGGTTTGTCCTAGATCTAAATCCCAGCCCTACCACTTCTGAAACTTCTGGCAAATCACCGGCTCTTTGGCCAGACAGATCTAAAACACAATGAGCAACAATGGGGACAGCAAGATGGCTCAGAAGGTAAAGGCAGTTGCGGCCAAACCTGACAACCTAAGTTTAACCGGGATCCACATGGTAAAAGAGAAGCAACTTTTACATGTGTCCAACTCTGCATGCAGGCTACGGCACACATGCATACACGCTCGCACACATACGGTGAGAGGAAAAAAGAGGAGAAGAATGCTTGTCTCAGGCATTCAAAGACAGGACAAATGATAAAACGCACGCACAGCTAGGAAGACACTCCCTTTGCCTGCAACCCTCTGCCGTCAGGACCCCCTGCACCATCTCACTCTCAAGTGTTCCCAGTGCTTATGCAACTTCCACATATATAGTTTGCTCCTTCAAGATTCATTTTTTAAATTTTTAATTTATGGGTATGTGTGGCCAGGAAAGGGTATTGGATCCCCTGGAGCTGGAGTTATGGGCCATGCTAGCTGGTTTTATGTCAACTTGACACAAACTGTAGCCATCTGGGAAGAGGGAACATCTATTGAGGAAACTCAGCCACTAGAATGACCTGTGGGAAAGCCTGAGATCCACTGTCTTAATTAGATATGGTGAGGGGAAAGCCTACTGTGGGTGGTGCTTCCCAGAGTTGGCAGTTCCAGGCTGTATGTGAAAGCAGTCTGAGCAAGCCCTGGAGAGCAAGCCAGTAAGCATCGCCCCTCTGGTTCCTGCCTCCAGGCCTGACTTCCTTCTAAGATGGACTATGTTGTGGGAATGTAAATAAAATCAACCCTTTCCTCCCCAAGCTGCTTTTGGTCCTGGCATTTTATCACAGCAGTAGAAAAATAACCACGACACAGACAGCTGTGAACTGCCCCAAGTGTGAGCTGCCCCAGTGTGAGCTGCCCCAGTGTGAGCTGCCCCAGTGTGAGCTGCCCCAAGTGTGAGCTGCCCCAAGTGTGAGCTGCCCCAGTGTGAGCTGCCCCGAGTGTGAGCTGCCCCAGTGTGAGCTGCCCCAGTGTGAGCTGCCCCGAGTGTGAGCTGCCCCGAGTGTGAGCTGCCCCGAGTGTGAGCTGCCCCAGTGTGAGCTGCCCCAGTGTGAGCTGCCCCGAGTGTGAGCTGCCCCGAGTGTGAGCTGCCCCAGTGTGAGCTGCCCCAGTGTGAGCTGCCCCAGTGTGAGCTGCCCCGAGTGTGAGCTGCCCCAGTGTGAGCTGCCCCAGTGTGAGCTGCCCCAGTGTGAGCTGCCCAAGCTCGTTGGCTGAGGACTGAACTCTGATCCTCTGCAAGCGCAGTGTGTACTCTTAACCATGAAGCTGTCTTCAGCCCCACAGTTTACTTAGTTGGTGTCTGTCGTCTGTGCCACACTAACTATAAGCTTTATGAAAGCAGGGCACTTCTCTGTAACGTTCTCACAGTACCTGATGATGTCCGAGCAGTAACGCACACTTGATAAATATTTACTGCAAAGATTAATAAGGACTCTTTTCACCTGATACTTTCCATTTTGTCCTTAAAAAGTACCATTTATGCTGGCAAGATGGCTCAGTGGGCTGAGAAGCTTGCTAAGAGGCCTGACAACCTGAGTTCAAGCCCTGGGACCTAAATGATGGAGGGAGAAATTGACTCCCTCAAGTTGTCTTCTGATACACACACACCACACACACACACACCATTAAATACAGCTTTATACCATGAGAAATAAAAAGGAATGTGTAGGGCTGCAGAGATGGCTCAGTGGTTAAGAGCACTGGCTGCTCTTCCAGAGGTCCTGAGTTCAAATCCCAGCAACCACATGGTGGCTCACAACCATCTGTAATGGGATGTGATGCCCTCTTCTGGTGCGTCTGAAGACAGCTACAGTGTACTTATATATAATAAATAAATAAATCTTTAAAAAGGATATGCATATGAACATGTAAGCACCATCTCCACCAGAAAGCCCTCCTCCCGCTCGTTAGATTCATCCATGGCAGGCCCCAGGAACTTACATTTTCTGACCGATTGTAGAGTTTTCCTGAAAGAGCAAATCCACATCCACATCAAAGCTGCAAGTGGTGATACACCACGTCATTCCTCCTACTACCTGTAAGAAAGGAGAACGCTGTTTCTCAAGGGCCCCTTGAGGAGGGAGCAGCAGGAGGGAAACTCAATTCCTAAGCAGTTCATACAGACTCAATAAGCACACAGAATTATAAACAGCTGGTGTGTATGCATGTGTGTCTGTGTGTGTGTAGGTGTGTCTGTGTGTGTGTGTATCTCTGTGTGTCTGTGTGTGTGTATGTGTGTGTCTGTGTGTGTGTCTGCGTGTGTGTCTGTGTGTCTGTGTCTGTGTGTGTGTGTATCTCTGTGTGTGTCTGTGTGTGTGTATGTGTGTCTGTGTGTGTATAGGTATGTGTGTGTGTGTGTTTCCGCGCACGCATTTGTGCGTACCTGCACATGGAGGCAAGAGGTCAAATCTGGTACCCTCAGACTGTACACCCTGTTTGTTGAGAGACAGGGTCTCTCACTTGCTGATTTGAACTGGCTGGCTGGCCAGAGGTGCCCTTGGATTTTCCTGTCTTCGTGTCCCCAGTGCTGAGATGACTAGTGCCCACCACAACACCCAGATTTCTATATGGATTCCCGGGAATGAGCCTAAGTCGTCATTCATATAGAACTTTACTGATAGCTCTCTCCTCGGCCCTCCCATATAATGTGTCTGCGTCTTCCCTGTGTCATCAGCTGGCACAGTGATAAATCCTTCTGCAGTGGTGGCAATGTCCATCCCTATGCTGTCTGTTATGGAAGCTACGGGTCCTGCCCGGTTACTGAACACTCAAAGTACCACCAGTGTGCTGGAGAAGCAGACTCTGGAATCATGAAGTGTTACAGCCTTTTAGCAGAACTGTTGGATCTGGCAGGAATCTGGAACGATGGCACCCAGGCTTTGAAGCAGCCTTTTGTCAGTGACTGTTATCTGAGATCGGATGGGGTTGTTCCCTTGAAGGTTTCTCAGGAGCCTTTGCATGTCTTACTCCTGAGACGGGCCTGGCAAACCAGGAAGTCTCCCACAGCTGAGAGCTGCCTAGGTGCTGGGTCTTTCAAGATAGCCCATGGGTCAGATAAGATACGTTGGTACAAGAAACTGATTTGCTAAAGGTGCCTTTTGTGTAATAATAAAAAGAGCTTCAGGGAGGCTGTCTCTGCTGTCCCACAGAGGTTGTCCCCCTTGCTGTTGAGAAGCCTGAATTCATCCTGCAGTGGCTCTCGTTTCTTTGATCAACTTGCCCTGCACAATCGACCAATACCTACAGAAACAGTCTTATCCCTCATTGATCTTCTTCCTAGGCAAGGGTCAGATATTATGTGCTTGGATTTCTTTTTATGTGAAAGGTGTGTGTGTGTGTGTGTGTGTGTGTGTGTGTGTGTGTGTGTGCATGCGCATGGGCATGCATTCGCCTGTTCATGGGCATATGGAGGCCAGAGAGACACACCAATGTCCCCTATTGTTCTATGCCTTGGTTTTTGAGCGAGGGTCTCTTGCTGACCCTGGAGCACACCATGACCAGGGAGCCTGAGGCATCCCCCATCTCCTCAGTGCTGCGATTATCACTGCCCCTGGCTTTTTATATGGCGATTAAGCTGAGATCTTCATGCCTGTGCCACCCCACTGAGTCATCAGCTGAGAGGTGCATTTCTCTCTCTCTTCTTTTTTAAAGATTTATCTAATGTATATGAGTGTTCTCTCTGTACACCTACGTGCCAGAAGAGGACATCAGATCCCATTATAGATGGTTGTGAGCTACCATGTGGTTGCTGGGGACTGAAGTCAGGACCTCTGGAAGAGCAGACAGCTGAACCATCCTCTAGCCCCAGCCATTCCTTCACCCAGTTTTTGACATATGCCAGATCGGGAGAGATCATGTCTTTTACCAACCAGTCATGTGGGCAGCAAGGCTGACATTTTCTGGTCCCTATTTAATAGCTGAGTTGTACAATAAAATACCCATTTCCAGGTCGGTAGCACAGACCCCCCTAAGT
Organism: Rattus norvegicus; assembly: GCF_021556685.1. Classification (NCBI taxonomy): domain Eukaryota; kingdom Metazoa; phylum Chordata; class Mammalia; order Rodentia; family Muridae; genus Rattus; species Rattus norvegicus. Next base: position 35,146,108 of record NC_141546.1, on the reverse strand, counting down.
AGAAAGTTCAATGGAAGAGGTCTGGACATGCTTTTTATAAAACATCCCTTGCTCCTTCTACCACATACAAGGAGGAAGGTGGTACCCTGGAGCCTGCAGCATTATTTCCAAAGCTTTCCTGGCCTTCCTTACCATTGATTTCAGATGCCTGAGGGGTGCAGTCTACTGGGCACCATATAATTTAGGCCCTGCCTGTTGGTTGGCTTGTCGCTCTTCTCGACAGTGGAGCTCTTTGAGTGAAGGGCTACTGCTTATCTCTGTGCCCTCAACACCTAATACTAGGTCCTGTGCATGATAACTGTTCACAGCTCTGCTAAATTAAAAGATGCTACCCCAGGGCTGGAGAGACGGCTCAGTGGTTAAAATTGCATGCTGCTCCTGCAGAGAACTTGAGTTTGGTCCCCACTCTAACTCCAGCTTAAAGGAGTTCCAATGCCCATTTGAACACACCAACACACATGTACACATACTTAAAAATAAAACTTTAAAACAAAAGTTTAAAAGACATGAAATATTCCATCCCGTGAAGCCCCACCCCACCCCCCCAAAAACAGGCAGCTGCCACCTACAGGGTACCTGCCATTGTTTCTACGCATGCATTTCAGGATGACTATGAACTCAGATTATCTCCTCCATATACTTCATAACTCCTTCCCAAAGGATATGTTCCTTAAGAGAGAAACAATTTCTCATATGTGCATGTATACGTGTGAGCGTTCATGTGTGCGTATGTGTGCGTACATCCACATGCATCCATGTAGAGGCCACAGGTCTGCAGTGGGTGTCATTCCTCAGGAGGCTTCCCTCCATCTCTCTAGTTGAGAAGGGTCTCACTGTGCTGGTGTCCTGGGACTCATCAGTTTGGCCAGGCTGGCCAGGGAGACCCAGGCATCTGCCTGGCTCCATTTCCCCAGTACTGGAATCACAAGCACGGCACATTCTGGGTTTTGCTTTCCCTTTCTTTCTTTCTTTTCTTTAAACATGGGTTCTGGGGATCCAAGTTAGGTCCCCATGTTCTCTCAGAAAGCACTCTACTGACTGACTGAGGAGTCTCCCCGGCCTGCACAAACACTCCTTTGCTTTTTTACGCTTCCTAAAATATTGTGCACAGTAAAGGAACCCGATTGCACCTACTGACTTATAATTCTCTTTGAACAGGAAATCCGAGTGCATCCCTAAGGAATCTGGATGGGGAGGAATAGAATCATGGGGAAAGAGGAAGTAAAAACACACTCACTCCAGCCTCCGCTACCTTGGTTAACGGTGCAGTCCTTCAGAGAAATGGCTTAGTAGATAGCGAGGCTTTTTCTTACCTTGTCGAAAGGAGACAAGCCTTTAATTCTTGCTCTGAAATAGCCAGCCGCAACCAAGAGCTCCAGGATTTCAGTCAGCTTGACATTCTGTTCTTCGTCTTCTCTCGTTTCCACCTGGAGCAAAAGGGATATGTGTAACTGGTAAAGGCCATCTCAACTGAACAGAAAAGAAGTATATCCTTCCGGTAGCATCACCAAGAGTCCGATGACCATATGAGCATGAGGACCAGAGAACCCATATAAATGCTGGGCAGGCATGGTGCCCACCTGTGAGTCCAGCACTTGGAAAGCAAGGACCACAGGCTAGCTATATGGATAGACAGACTAGACCAACTAGCAAATTCAGGATTCAACTGAGAGGCCTTGGCTCAATGACCAAGGTAGAGAATGACTGAGGAAGACACCTGATGTCAACCTCAGGCCTCGACTCACATACATATGTACCCACATGCATGTGAACACCCACACACACATGCCTAGGCATATATAGACACCAAACATGCAAACACACAAACACACAGATAAATAAAATAGGAACCTTTCAGCCATCATGTGTCTGTTATAAAGATAACAATCTCCCACCTCAATCCACCGTATACGGCATTCCTACAGGCTAGCATGTACAACCAACAGAACCAATGAAATGAGCATGACTCTGAATGGGGATGTTTGATTCCAAATTCACGTTATACACATCAACATGCTTACACAGAATGGAAAGGGGCCATGAGCTGATACGCAGAAAACAAACAAACAAACAAAACATCCTTTCTTGAAACCATAAAACCCCTCCGCACTGGTTAATACATCCAGTTACTAAACTCAGAATACTGGAGGCCAGAGAGATGGTTCAGTGGTGCAGGGAACACACTGTTCTTCTAGAAGACCCAGGTTCAGTTCCCCACACCAGGCAGCTCAACGCCACCTTAACTCAACCCCGCAGTATCTGACAACGCTCGTCTGGTCTTCTTGGATATCCAGATTCACTCGCACATGCAGACACGCGGACATATATGAAGTACAGGTAAATAGATTCATAACCAGAACACTGATGAACACGGATCACCCTGAGCTCTTAAACGAGGCCAAATAAACAAACTCCCATGCGTCCTGCACTGTCGCTCACAGAAGCTAGAAGCTGAAAGCTATGGTTTTCTCTCATATACACACAAAGGGGTTTAAAATCCGGACTGCATTAGTTAACTGGATTGCTGAGAGCCAGGTGACAGTAATTCTGTCCTTTTAAGACAAAGTCTCACGTGCCCAGGGTTGGCCTTCATTGCTGTGCGTGGACTATGACCTTACATTTCTGAATCTCTTGCCACCCGGGTGCCAAGATTAGAGGCACCCCACCCCTCACTGTTCATTGTGCTGGGGACAGACCCGCAGCTCAAGCACGTATGCAAGCACTCTCCCCTAAACCCTCGTTATTTGGATCTTGTAAATTTTATACCTGTGCTAGTTTCTAACCTTTATATCTTCTATTAAATGTATATCTGTGTGCACACTAATATAATACAGTTCTTGCCTTGCTTTTCCTTTTCTGAGATGGGGTCTCACTATGTATGCCCAACCCCCCTCCTCCTCCCCTCGGCTGGTCCAGAACTCACTATGTAGACCAAGCTAGAAAAGAGCAACAAATCAGACCCAGCCTCCTGGCAGCCTCTGAGGAGTCAAGCATACTCACGGAAGTGGTGTGTTTACTACTGTTAGAAAGACTTCCACTAGTTTGAAGGAGTTGGGGTAGAACTGGGAGCCTAGACAGGACTCCATAGCAGACGGCCAAGAAAAGCCTTAACCAGCGCTTGCCTCACCTACATGAGGATCTGAGTTCAATCTCCAGAACCCATGTAAACATGCCAGACATGGTGCTATGCCCTTGTAATCCCAGGGACAGAAAGATCCCTGGGACTCACTGACCATGCAACTTAGCCTATTTGAGAAGTGCCAGGCCAATAAGAATGCCTCAAAAGAGGTTTTCAGTGTTCGTGAGGGTGACATGGGAGGCTCTATTCTGACCTCCACACATTCACATAGGCACTTCGACAACACACACACACAGAGAGAGAGAGAGAGAGAGAGAGAGAGAGAGAGAGAGGGAGGGAGGGAGGGAGAGAGAGAGAGAGAGAGAGAGAGAGAGAGAGAGAGAGAGAGAGAGATTTGTACATGGCAAAGAAAACCTACACTATTACAGTCCAGACTCCATGAAACTTTACCTAAAGCAGGGCCACATCAGCCCTTCCTCTGCAATATTGTCTCCTGGGCACTGAACACTGTGACTCGGTAATGAGTAGGGTGAAGATGTAACAGAAGGGTGTGTGAGGGGCACAGGGAGGCAAGATCGGTGCAGTTGAATATGAACGACCACTAGGCACAGTGTCGAAGAAATGGGCACACCTCTGCCAAAGCCTGCCTCCTCCTCGCCCTAGAAGGGGAGCCAGGTGCCCTAGAGGTGTTCCCTACTTCTCTCTGGAAACTGGGACTCTTCACTAAGCTCAGAGCTTTGAGTAAGGCAACTAGAAGAACAACTGGAAATCCCCCAGCCAAGCTCTAAGGGTGGCCCACCGTTAGAAGGTGGTTGAGCTTTTCTTCCCAGCCAGCGTGGTGGAAGTCCTGTCTTGTCTGTAAGAGCGAATGAGTACAGGCTGAGAATTTGACTAATGCATTCCTGGAAAGGTTCTCCCTCCTTAAGCAATGTTCCTGTCCCGGCACGGGGCACCACAGGAGAGGGTGTCCTCAACTCTTGTCATCACCCCGATGTGCGCAGAGCTCCCAAACTTCCTTCATCCTCCCCGGCCCGTGGGACTGGGGGGAGGGGCAGGAGGCTACAAGCCGGGTAGGTGGCGTTCCACCCCGACAAAAGGGAATGAGAGGCTGGCCGCCTGGACCCCGCAGGAGAAGTGCGTCCCAAGGTCACCGACCTCTGCACACCAGGAGCCAGGACAGTCTCACCGCTCGTCTTGTGACTGCCGAGACTCCTGAGCGCAGCAGCCTTGGCCTGGGGGAGCCAGTCTCGCAATGTGAGGGGTCTCCAGACAGCCCGAGATAGGAATTCCCTAGGACATCATGATGTATGAGGCTGCATCTGGGCAGATCTCTGGATGTTCCCTCTCTCCCCAAAGGACCTAGGAACCCTTAAGTTTGCACCCAGCAACACGATGCACCCTGGCACGCCGGGGGACCAGCCAGCTGCCCCTCCAGGAGACCTAGAGCCCGCCTAGGGGCAGACACACCTGAGCAACCGCAGACACTGTGCCCCGCCACTCCAGCCTGGTCCCTGCCCACCGCCCCGGGATCGGCCCTCTCTCCCCAGCAACCCCAGGGTGTCAGGGACAGAGGTCCTCACCTCCGGGAGCCCCTGGCCCTCCGGCCCCTTGGGTAACCCCATGATCCGGATGCGCTGATGTGGAACCGAAGGGAGCCGGTCCTATAACCGGACTGTGATCCGGGTGGGGTGCAAAGCGGAAACTTCCTTCACAGGAGCTGACACTACCACAGCCGGTCGGAGAACCGTGGCCCCGCGGAGCATGCGCACTAGGGCAGAAGCAAGGAGCCACTGCGCCTGCGCTTGCGCCAGGGCAGCCAGCACTGCTGGGCGGGGCTGGATCCTGAGTAACCGATCCTCCCCTCAAGGGCGGTACTGAGCTGAAGATTCCTCCTAAACTACTTTTTATTTCTTTTTTAAATGTTTCTCTTTCTTCTGTTTTTCCTCTTTTACTTTTTCTTTCCTTTCGTTTTCTTTTTTAAGTTTTTGTTTCTTAAAATGTTTTCTTATTGTTCTGTCTTTTTCTTGAGACTGTCTTAGCCAGCCTGGCTTAGTACTTGCTGTATATCTGAGGATGACTTTGTACTTCTGATCTTCCTGCTTCCCCATCCCATGTCCTAAGATTGTAGGCATGTGCCACCGTGACCAGTTCCCTTTTCTTTCCCGTTTACAAAGTAGCATAAGTTCCCTTATGGCATTTTCATACATACTTAGTTTTACTTGAACCCCCACCTACTTTTCTCTACCATTTCCTTGCCCCGCCCCTTCCTTCTTATATCCTTCTACCTCTAGTATTTCTCCTTTCAACCCTTATATCACTAGTGATCTTTAACGAGTCCCATTCCTTTCCCTTAAGACTTTTTTTTTTTTTTTTTTTGTCCTGTCAAGAACCACTTTCTAGTTTCTTAGCCTTCAAGGACCTTCTTAAAAGCTATTTCCTTGCGTCATGAGGATGTCTTGCATTCCGGCTCCCTTCCTTTCATTTCCTGGATATCAGATGCTGTGAGTTTGGTTCTCTCCAAGCCTAGCTTTGGAAGATCCCAGCTCCTGAGTCAGCAGTCCCCACTTGGTTACGTTTTGTGCAGCTAAGACCCAGTTCCAGCTATATTTAACACACTCTTGTTCCGGCTATCAATATATGTACCTGGGGACAGAGAACCCAGAGAGAGATTATTACATCTGTTCCCTCCTAGTCTCTGTGTCTTATTTCCAGGAAAATTTTGTTTGGAAATTTATCCCCACCCCATCTTGTCCTGATGCTCTACGTCTTTTTGGGAGACGTGTTTTGCAGAATGCGGAGTTCCGTGATCACATAATATTAGCTGCTGTGCCACTTATGTAATGTGCCCCTTGTCTGTCCCAAAGGATGGTGGCTATACACAGGGTGGTCTTTTCCCACCAGCCCAGCACTGGCTCCATAACGGTGTACCAGCTTACTTTCATTTTGTAAGAAATGGAGGCAGGAGTGCCGTGAAGTCTTTTGCCTTAGAGGAGATCTTTACGGAAGCAGGGGATAGAAGACCGTGAAAGCACATGCTTCTCGCCATCAAAGGGGTTTGCCTTTGTTTCCCTTCCTCCTCTTAATGTCGCTAATAACTTCAATTATTACTTTAGATTTATTTATTTTATTTTAGGTGTTTGAATGTTGTGCCTGTATATATATATGCCTGCACACCGTGTGCGTGCCTCCCACTCACAGAAGTTCAAGGGTATAAGAGCCCCTGGAACCTGAATTTCAGATAGTTATGAGCTACCCATGGCCGCTGGGAATCAAACCCATGTCCTCTGCAAGAGCAAGAAGAGCTCTTAATCACCAAGCCATCTTTCCAGTTCCTACGATAGCTATTCTTGGTTGTCAACCTGACTACCTCTGTGTCTTACTTTATGTTTCATTGCTGTGATGAGACACCGTGACCACAGCAACTCTTATAAAGGACACATTTAATTGGGGGCTGGCTTACAGTTTCAGATACAGTCTAGTCCACTATCGTCATGGCAAGGAGCATGGAGACAGGCAGGAGGATTTGGTCCCAGAGGAGCCTAGAGTTCTACATCTTGATTCGTAGACAGCGGGAGACTGTGCCACACTGGGTGTAGCTGGAGCATAGGAGACCTCAAAGCCTGCCTCTACCATATCACACTTCCTCCAACAAGGCCACACCTCCTAACAGTGCCACTCCATATGGTCAAGCATTCAAACGAATAAGTCTATGCGGCCCATTCCTATTCAAACCACTACCATCTGAAGTGAACTACAATCCAGAAATGGAGAGCACACCTGTGAGAGATTTTCTGCTTAGTCTGAAGTGGGTGAATCCACTTCTAGTCCAGACCTTTAAGGCAGGAAGACACAGCCTTTGACCTGAGTCTTGAGGAAGGAAGACAAGTCTTTAATATAGGCCACACCTTCTACTGGAAGGTGTAAGGACACAGACACTGAAGAAGGAAGGTTTTTGCTCTTTGCCTGATTGTCCTCTCAACGTGCTAATACATCCATTCCTTTGCTGACATTAGAGCCTACTCTGGAACAACAGCATATACTGAAGGCCAGCCGAGACATCCGGCCTTGTGGAACTGAGCAATTTCTGGATTCTTGAACTTTCTGTTCACAATCAGCTATCGTTGGATTAGCTGAACTGCAGCCCATAAGTCATTCCAATAAATCCAATGAATCCACACACAGAGATTCATTCTATAAATTCTGTTACTCTAGGGAACCCTGACTGATACAGATCCTATTCCTGAAGTGTTAAAAAGCTGATACGAAGTAAATGTTTGTCCTTAGAAAACTTCAAACTTTGTACTTTGGGGGTTTATCCAAACAGATCAGTGGCTTCTCTAGACACAGAGCACACACATGGTAGGAAGAGCCTTATAAACTTCATTCCCTGACTAAAGACAGAGACCAGTCTGTAATGTGATTGTTTTGCAAGCGTGAAGAGCTGAGGTTGATCCTCATAATCCAGTGAGAAATTCCAGGAGTGGTTGTGGTGTGCTTGTATTTCCCTGCCAGGGAAGACCCTTGGGGCTTTCTAACCAACCATTCTGGCCTCAGCCGTGAGCTCCAGGAAAAGGTGAACCCAAAACAAGAGGAAGCTACCTGAGTCCCCATAACAGGAGAAATTTGAATAAGAAAAAAAAAAGTGCTGAGAAGAGAGCCCTCCCCTGGGTTGGAGCTCTTGCTCTCAAACAATAAAACTCATTTCTAAAGTGCTCATTCATAACTCTCTCGAAAGATCTTATTTTTATAACCCCCAAACTGTCCTTCACTGACTTGGTGTATACTGATAATTGTACCCATTGGCTTCAGGACAGGTGAACATGGTTGTAAAGTAGCCCATGTCAAAGGTGTCAAGAACAGGATGCAGAGAGCTGATGACATGGGTCCCCTGTTGTAAATGCCATCACAATGTTTTAGATCAAAAATAAAATGTGTTAAGTGTCTCTGTGTGGGTTTGAGTACATGAGTGTATTTGTCCTTGGAGTCCAGAAGTAGTTATCAAATACCTTGGAACTAGACTTAGAGCTTGTGCACTGCCAACTACTGGGAGCCATCTTTCTAGGTACCCTTTCCAGTGGTTTAAATAAACAGGAGTCAGTAACTTTAGTACTCAGCTCTCTCTGAACAGTGTTTCCTGCCTTGAGTTCCTGCCCTGACTTCTCTTCATGATGGGCAATAAGTTGTAAGATGAAATAAGCCCTTTCCTCCCCAACTTGATTTTGGTTATGGTGTTTATCACAGAAAACTGGGACCGTGTGTGTGTGTGTGTGTGTGTGTGTGTGTGTGTGTGTGTGTGTGTGTGTGTGTGTGTGGTGTTTCTGTGTGGTGTGTGGTGTCTCTGTGTGGTGTGTGTGTGTACTCTGTGTGTGGATGTATGCACATGAAGGTCAGAAGAGGAGTTCCAAGCAATTATGAGCCTCCTAAAATGAGTTCTGCAAATAGAATGAATCATCTGGAAGAATTGCAAGTGCTCTTAAACACTAAGCCATCTCTCCAGGCCTCCTCCTCCTCCTCCTCCTCCTCCTCCTCCTCCTCCTCCTCCTCCTTCTCTTCCTCCTCCTCCCCCTCCTCTTCTTCTTCTTCCTCCTTCTCTTCCTCCTCCTCCCCCTCCTCCTCCTCCTCCTCCTCCCCCTCCTCCTTCTCCTCCTCCTTCTCCTCCTCCTCCTCTTCTTCCTTTTCCTCCTTCTCCTTCTTCTCCTCCTTCCCCTTTCCTCCTCCTTCCCCTCCCCTCCTCTTCTTCCTCTTCCTCCTCTTATTCTAAACTTGGGTTCTGGGGATCAAACTCAGTTCTCCTGCTTGCAAGGCAAGCATTTTACCCACTGAGCTGTCATTGCTATCTCTTCTTCCTGAAAGTTCTTAACTGTATACTGTTCTTAAGTGGTAAAGCTTTTACCCTTGTGCCACATTGCATTCTATATTTAGCATGATTTGCTTTTTTCTTTCTATTAGGGATTGACTGTAGAGCATTGCACAAGCCAGACAAGCACTGTAGCACTATACTACCTCTCAACCTTCTTTTCACTTTCTATTTTGAGATAAGATCAGACCTCACTAACTTGCCCAGGATAGTGTTGAACTCACTCAAGGTGGCCCTGAACTTGCAATCCTCCTGCACCGGACTTCCAAGGAGTTAGAATTAGAGTCCTGTGCTACATTGTGTGACATTTTTTTAAATGTATGTGAGTACATTGTAGCTGTCTTCAGTCACACCAGAAGACGGCACCAGATCCCATTACAGATGGTTGTGACCCACCATGTGGTTGCTGGGAATTGAACTCATGACCTCTAGAAGAGCAGTCAGTGCTCATAACCACTGAGCCATCTCTGCAGCCCATATGTGACATTTCTACAATGAAGAGGTAGAGACATGACAGGGCGTGACAAGATGAATTAAACCAGTGGTTCTCAACCTTCCTAATGCTGCAGCTCTTTAATACAGTTCCTCGTGTTGTGATGATCCTAACCATAAAGTTATTTCATTGCTATTTCATAACTAATTCTGCTCCCGTTATGATCATAATGTAAATATCTAACATTCAGGATGCTTGATATGCACCCCAAAGGGGTCATGACCCACAGGTTAAGTAACTCTGGACTGAAGATAAAATAACCCAACACCCTACACACACACACACACACACACACACACACACACACACACACACCCCAATGAGTTCCTCTAGCACATTCTCTAAACAAAGAATAGTTTATTAACAAATTCCAATAATTTTCACAACCCTACCCTATTAGCTTCATTTAAAATGAAGGACCCAGCTGCATAGCAGTGAATAAACATGTTGGGGAATATCTGCTGTGCTCTTTGTCTCCTAATGAAACCACTTCAACGTTCTTTGTCTCCTGGAGAAACTGATACTTAACATTTTATCATCATTTCCTATGATGGCAGAGCAAGTGGATTTGTGTGTGCACATGTGTGTGCCTGAAAGTTTGTGTAAGTGCATTCGAAGGTGCATGTGCATGCATAAGTGTGTAACTACATATGAAGGTCAGGAGTCAACCTCAGGTCTTACTCCTTAAGAGCCAACCCCTTGATTCTCAAGACAGGGTCTCTCATGGCCATAGCCTTGGCTGGTCAATGAACATCAGGGATCCACACCTGTCTCCAGCCCCCAACAGCTGATATTGTAAATGCATGCATATATATATATATATATATATATATATATATGTACTTTTTATGTGGGTGATGGGGGTTGACCTGGGTCCTTGTGCTTGTGCAACAAGTAAGCATGTTGCCAAGTGTGAGTTACCTCCCCAGTCTACAAATGGAGTTTCAAGTCTTCTCAGGTGATTCCAGGGAATGGCGAATTTGACAAGGATTTGTGCCAGAAGTTGTTCTTGGTACTGGAGTTATTACAGCCAACAAGCTAGACAAGATAATTACTGAGGGAAATTAAGCATGTAAATTAATAAGATGTCTTGTAGAAATAAATGCTAATAAGGGCCAAAAAAAAAAACCCTGCTGTAATGGATTGGGGAACAGTCTAAGGGCAAAGTCAGGAAGAGGCCAAGATGTTGGTCTCTCGTGCTATTTCATGGAGATGTAAAGCCCAAGAGGGATCATAAAGAAACCCCAGAGAAAGCAATCTCAGAGAAGGGGCACTTGATGTGTACAGCATACACTTCCCTGGTCCCTGCAAACCCCCCCCCTCAGAGCTCATTCCTTGCTTGTTTCTAGGAACAAGCTGACCAACAAGGACTTCAGCAGCAGGGCCTGGAGAGTAATGATCATTGATGTAGCCCCAAGGTGAGGTATCTGCAGTGTGAGTCCTGAGTCCTGGAGAATGGGGATCCGAGTTGTGAGGTTTGAGGGTAGGATTTCAACAGCAGTTTGTCAAATATGCAAGAACTTCAAACGCATCCTTGGGTATGATACTTTGTGTGTGTGTTACACACACACACACACACACACACACACACACATATATATAACATATGCATGTACATTATATACATGTTTTATATATATAGCTATATGTATACATGTACATATAACTATATATATACATGTTTTACATAACAGTTTTATCTTTGTATATATATAATACTTTTAGTGTGTGTATGTGTGTGTGATATATAAACATTGCAGTTTTATATATATACGTATAACATATACATGTATGTTATACATGTTTTATATATTCATGTTTTACATATAGTTATATATTTACATGTATATGTATATATATGATACTTTCAGTGTGCATGTGTGTGTGATATATATAACTAACAGTTTATATACATATGTATGTGTATATACATATGATAATTTTAGTGTGCATGTGAGTGTGTATGTGTTATATGTCAGTATGTATGCGGGTGTATGCACATGTGTGGAGACAGAACAGGTCAATGCAGGCTGCCTTCCTTGCTTGCTCTCTGTCTTACTTTTGCTTTTGGGAAAGGGTTCCTCGCTGGACATGAAGCTCACTGATTTGTCTAGCGGCAGCCCAGTGAGCTGCAGGGATCCACCTTACTTGCCCCCACAGCTTTGGGATCATCTTATACCCTTGTACCCAGGTCTTTGGGGCTGCAGTGATCTGGACTCAGCACATGTAGACTCAGCAAACACTTCACTGGCATAAACATCTCCTGGGTCCCGGTTGGGTTGCATTTCTTTACGACATGTGTATGTAGCAATGCTGCACTAAGGGAATAAAAACAGAATTCGTGTAAACTCCTCTAATAATGGACTGGTTAAACGCAGTATTTTCATTGGTGGAGCATCCTGTTGTCGGTGAAAATGTGTACGTAGGAATGAAACAAGAAGGTGAGATGGGAGTTATATCAATATTAACAATGTCTGCCTGTCTAAGAAGGAAAACACGTTTAAACACTTAAAAGACAAACTGGTAGAGGGATATTCATTGCATGTGGCAAGACTTATAAACAAGGAAGGAAAATTGAACAAACACAGAAGCATGAAGCTTGACTAGAGAATTCCTCGAGGAAATTGTCAGTAAACGGATACAAAAATTCCAGCATCGGTTTAGAAAGTCAAAACGAAGTAGCTCTCCCTCCTGCATGAGAGAAACACTGTTTAATACGGCTGAACCAGTGCAGGCTCTGGTAGTCGTCACGGGATCACTGAATTGTCTGAACAGTTCTGGGAAGTGAATTGGCAAACGCCTCTGCTCACCAAGTGAAGACGCTAGGCCCAGGGAGTGACATTATGAGGAGGTGTGGCCTTGTTGGGGGTAGGCGTGGCCTTGTTGGAGGAAGTGTTACACTGTGGGCATGGTCTTAAGACCCTTCTCCTAGCTGCCTTTAACCAGGATGTAGAACTCTCAGCTCCTCCTGCACCATGCCTGCCTGGATGCTGCCATGCTCTTGCCTTGATGATAATGGACTGAACCTCTGGACTTGTAAGCCAGCCCCAATTAAATGTTCCCTTTATAAGAGTTGCCTTGGTCATGGTGTCACACCAAGTATCCCTTCAGTGGCTATCATGAGTTCACCAGCACTCAAGGAGCAGTTCGAATTTTCACAGGGTTCTAAGTTACTGTGTTAAAACTCTGAATGAAGCCACTTAGAGGAGGAAAGGACTTTGGTGTATAGTCCATTGCTGAGGGAAGTCAGAGCAAGAACTCAAGCAGGAAACTAGAGGCAGGAACTATGGAAGAATGCTTCGTGTTGCCTTGCTCTCTGTCCCATTCATAGGCTCATGCTCAAGCTTTCTTACATAGCTCAGGATGACCTGATTAGGGATAATACTACCCACAGTGGGCTAGCGCCTCTTGCCCCAACTAATGAACCAGACAGTGCCTCAGAGACATGCACACAGGCCAGTGTGATTGAGGCAACTCTTCAATTAAGATTCCTTCTTTGTAGATGACTCTAGGTGTGTTAGGTTGACAGTTAAAAACTAACCAGGATACTCAGTGACTTCATCTCTTGGGACTGCTATGACAAAATGCCAGAGGTGGTTTATAAAGCACAAAAATCCATTGTTGGGGGTTGCAGAGATGGCTCTGTGGTCAAGACAGCTTGAAAGGTACCTGGGTTAGGTTCTGAGCACCTATGTCAGTCAGCTCACACCACACACACACACACACACACACACACACACACACACACACACATGATATTTGAAAATTGATCACAGGAAATTCTGGAAACTGAGAAGTCTGAGACCAAGACACTGGCAGAGTCAGCATTTTTCTCACAGATGGTGTCTTCTCATTGTTATTTACATGGCAGGGGGGTTAAGAGACATCTTCAGTGTCATTTATGAGGATAGATTCCTAATTGTTGCCCAAAGGTCATGCCTCCTAATAATACGAGCCTCAGGGACCCACCTGTCTCCATGTCCTGAGCACCGTGATTACAAATACAAGTCAGTGCACCCACCATGTATATGTGGGTGCTGAAGCCTAAACTCTGGTCCTCACACTTGTATGTCAAGCACTTAGGCAACTTCACAGCTTGTAAGCGGAATTTTACTTTTTTTTTTTTTTTAAAGACAGGCTAACATTCTAATCTACATATTCTAGGATGATAAGAACACTAACTTCACATTGCCAACATTTCATACCCAGCTGTTATAGACCTCAAACTTCTGACCTTAACATTAGGTCATACGACAATTGTTAAACAGAAAAAAATTGCAAGCAGAAATGAAAACTTATAGACCTGGCCTAAGTATTAGAAACCACTGTACATTTCTTCACTGTGCACATGTGTACTACCAACCACAGGAACTCACTCAGGCAGCCATTGTTCTGTCAGCTTGGGTCTTCAATTGAACAATGGTTGGAAGAGAATTGAGAAGACTTCAGTATTTGTCATTAGCATTGAAGTCAGGACATTGCAAAGAGTCGCTCTCATAGCATAAGGGCAAGCAAGACTACGCAGTGGGTAAAAGCACTCGCTGTGGTGGTTTGATCAGGTTTGGCCCCCATAGATTCATGTGTTTGTATGTGTGGAGCATAGAGAATGGCATTGTTAGGAGGTGTGGTCTTGTTGCCATGGGTGTGGGATTGTTAGAGGAAGTGTGTCACTGTGAAGGGCAGGCTTTGACGTCTCCTATGCTCATCTCCACCCAATCAAAATATAGAACTCTTGGCTCCTCCAGCACCATGTCTGCCTGCACACTGCCATGCTTCTCACTATGAAGATAATGGACTGAACCTCTGAAACTATAAGCCATCCACTGTTAAGAGTTGCTATGGTCATGGTGTCTCTTCACATCAATGAAACCCAAACTAAAACACTCACTGTCTAGTCTTCTTGCAGCCAAGCCTTAGGACATTAGTTCAATCCCTAGGCTCATGTTCCTGCAGAAGAAAACTGATTCTCACAACTTGACCAGTGGCCTTCCCATGCTCAACATGGAACAGGTTCATGCATACATACAAAATAAATAAAAATGCAATATAATGTAATAAAAAATTACCATCAAGTAACCTAACACAGAATTGTCCCCTCAAATGTCATAAGCACCCAGACCTTCCCCTGGATGAACACTGGATATGGAAGGGAACATCACAGAGTTGTAGCGTGATCACTCAGCAAATAACCTTGTGGGAAATGGCATAGTCACATGCCAAAATAAGAGTCACTGTGGTGGGTTGGAAGGCGGGAGGAAAAGGAGAGGGAGACATGGTTTTAAGTTATAGTCAGTGACGTTTCTCTGAGGACTCAATGTTTAAGACCTGAAGACTTAGGCCAGGAAGATGGCTCAATAGGTAAAGGTCTTTCCACCAAACCTGACAGCCTGAGTTCCTTTTCCAGGACCCACACAGTAGAAGAGAATCATGCTGTTTGTTCCCTGACTGCCACATACACACACTTACCATAGCATGAGCACAAACACACTCATACACTAAATAAATGTAAAGTTTCAAAAGAGACCTGAGAGTTAATGAGGGTTACACATAGTGGGGGAAGCACTTTTAGCTGAGGACAGTGGATGGACAGGATGGGAAAAGCTTATAAAGGGGAGACAAGAAGGGGCCACAAGGACTGGGGAGCCAAAGGAAGGGAACTTGGATTCTACTGAGGCACTGAGAGAGTCACCAGGGTCCATTTTGGCTCAGTGGCTAAAGGAAAGCATTTGCTACCAAGCATGACGAGCCAAACTTCCAGGACGCCCTGGTGGTAGGAAAGAATTCTCCTGCAAGTTGTCCTCTGACCTCCACAGGCATGCCAAGGCACACCTACAAAATAAATAAAATGTAAAGACTCGAAGATTAGAAAGATTAAGTCTCTTAGTCAGGGTCTCTGTTGCGGTGAAGGGACACCAGGACAGGCAGACGTGGTGCTGAAGAAGGAGCTGAGAGTTCTACATCTGGGTCAGTAGGCAGCAGCAGGAGAGAGAGCCACTGGGCCTGGCTTGGGCATTTGAAACCCCAAAGCCCACTCCCAGTGACAATACTTCCTCCTACATGATCACACCCCTCAACGCCACCTCCTAAGCATTCAAATATGAGTCTGTGGGGGCCATTCTTATTCAACCACTACATTCCACTCCCCGACACCCCCCCATAGGCTTATACCTATATCATAATGCAGAAATGCATTCAGTTCAATTTCAAATGCCCCCATTAGTTTATAAGTCTCAATTTGATTAAAAGTTCAAAGTTCAATGCCTCTTCTCAGACTTGTGGCAATATCTTAACGGTATCCCCTATAAAATAAAAATAAAAAAGCAGATGACATACTTCCAACATACAATGACACATGCATTATCATTCCTAAATGGAGAAAAGGGAGCATAATGAAGAAATACTGGACCAAGGCAAGATGGAAAGCCAGCTGGACAAACTCCAAACTCTGTATCTTCATGTCTGATGTCAAAGTGATCTTCAGATCGCTAATCCCCTTTAGCTTTGGTGACTGCAGCGCAGTTCTTTCTCTTGGGATGGTTCCACTTCCTGTTATGAGCCATTCTGAACTATCCCATGATTCTCACATCTCTGACTTCTTGGGATGTCCAAGGCAAGTCATGCATCACTTTCACAGCATCATTCAACAGTCTCTCTGGGCATCCATGCAAGGACAAACCTGCCATGCTCCTGACCTCAGCAACTTTCCTAGTCACGGAGGGAGATTTCATAACCTCTTTCTTCTCTCCTTAACTCTAGAACCAGAGCCACGTGGCCAGAGCTGCCAAGTTCTGCTGCTCGCTGAGTCTGGAGTATGCCTCGCTCGTTCAATTACATCTTCACTAGCTTTCTGCTTTTGATGGCAGCAGGAAGGGAGAGCCACTGGGTTTGGCTTGGGCATTTGAAACCAGTGTCATACTTTCTCTAACAAGGCCACACCCCCTCCAACAGCCATACAAACATTCAATTATGAGTCTACTGGAGCCATTCTTCATCAAACAACTGCAGTCTTCCTTTATTAAACTCCAGAGAATAAGAGAGAGGAAAATCGAAAGCACAGACGCGGGCCTCAGAGGCTGGGATGGTTAATCTTAATGGTCAACCTGTCAGGATTTAGAATCACCTAGGTGACACACCTCGGAACACGTCTAGAAAGGTGTTTCCAAAAAGGTTGGACTGAGGAGGAAAGACTCCCATTGACTACAGGTTACACATTCCACATTCTCTGGACTGGAGTCCTGGACTGAATCAGAAAGGAGTGGAGGACTAGCATTCACCCCTCCTCTCTACTTCCGGACTGCAGATGCCAGGAGACCAACTGCCCGACACTCCTGCCGCTGTTATTTTTCCTTTTTTTTTTCTGTCAAAGGAACAAGAAAAAATGTAACTAATATAAAGCCTCGATACTTACAGATCTCTCTCAAACACAATGCTCATCCTCATATGAATTTGTCAGCTTTTCAAGGAAGGACAAGAGTCTTCCCAGAAGACTGGAGCAGGAAGGATGGAGAAGCAGCAAAAGGTGGCCTCGTTAGCATCAATGTGTCTGTCAGAGTGGCCACCAGGTGGCAGATGGATAGTCAGTTCCCTCAGGGAAGTCCTACAGAGTCAAAAGACAGATACAACTTCTTCATGTAAGTGGAATTTCTCCAATATTTAAATGGAAATTCATAGCTATCCTAGCATTGATTTCCTATCCCAAATATCGCTAGGACAGATTGGTCTTTTCTTGAGATTGAAAACCTTGTTACGAAACCAACCATAAAAAATAAAATTGATAATAAAACAAAACCAAAATCAAATAAGCAAAAAGCTAGGCAGTTGTGTGGACTTGTCCTTTAAAATAAAATTTAATGGCGTTTGAATCTAGAATGTTCCCATACCGGCCCACACGGTAAAGATCTGATCCCCACAGTTACGCTGTCACAGAGTGGTGTGAGCTGTTAGGAAGTGGTGCCTAGTTCTACATATGGTGGTGCATACCTTTGACCCCAGCACTTGGCAGAGGCAGAGGCAGAGGCAGAGGCAGAGGCAGAGGCAGAGGCAGAGGCGCAGAGGCAGGGGCAGAGGCAGGGGCAGGGGCAGGGGCAGGGGCAGGGGCAGGAGCAGGAGCAGGGGCAGGGGCAGGGGCAGGGGCAGGGGCAGGGGCAGGGGCAGGGGCAGGGGCAGGGGCAGGGGCAGAGGCAGAGGCAGAGGCAGAGGCAGAGGCAGAGGCAGAGGCAGAGGCAGAGGCAGAGGCAGAGGCAGAGGCAGAGGCAGAGGCAGAGGCAGAGGATGGATCACTATGAGTTCTGGGCCATCCTGGTCTATGTAAAGAGTTCCAAGCCAGGCAAGGCTACATGATAAGACCTTGTCTTAAAAACAAGGCAACCAAAGAGGGTCCTAGATGGGAGGTTTTAGGTCATTGGAGGTGTTGCCTTGAAGGATCATGGGACACTGGTCTCTACGTCTTTTGTGTTTTGACTATGAGATAACTGGCATCCTCCATCATGCTCCTGCCATTGTGTGCTGCTTTACCACAGGCCCAGAAGCCATGGGGCTAACCTACTGCATGCACTGGAACCCTTAAAGCTATGAAGCTCTTAGGTAACGGGTGCAGATTAGTTGCACGAATGCTGGCCCAGCAAACAAGGAGCCCTGTATGCCATTTCCAGCACTGAGTGAACCTAGGTGTCCTGGTGTATGCATGTACTACTATCACTCAGGGACTAGAGGAAGGAGGAGCAGAAGCTCAAGGTCATCCTTAGCTACATAATGAATTTGAGGCCAGCCTGGGCTACATGGGGCCCCAATTCAAAACAAAAGAATAAAGGGAGGGAGGAAAAGAGGGGGGATGAAAGAGAGAGGTAGGGAAGGAAAGAGGGAGATAAAAAGGGAGATGAAGGGGAGGGGAGGGGAAAGCAATACAGGTAAACATAGGGGGTAGTTTAGTTTTGGATCCCTGTGCTAGATTGATACAAGTTAATGCCAACTAAGTCATTTTGGAAGAGGGAAACTGAACTGAGAAAATTCCCCCACCAGATTGGACTGTGGTCAAGACTGTGGTGCGTTTTCATGGCTGATGATTGGTATGGACCAGTCCATCTATCACTTATGGTGCCACCCCTGGGCCCAAAGTCCCGGATGATATAAAAGAAAGCAGGCTGAGCAAGCCTCAAGAAACAAATCAGTAAGAAGCACTCCTCTTATGTAATAAAGCATCTCTGGGGAGGGCACAAAACTTCCCCAGTCTCCTCCCCAGGCTTGAAAAAAAAAAGCTCTCTTCTTAACATCCCTCGGAAACGGACTATGTTGTGGGATTGTGAGTAAAATTCCACCCAAAGTCCTTTATGGTCATTGTGTTTTATCATATCGATAGAAACACTAACAAGATCACCCCATTTGATTTGGAATTATGCATACCCCCTTTTGTCATATTGTATTTGGCAGCCTGGTTCTGTCACCTGCACACACACACACACACACACACACACACACACCCCTCTTTCTCTCTAAGCAACACCCCCAGCAAACCCCCTCAGCTCCCCACCTTCATTGGGCTACATGCACCCCCATTTTTGAACAATGGCATATTCCCAGACTCCACGTAACAATCAAATACAGTTTCTATTCAAACATTCCAAGTATATCTGGGTGTGGAGAAGAACCAAGGCAGCCTAAACTGGTTTTGGGTTTATGCTCAGTAAGGAAAACTATGCCTCCTAGTAGTCTTTTAGGGATAACCCCCTATTAATTGTCTCATGCCTGTGCATAATCTTGTGAGAGTATGATTTAAATCAGATAAGTTATGGGAAGAGAGGTATGTGCACTAGAGAAGTAATTATATGACCCAATCTATCAATAAAATATCTATCAATAAAAAAGAGAAAACCAGTCAAACTAAGACCCATAGTAATCAACTCCACCTCTTGATTCTCACAAAAGGAAGTCCTGGATAATTGGGGACCCTTGAGTATGTTCACTCCAGGATGTGGCCCACTATCAATCTGGATACTGTATCCCTCTTTAATATGTACTGCTGCTTAGCTCAAGATGAAATTATCTTGCTTCTTTTGTAAATCTGAATGAGCTGATTTTCGGTGCAGGAAAGCAAGAACCTAGAAACACCTGGTCCAGTCTCTACTATAAGAGGAGAGGAGAAGAGAGAAAGAGCAGGAGAGAGGAGAGGGGGGAAGGGAAGAGAAGGGAAGGAAAGGGACCGGAGAGGAGAAGAAGAGTTTGACATACTTTCTAGCATCTGATTGTCACTTTCTCCTTGTCTAGCTTACGCTGATCTTGAATTTCCCCCCATGGCTATGGAGGTTTACAGTCTATTCTTGTTCCTTCCCACACTCTGTTTTTCTCTAAATCACTAACTGATGTTCCTACAGCCCACTTCAGTTATGCTCAGGTGGAGTAAAGATTAGAGCCAAAGAGAAACGCTGCAGTATTCTTTTTCTTTTAGTAGAAGATAGAAACATTTTTCTTTTCTTTTTTCCCCTTTTTATTTACATCTCAAAGGATAACCCACTTCCTGGCTACCCATCCACAAGCCCCATGCCCCATCCTACAATCTCTCTCTCCTCCCTTCCCCTTGCCTCTGTGAGGGTGCTCCCCCACCCACCCACCCTCTTCTGCCCAGTATTGATACTTCTGAGTAGCAACCAGCACTGTCTGATGCCTAATATCCGTGATGCTCCAGTCATCCCTCCCACCCCCCAGGTGCTTGGGTTGCAAAGTCAATCTGTTAAACCAGAACACTTAGGCGGGGTTCTCGAAGGGCCAATACGACTGTGGAGGTTTCTCAGTTCTTTGAGAACTGGGGCTCTCTGACCAGCTCGAAGTTGGCAGTTGAGACCATTCCCACTTCTGTCCTTTCCTGGTCCTACACAATCATCGCCAGGGGCTCTAAGGTGATTGAATGTATGAGGAATAAAGACCCGCACTTCATACTAAGAAGCCCTCAAGACAGGAATAGCTAAAGTGAGAGAGTGTATTCTAAGACCTTGAAGCACCGGGCTTCAGCCTAATATGGCAGGAGCGCTTATTGAGTGTGGAGAATGGTTCGGCCCCAGGGCAGCCCCTTTCTCCCCTATCCTTTGTGGCTGAGTAATGAGGACAATCTTACACAGCGTCTGGGACTTATCTTTCCCTTCGCCGCTTATACTTGTCTTTTTTTTCTCCCCAACAAAATCCGTGTTCGAGTTCATCTCTGTCTGTATTTTACGTTCTATTTGTTTTAAAGCTATCAAATGCATGACCTTGTCACGTCTTCAGGTTGTTAATCAAGTTTGACCGTTAGTAATTTTCTACTGTAAATATTGGGGGGGTGGGGCTTGGCAGTTTGGGCCGGTTGGGAATAGCTAGACTCTAGCAGTGGTTTCTGCTTATCTGTGTTTGGACCTAATCTGGCTTAGGGTACTTTTGAAAACGAGCCACAGATATTATTTCCTATAGAATGACCCAGTCTTTCTGCTCCAACTGACCCCTAACTCCCTGGAGAACCCTAAGTCTCGTTCTCCCTGGAACATCTTGTCCCCACACTGCCCAGAGTCACCTCAAAGCAGGTGCTAGGGACTCAGATGTTGATCTCTGCCTTTGCTAGATATCTCAGTGTCTTGAGTGGTGATGGGAAGTCCAGGCTTGGGTTGAAGAAGCGTCCACTTTAAGGTTCACTCTTCCATATGTAACTCCTGGATATTTCAATGGGTCTATTATCCATCTCTCCTACTGAATTTAAAAATCAGCAGATGGCTCAGTCAGTAAAGTGGTACTCAGGCAAGTAGAATGGACCTGAGTTTGGATGCCAGTATCCATGTAGAAAGCCTGGTATGGTGGGACATATCTGTAATCTTGCCCCTGGGGAGGCAGAGGCAGGGGAATTATTAGGATGTCCTCGCTGTCCAGTCTAGCCCCATCAGTGAACTCCCAGTTCAGTGAGAGATCCCATCTCAGAAAAAGTAAGGCAGAAATTTCTGGCTTCCACACACAGGTATACCATGTACACATGCCTGGACACACATATTCATACACAAGAACACATACATATGATTTCAGCAATCATTTATTAATTTCTGACCCCCTTTTAAGCCTTTCACCTGACGATATATCTATAATTAGAATGTCTATAATTAGAATTAAGGTATAATAGACTTTTAAATGAAAAAGGCATCCTGATTCACTCTGAGTCTCTAGGCTTTTAACTATCTGATTTCTTTTTCTTAATATGTGGGCTAAAGAAGGGCTATGGGCTAAAACTGAAGGTCTTATTTTGCTATGAATGCATAGTAGATTTCTAGTACCTTCATTTGGGATGTAGGGCTATGATTTTCTAGATGTTGAACCTCAACCCAAATTCCAAGCTTATTAAAACTTCATTTGAGCCCTGTGTGGTGACACATGCCTGTCATTCCGGAGACTGGAAGACAGAGCCAATTCAGGGCTGGTGAGACGCTGTCTCAAAACAGAAAAGAAAAGAAAACCTTACTTATTACATTATAATTACATAATTATAGATAGCCATCAAATTATAGATATATTACTAATTAAATAATTTAAAAGGGGCTCAGAAATTAATGAAATGCTATCTGATATTCTTTAATTAAATAGAAGAGTTAGAAAATAAGGCCATGGGAATAGGTGTTCAGGAGGTCAGACATCCTTACAGAAGACAGCAGGGAGGTTTAAAAAAATAATAAGTGTGCCGGCTGGAAAGATGCTTCGGATGCCATGTATATGGACCGAAGACATATCCCCTTCAAAGTCTGCCATTATGACATTTTGAAAGATGCTGAGATTCTGGGGGCAAAGGATGGGTGATAGAGGAGGACTATGCTTGACACATAATACATACTTGTACAAAGACAAAAAGGAGCCAATATTTTTGCAGAAAAAAATAGAAGTTCACGTGACAAAGCAATAATGGTAATCAGGAGGAATGATCTCTCAAAGAAATGCATGAACATGAGACTATTGAAAAACAGATTTAAGTAGATCAGGAGAGATATGATAGCGCAGTTTTTGGGACTCACAGACAGACAGACAGACAGACAGAAGTTTAGAGAAAAGTTATTTTAAATCAAAGATTTTAGTTAACCAATGAATAAAGGGAAAGCATATTTAAGTATATGGAGTATGGTTATGGTTGCTGGTTGATGTGCCATGACCTTTCTTCCTTGTCTTACTTGTAGCAGAATTTGTTGAGTAAAAATGTCTATGAGTTCTATATTTCCCAGTTATCCACACTGATCAGTAGACACAGGAGCAACTTCTAAGCAACTGAAGGTAAATGTATGATTTCTAGGATAAAATCCTCTGGAGGTTCAATGTGGATACATTTTGCTACTGTTATTCTTCCTGGTCACAAATCTCAAGTTAAAAAAGGTCTCCCCATTTCTTCACAAGTTCTTGTAGGTTTGTATACATTACCATAGGTTCTACTTTGCTTTCATATCGCTGTGATAAACACCAGGACCAGAAGCAACTTGGGGAAGAAAAGGATCATTTGGCTTGCATATCCTAACCATAGTCCATCACCGAGGGGATCTAAGCAGGAAGTCAAGCAGGACAGAAACCTGGAGGTAGGAGCTGAAGCATAGGCTGTGGAGAAACACGCCTTGCTCAGCTTGCTTCAGTATACACCTCAGGTTCACCTGCCCGGTAGTGAGCTAGGTCCTCCCACATCAATCACTGATAAAAGCAATACCACACAGACCTCTCTGCAGCAAATCTGATGGAGGCATTTCCTCCACTCAGATAATTCTAGCTTGTGTCAACTTGACAAAAACTAACAGAGACTCCCAGAACTCCATGCTTTCTAATTGTATCTCTTTAACTACACTTGGAAACCATTCCTGCATGAGAACAGTGTATTCATGCCTCCTTGGGTCAAAGCACAAACTCAACGTGTCTTTTTAAGTTGTTTGATATTATTATTGTTTAAATTGTTCATGTCGTTGGCACTGGTGGTCGTGTTGGTGTTGGTGGTGTTGATGTTGGTGGTGTTGATGTTGGTGGTGTTGATGTTGGTGGTGGTGGTGGTGATGGTGATGGTGGTGATGGTGATGGTGGCAGTCATGTACATTCATGTTCATGCCATAATACCCATGTGGAAGTCAAGGGACAAATTTCATCAATTGCTCTCTTCTTTCACACTGTGTTCCAGAGTTAGAACTCAGACCATCCATCTTGAGTAGCAAGCACTTTTACTAGTGGAGCCATGTCCCTGACCCACTGAGATGGGATTTTATGTACCCCATGCTGACCTTGAACTTAATCTTCTACCTTCTACTCGCAAGTATTGAGATTACAGGTGTCTTACTTTCAATTACTATGATAAAACACCATCGCCAAGGAAACTTACAGAAGAAAGTGTTTAGTTTGGCTTCTGATCCTAGAGTGGGGAGCAAAAGAATAGCGGAGAAAGCACATCTTGATCCACAACCACAAAGGGGGGGATGGAAGGCAGAGAGAGAGAGAGAGAGAGAGAGAGAGAGAGAGAGAGAGAATGAATCTGGGATTGACATGAGTCTTTTGAAACCTTGAAGCCTGCCCTAGTGACACACCTCCTCCAGCAAGTCCACACCTCTTTTTTTTTTAATTTATTTATTTTTATATAAATACACTACAGCTGTCTTCAGACACACCAGAAGAGGGCATCAGATCCCATTACAGATGGTTGTGAGCCACCATGTGGTTGCTAGGATTTGAACTCAGGACCTCTGGAAGAGCAGTCGGGTGCTCTTAACCACTGAGCCATCTCTCCAGCCCAAGTCCACACCTCTTAATTTTTCCCAAACAGCTCCACCAGCTGAGGACCCAGTAAATGAGTTTCAAGGGAACGATGTTATTCAGAGCATCACAACAGGTATACACACCCACTCTACTTTTATCTGCTACCTAGGGATGGAACCCAGGATCTTGTGCTTGCTAAGCAGTAACTCTACCAACTAAGTGAGCTACGTCCCAAACCTTCAGTGTGTTTTATTGGTATCTTATACCCAGTAGAGTAGGTTTTGCATCATAGGTTTTAATACATGAACCAAAGGGGAAGCAAATTATCCATCACCTTCTAAGACACCCGCACTTTGTTTTAGGACACTTGAACGTGATCCATTGTGTGTTTGCATCACAACTCTTGCTCCCAACATCATGACTTTAACACCCATGACATCCTGCCAGCTTCTGGTGTTAGCGCACACTGACATATCCTGAGGGCTTAATGCAGCGATTTCAGGTTCCGTTCCCTTTTCCATGTGTTTTCTTCTCCCACGATTTTCTCTTGTTTTAATTGCCTCTCACCAGGATGTTTACAGTACTGTTCCATAGTTTCCTCTCCTCAGAACACTCTGCTTGAGATTTATCATCTGAACAGCAGAGCTCCTTGACTTATAGACTGTACGTTTTGAAGGATGGGGGACTGTCCAGGTGGTCAGATGTCTCTGCTAATTGGTTAAAGTGTTGGAAGTTTTTGTGCTTCCTACATATTCGTGTACTTTTCAATTTGTTCTCAGGTCTCTGACATGGTTGAAGACTAGTTATAGTCCCGTATCAAACTTAAGTTATCTTGGCACTATGGGAGATGATCTAGATTGAAGGGCTGGTTTTCAGATGGTTAATGCAAGTTAAAATCAAAACAGAGTTCAAGCATAGAATTTTAAACTCTTCAAGCTAGGATAGATGTTAGAGCAATGTACCTAAATTGACAAAATTGATGGACTAGACATCATTAGTGTATATCATACCTTGTAGTTTATATAACTGCTGTAAGTATGTATATCTGAGAGCAAAGGCCCTTTTGATGGACGAAAAGGGTGAGGTATTGTGGACTGGTTCTAATGCTATTTGTGTTAAAGCAGCTCCCAAAATCACAGGAACTGCACTTCTTCGCTGAGGGTCCCTGTCCCTAGTTGGCTCTGAAATAGAGTTGCCTATGGTCATTAGTTGGGCAGGGAGGGAGAGGCTGGACTTTTAGGATTCCTAGGCAAGAAAGAAACGCAGGAGAGAGAGAGAGAGAAAGAGAGAGAGAGAGAGAGAGAGAGAGAGAGAGAGAGAGAGAGAGAGAGAGAGAGAGGCAGTACTGCCATGCTATGGAAGCAAGAAGATCAGGTATGAGAGCTGACGAAGATGGAGTAGAAATCATGTAAGAGCCCAGGAAAGTGGCCCCAGGAGGGCTGCCCAACAGAGTCAAGATGATGCAAAGATGAAATATAGATTTAGTAAGAATTAACTCCGGAATATCAGAGGGGAGTGTGAGTTAGGGAGTGGCCCAGCCGATGCACTGTTAAGATATATTAAGAGTAAGGCTGTGCATGTGCGTCTTTCATTCAGGGACAGGAAGTGAGGAGGCATGCTGTCCCAGCCGGGAAGAATAGGGCAGATTTCCCCCATTATGGCTACAACAAGCTCATTTATTAAAAGTTGTCTTTAGGCTCCAAGTTTCCCACTCGCAATCTAGTGAGAGCACGGCTTCCTCTCCTAGCCTCTGAAGCTAACCATAGATTGAAATTTTTAAAATTTTATTCTTTGACTCCATCAGTTAAATGCATTAAAGATGACCTCAGAGACACCCAAGTGTACCAGTGGTCACAGTGAGGAATTAAATCACAGGCTTCTTCTTGGATTAATTTGACCAAGAGTGAGCTCGAGTTTGAAATCTGCACTCCTCTCCCATGACTCCCATGTGTCTGTAGCTTGTTCTGCTGATCTGCAGTCTCTTCTATGCGTCTGCTCTGTTAGGGATGCTGTCTGGTCCTCTGTTCCCTTAGCAAAGGGCTTTGCCCTGTATATACTGAACAGCACAGAACATGTCGTGGAAGAAACTTTACAGGAAATGTTAACGGAGTTTCACAGGAGATTGAGTTACTGACTCCAGCCCCCTCCACCTGACCTTGAGTACACAATACTGAACACAAACTGTACCTGTGTGTGTTTCCAGCATCCGTGGCACATATTTGTTGTAGAAGGTTTGCTTCCGACCTGCTGGCTGTTTTCAGCAAATGATCACCACAACACAGCATTGCTCTGAGTAAGGTGCGTAAGCCACTTAACATTAAAGGTGTTCATCAGCTTATCTTGCAAAAGCTGATTACATGGGAAATCCAAGGCAAGTAAGGTTTGCCATTACATCGTTCTCTTAAAGGCAAGTTAAACTTAAACAGACTGTGATTATACAGTAGGACAGCAGGTTAAGTTTTTTTTTTTAATTTATTTATTATATATTATACACTGTAGCTGTCTTCAGACACACCAGAAGAGGGCATCAGATCTTATTACAGGTGCTTGTGAGCCACCATGTGGTTGCCGGGATTTGAACCCAGGACCTCTGGAAGAGCAGTCAGTGCTCTTACCACTGAGCCATCTCCCCAGCCCAAGCAGGTTAAGTTTTTAAGTGAACCCAAGATATAATATTAATTCAGTTGTGGAAGCCAGCAAAAGTTCAGGCTCTTTGAATGTAAGAAATATTTTCATAACATTGTATCACTACATTTGACAATTTCATGCAAGCATACATTATAGTTTGAAAAAAAATTATGTCCCCTTCCCATGTCTTATTCTCTTCCCACTCCCTCAGAACCCCTTTCCCCAACACACCCTTCTCTTACTTTCATTTCAAAAAATATAATGCACAGAGTTTGACTAGGGTGTCTGTAATGTGTGTGGGTGTGATCATGGATTTTACCAGGACATACCACTGAACAAAACGCCTGTTCCCCCTCTCTCAACAGCCACTAACTATTAATAACTCCTCCACTATTAGGGATCCCCACGTGTCTGTCCCCCATGCAGCCACTACAGATTTCTTTCCACTTCTCTAATTCACTTAGACTGCTCCAAGCTCTTTGAAAAAAATAATTATATTCTTCCCCCCTGCCTAGAACACCTACATTCTGTTTCATCTCAGCCAACTGATACTGAATCCATTATTCTTGGTCCAGTTCTCATACCACCTTTATCCATAAAGCATTTCTGAATAATCTGAGCAGAATGAAGTCCCAAAGCTACTATGACTACAAAACGTGTATCGTTTATATCAACTATAGCCTATATCGAGACGTTAGAATCGCAGCCAGCTTCCTGCCCAGGTATGCTTACTGAGAATGCTGTATGTCGGTAGCCCTCATGGATGTGGCACGTAGTGACTGAGCATGTAACACCAGTTGAACACTATCAGGAGAGAGGCTGGAGATGGCTCAGTGGGTAAGAGCAGCTGCTACATAAGCATGGGGAGCACATTCTCCAGCACCCACATGAAAAGCCAGGCATGGATGGAGGAAGAGGTGATGGAACTTCCACATACAGCTGAGAAGCAATGGACAGATGATACCTACTAGGTAAGGGACAGTCGGGTTTTAACAGTGTGGCCTTTAGGAGGTTGGGGATGCTTCAGTGGATGGCCCCATGCCTGTGTGTATGAATAACACAGAGTGGATTTAGTGATTATTTAATCATCATCATCATCATCATCATCATCATCTTCTTCTTCTTCTTCTTCTTCTTCTTCTTCTTCTTCTTCTTCTTCTTCTTCTTCTTCCACTTCTTCTTCTTCTTCTTCTTCTTCTTCTTCTTCTTCTTCTTCTTCTTCTTCTTCTTCTTCTTCTTCTTCTTCTTCTTCTTCTTCTTCTTCTTCTTCTTCTTCTTCTAAAATGGAGAAGTAGATCCTAAGGAAGAAAGAAGTGGAAGGAGAATATGGTCAAAACTTAATGAATAAAATTCTCAAAGGATTTATTAAAGTATTCCATTAAAAATCATTTTTGGGCTGGAGAGATGGCTCAGCTGTTAAGGGGTAGGCTGTCTTAGAGTTTCCTTTGCTGTGCAGAGACACAATTAACAAGACAACTCTTGTAAAAGACAACACTGGGGCTGGCTTACAGGTTCAGAGGTTCAGGAAGCATGGTAGGATCCAAACAGGCATGGCTCTGGAGGAGGAGCTGTAAGTTCTTGATCTTGTTCCGAAGACATACAGAAGACTGGTATCCTCGGGCAGCTAGGAATAAGCGGTCTTCTGCAATGGCTGGTGCCTGAGGATAGGTGGAGACCTCCAAAGCCCACCCCCACAGTGATATGCTTCCTCCAACAAGGCCATGCCAACTAACAGTACCACTCCCTATGGGCCAAGCATATTCAAACCACCACACAGGCTCACAACCAAAAAAAAAAAATCATTCTTGATTCAGTTCAGAGACAGAAAAAAAGTTGTGAAAATTCTGAGCTTGGCCATGGGTTCCTGTTACCCCAGTGTTATGAGGGCTGGAAATAGGAGGACTGCTGAACTTGCTGGATGCAAGTCTGGTTCTAGGTAGGTAGGTAGAGAGAGAGAGAGAGAGAGAGAGAGAGAGAGAGAGAGAGAGAGAGCCTGTCTCAAGCCAAAGAGTGATTAGCAAGGCACTTGAGGTCTCCTTCTGACCTCCACATATGTGTAAACATATTACACACATACACACATGTGCTCACACACATACATGCACACACACATGCACACATACATGCATGCACATCTAGCAAAGAAAAGAAACACTGTTAGATGAACAGAATTGAGATTCAAGCAGCTATCCCTAGCCACAGTTAAGGAGAAGGCAGAGGAATGCACAGCTATTCCCCTAGGAAAACAGGCTCATAATTATTTTTAAAGTTTTCCATTTTATCAAAGAGCCATAGAAACTGCTCCTTTTCAAAACCCTGCCAAAGCATTATTTTCCTAATTAATTGTTACAGAGAGAAAACTATTGCATAAATCAATTTCCAACTTAGTTTGATGGCAATCGCTAATGAAATAGATTGAAGATCTGGAGCCTTAAAGAGAGGGTTTTCAGATGAATAATATATTTTATTTGTCAGCAGTCCTCGAGCTCAATTTATGCTGAAATTAACTGAAAGTGGATTGCAAATAATTGTCAGTTCGTTGTCAGTCCGCTTTCCCAAGACCCTGAATAGATTAGGATGACGAAAGGTAATTTCGGGGTTTTTTGCCTTCATAATTGCTTCTGGGTAATACCAGAGCCTTTGAAAGAGGGTGCAAAGCTGTGCATGTTGAAGTTTGCAAGGAAAATGCAAAGCCTGGGCTGAAAACCAAAAAATTCTCCAGACCCAGAAGAGGTCATAGTCTTACAGTTCATCGTTGTTTTCCTCAAAATGTCTACGAGTGACAGTAAATAATATGCTTTCAGACTTCACGTACAGAAAAGCTTTACACGCCAATGGTGATAAGTAGACTAATTACCTGTTAGTGATTTCTCTATACGTATACATGGTCACACATGTGTACACCCATGTGAAAGCCAGAGGACAGCCTCAGGTGCTGCTCTTACCACACCAGCCATGTCTTCTTTGGTCGGCTTTTGTTTGTTTGCTTTGTCTTTCAGACAGGATCTTTCATTGGCCTAGAACTCACATAGAGGAGAGCCTGGCTACCCAGTGAACTCTGGAGACCCACATGCCTCTGCCTTCCCAGAGTCAGGATTGACCGGTGTGAGTCACCACCTCTCAGCAGTTTCCTTTTGCATGGCCCATTCCGGACCTGTGCTGGCAAGGCAAACACTTTTCTGACCAAGCCATTTATCCCTCTAGCCAAAGGTAGAGATCTGAGGTGAAGGGAAGTCTACAAGGGGTTAAGAAAATGTAGAAGCAGGTTTTAAAGTTTTTTTTTTCTTTTTATCTTCAAATCACTTCAAGGAAGAGTCACTGGAAGCCATGAGAGGCGAGGGGTCAAGAGTCACATAGTTTTCTGTTGCAAGGCATCTCAGGGAAGTGGGTGTGCAAAGGGCGTGGCAAACAGTGTGACCCCCCAGAGTGAGAAATAATTTGCAACATCTCCACATTTATTTGGGTGCAGAAGCATTTTGTAAGGTGAACTGTCTTAGCAAGTCAAGGTGTTTCTCAAAACCACACACTTGACAGCCAGCAGGTGTTTACTGTGAGTGATTTCTGGTATTGCGTCAAGTAGTAACCTCCATTTTAATTCAATTTTAGGAAAAATATGGCTAAATAAAATGATACTGAGCTTGTTTTGTTTTTACTGTTTTTTTTTAACTAAGTGTTCTTCCTCTTGTCACTATTATCTATGCACTTTTTTTTTTAGCCCCAACACATCCTTGCGTCTCCTCGTGTGGCCTTGTTATGGTTGAGTTTCACTGTCAACACAAACGTGAACTGGCTCCTGAGGGTGAACGTACAAACGTGAGAGTGGACTCAAACCCCAAAACGTGATAACAAACATTTTCTTTTTTTTTTTATTTTTTTTTATTTTTTTTCTTATTTCTTTTTTTTTTTAATTTTTTCATCTTTTTTTTTTTTAAATTAACTTGAGTATTTCTTATATACATTTCGAGTGTTATTCCCTTTCCCGGTTTCCGGGCAAACATCCCCCTCCCCCCTCCCCTTCCTTATGGGTGTTCCCTTCCCAACCCTCCCCCCATTGCCGCCCTCCCCCCATAGACTAGTTCACTGGGGGTTCAGTCTTAGCAGGACCCAGGGCTTCCCCTTCCACTGGTGCTCTTACTAGGATATTCATTGCTACCTATGGGGTCAGAGTCCAGGGTCAGTCCATGTATAGTCTTTAGGTAGTGGCTTAGTCCCTGGAAGCTCTGGTTGCTTGGCATTGTTGTACTTTTGGGGTCTCGAGCCCCTTCAAGCTCTTCCAGTTCTTTCTCTGATTCCTTCAATAGGGGACCTATTCTCAGTTCAGTGGTTTGCTGCTGGCATTCGCCTCTATATTTGCTGTATTCTGGCTGTGTCTCTCAGGAGCGATCTACATCCGGCTCCTGTCGGTCTGCACTTCTTTGCTTCATCCATCTTGTCTAATTGGGTGGCTGTATATGTATGGGCCACATGTGGGGCAGGCTCTGAATGGGTGTTCCTTCAGTCTCTGTTTTAATCTTTGCCTCTCCCTTCCCTGCCAAGGGTATTCTTTTTCCTCATTTAAAGAAGGAGTGAAGCATTCACATTTTGATCATCCGTCTTGAGTTTCGTTTGTTCTAGGGATCTAGGGTAATTCAAGCATTTGGGCTAATAGCCACTTATCAATGAGTGCATACCATGTATGTCTTTCTGTGATTGGGTTAGCTCACTCAGGATGATATTTTCCAGTTCCAACCATTTGCCTACGAATTTCATAAACTCGTTGTTTTTGATAGCTGAGTAATATTCCATTGTGTAGATGTACCACATTTTCTGTATCCATTCCTCTGTTGAAGGGCATCTGGGTTCTTTCCAGCTTCTGGCTATTATAAATAAGGCTGCGATGAACATAGTGGAGCACGTGTCTCTTTTATATGTTGAGGCATCTTTTGGGTATATGCCCAAGAGAGGTATAGCTGGATCCTCAGGCAGTTCAATGTCCAATTTTCTGAGGAACCTCCAGACTGATTTCCAGAATGGTTTTACCAGTCTGCAATCCCACCAACAATGGAGGAGTGTTCCTCTTTCTCCACATCCTCGCCAGCATCTGCTGTCACCTGAGTTTTTGATCTTAGCCAATCGCACTGGTGTGAGGTGAAATCTCAGGGTTGTTTTGATTTGCATTTCCCTTATGACTAAAGATGTTGAACATTTCTTTAGGTGTTTCTCAGCCATTCGGCATTCCTCAGCTGTGAATTCTTTGTTTAGCTCTGAACCCCATTTTTTAATAGGGTTATTTGTTTCCCTGCGGTCTAACTTCTTGAGTTCTTTGTATATTTTGGATATAAGGCCTCTATCTGTTGTAGGATTGGTAAAGATCTTTTCCCAATCTGTTGGTTGCCGTTTTGTCCTAACCACAGTGTCCTTTGCCTTACAGAAGCTTTGCAGTTTTATGAGATCCCATTTGTCAATTCTTGATCTTAGAGCATAAGCCATTGGTGTTTTGTTCAGGAAATTTTTTCCAGTGCCCATGTGTTCCAGATGCTTCCCTAGTTTTTCTTCTATTAGTTTGAGTGTGTCTGGTTTGATGTGGAGGTCCTTGATCCACTTGGACTTAAGCTTTGTACAGGGTGATAGGCATGGATCGATCTGCATTCTTCTACATGTTGCCCTCCAGTTGAAGCAGCACCATTTGCTGAAAATGCTATCTTTTTTCCATTGGATGGTTTTGGCTCCTTTGTCAAAAATCAAGTGACCATAGGTGTGTGGGTTCATTTCTGGGTCTTCAATTCTATTCCATTGGTCTATCTGTCTGTCTCTGTACCAATACCATGCAGTTTTTATCACTATTGCTCTGTAATACTGCTTGAGTTCAGGGATAGTGATTCCCCCTGAAGTCCTTTTATTGTTGAGGATAGCTTTAGCTATCCTGGGTTTTTTGTTATTCCAGATGAATTTGCAAATTGTTCTGTCTAACTCTTTGAAGAATTGGATTGGTATTTTGATGGGGATTGC
Source organism: Rattus norvegicus (assembly GCF_021556685.1). Classification (NCBI taxonomy): domain Eukaryota; kingdom Metazoa; phylum Chordata; class Mammalia; order Rodentia; family Muridae; genus Rattus; species Rattus norvegicus. The sequence continues at coordinate 35,113,354 of NC_141546.1, read as the reverse complement.
ATTGAATCTGTAGATTGCTTTTGGTAAAATGGCCATTTTTACTATATTAATCCTGCCAATCCATGAGCATGGGAGATCTTTCCATCTTCTGAGGTCTTCTTCAATTTCTTTCCTCAGTGTCTTGAAGTTCTTATTGTACAGATCTTTTACTTGCTTGGTTAAAGTCACACCGAGGTACTTTATATTATTTGGGTCTATTATGAAGGGTGTCGTTTCCCTAATTTCTTTCTCGGCTTGTTTCTCTTTTGTATAGAGGAAGGCAACTGATTTATTTGAGTTAATTTTATACCCAGCCACTTTGCTGAAGTTGTCTATCAGCTTTAGTAGTTCTCTGGTGGAACTTTTAGGATCACTTAAATATACTATCATGTCATCTGCAAATAGTGATATTTTGACCTCTTCTTTTCCAATCTGTATCCCTTTGATCTCCTTTTGTTGTCTGATTGCTCTGGCTAGAACTTCAAGAACTATATTGAATAAGTAGGGAGAGAGTGGGCAGCCTTGTCTAGTCCCTGATTTTAGTGGGATTGCTTCAAGTTTCTCTCCATTTAGTTTAATGTTAGCAACTGGTTTGCTGTATATGGCTTTTACTATGTTTAGGTATGGGCCTTGAATTCCTATTCTTTCCAGGACTTTTATCATGAAGGGGTGTTGAATTTTGTCAAATGCTTTCTCAGCATCTAATGAAATGATCATGTGGTTCTGTTCTTTCAGTTTGTTTATATAATGGATCACGTTGATGGTTTTCCGTATATTAAACCATCCCTGCATGCCTGGGATGAAGCCTACTTGATCATGGTGGATGATTGTTTTGATGTGCTCTTGAATTCGGTTTGCCAGAATTTTATTGAGTATTTTTGCGTCGATATTCATAAGGGAAATTGGTCTGAAGTTCTCTTTCTTTGTTGTGTCTTTGTGTGGTTTAGGTATAAGAGTAATTGTGGCTTCATAGAAGGAATTCGGTAGTGCTCCATCTGTTTCAATTTTGTGGAATAGTTTGGATAATATTGGTATGAGGTCTTCTATGAAGGTTTGATAGAATTCTGCACTAAACCCGTCTGGACCTGGGCTCTTTTTGGTTGGGAGACCTTTAATGACTGCTTCTATTTCCTTAGGAGTTATGGGGTTGTTTAACTGGTTTATCTGTTCCTGATTTAACTTCGATACCTGGTATCTGTCTAGGAAATTGTCCATTTCCTGAAGATTTTCAAATTTTGTTGAATATAGGTTTTTATAGTAAGATCTGATGATTTTTTGAATTTCCTCCGAATCTGTAGTTATGTCTCCCTTTTCATTTCTGATTTTGTTAATTTGGACACACTCTCTGTGTCCTCTCGTTAGTCTGGCTAAGGGTTTATCTATCTTGTTGATTTTCTCAAAGAACCAACTTTTGGTTCTGTTGATTCTTTCTATGGCCCTTTTTGTTTCTACTTGGTTGATTTCAGCTCTGAGTTTGATTATTTCCTGCCTTCTACTCCTCCTGGGTGTATTTGCTTCTTTTTGTTCTAGAGCTTTTAGGTGTGCTGTCAAGCTGCTGACATATGCTCTTTCCTGTTTCTTTCTGCAGGCACTCAGCGCTATGAGTTTTCCTCTTAGCACAGCTTTCATTGTGTCCCATAAGTTTGAGTATGTTGTATCTTCATTTTCATTAAATTCTAAAAAGTTTTTAATTTCTTTCTTTATTTCTTCCTTGACCAGGTTATCATTGAGTAGAGCATTGTTCAATTTCCACGTATATGTGGGCATTCTTCCCTTATTGTTATTGAAGACCAGTTTTAGGCCGTGGTGGTCCGATAGCACGCATGGGATTATTTCTATCTTTCTGTACCTGTTGAGGCCCGTTTTTTGACCAATTATATGGTCAATTTTGGAGAAAGTACCATGAGGAGCTGAGAAGAAGGTATATCCTTTTGCTTTAGGATAGAATGTTCTATAAATATCCGTTAAGTCCATTTGGCTCATGACTTCTCTTAGTCTGTCTACATCACTGTTTAATTTCTGTTTCCATGATCTGTCCATTGATGAGAGTGGGGTGTTGAAATCTCCCACTATTATTGTGTGAGGTGCAATGTGTGTTTTGAGCTTTAATAAGGTTTCTTTTACGTATGTAGGTGCCCTTGTATTTGGGGCCTAGATATTTAGGATTGAGAGTTCATCTTGGTTGATTTTTCCTTTGATGAATATGAAGTGTCCTTCCTTATCTTTTTTGATGACTTTTAGTTGGAAATTGATTTTATTTGATATTAGAATGGCTACTCCAGCTTGCTTCTTCTGACCATTTGCTTGGAAAGTTGTTTTCCAGCCTTTCACTCTGAGGTAGTGTCTGTCTTTGTCTCTGAGGTGTGTTTCCTGTAGGCAGCAGAATGCAGGGTCCTCGTTGCGTATCCAGTTTGTTAATCTATGTCTTTTTATTGGGGAGTTGAGGCCATTGATATTGAGAGATATTAAGGAATAGTGATTATTGCTTCCCGTTATATTCCTATTTGGATGTGAGGTTATGTTTGTGTGCTTTCATTCTCTTTGTTTTGTTGCCAAGACGATTAGTTTCTTGCTTCTTCTAGGGTATAGCTTGCCTCCTTATGTTGGGCTTTACCATTTATTATCCTTTGTAGTGCTGGATTTGTAGAAAGATATTGTGTAAATTTGGTTTTGTCATGGAATATCTTGGTTTCTCCATCAATGTTAATTGAGAGTTTTGCTGGATACAGTAACCTGGGCTGGCATTTGTGTTCTCTTAGGGTCTGTATGACATCAGTCCAGGATCTTCTGGCCTTCATAGTTTCTGGCGAGAAGTCTGGTGTGATTCTGATAGGTCTCCCTTTATATGTTACTTGACCTTTTTCCCTTACTGCTTTTAATATTCTTTCTTTATTTTGTGCGTTTGGTGTTTTGACAATTATGTGACGGGAGGTGTTTCTTTTCTGGTCCAATCTATTTGGAGTTCTATAGGCTTCTTGTATGTCTATGGGTATCTCTTTTTTTAGGTTAGGGAAGTTTTCTTCTATGATTTTGTTGAAGATATTTACTGGTCCTTTGAGCTGGGAGTCTTCACTCTCTTCTATACCTATTATCCTTAGGTTTGATCTTCTCATTGAGTCCTGGATTTCCTGTATGTTTTGGACCAGTAGCTTTTTCCGCTTTACATTATCTTTGACAGTTGAGTCAATGATTTCTATGGAATCTTCTGCTCCTGAGATTCTCTCTTCCATCTCTTGTATTCTGTTGGTGAAGCTTGTATCTACAGCTCCTTGTCTCTTCTTTTGGTTTTCTATATCCAGGGTTGTTTCCATGTGTTCTTTCTTGATTGCTTCTCTTTCCATTTTTAATTCCTTCAACTGTTTGATTGTGTTTTCCTGGAATTCTTTCAGGGATTTTTGCGATTCCTCTCTGTAGGCTTTTACTTGTTTATTAATGTTTTCCTGTGCTTCCCTAAGTGTGTTCATGTCTTTCTTGAAGTCCTCCAGCATCATGATCAAATATGATTTTGAAAATAGATCTTGCTTTTCTGGTGTGTTTGGATATTCCATGTTTGTTTTGGTGGGAGAATTGGGCTCCGATGATGGCATGTAGTCTTGGTTTCTGTTGCTTGGGTTCCTGCGCTTGCCTCTCGCCATCAGATTATCTCTAGTGTTACTTTGTTCTGCTATTTCTGACAGTGGCTAGACTGTCCTATAAGCCTGTGTGTCAGGAGTGCTGTAGACCTGTTTTCCTCTCTTTCAGTCAGTTATGGGGACAGAGTGTTCTGCTTTCGGGTGTGTAGTTTTTCCTGTCTACAGGTCTTCAGCTGTTCCTGTGGGCCTGTGTCTTGAGTTCACCAGGCAGCTTTCTTGCAGCAGAAAATTTGGTCTTACCTGTGGTCCCGAGGCTCAGGTTTGCTCGTGGGGTGCTGCCCAGGGGCTCTCTGCAGCGGCAGCAACCAGGAAGACCTGTGCCGCCCCTTCCGGGAGCTTCAGTGCACCAGGGTTCCAGATGGTCTTTGGCTTTTTCCTCTGGAGTCCGAGATGTGTGTGCAGGGAGCAGTCTCTTCTGGTTTCCCAGGCTTGTCTGCCTCTCTGAAGGTTTAGCTCTCCCTCCCACGGGATTTGGGTGCAGAGAACTGTTTATCCGGTCTGTTTCTTTCAGGTTCCAGCGGTGTCTCTGGCAGGGGTCCTGCCGCTCCTGGGCCCTTCCCCACGGGAGCCCAGAGGCCTTTTACAGTTTCCTCTTGGGCCAGGGATGTGGGCAGGGGTGAGCAGTGTTGGTGGTCTCTTCTGCTCTGCAGCCTCAGGAGTGCCCACCTGACCAGGCGGTTGGGTCTCTCTCTCACCGGGTCTGGGAGCAGAGAGCTGCTGCGGGCCGGGATCCGCGGGTGTGGTAACAAACATTTTCAAATGGGATTTGTACAATAAGTCTGCGTTTCTGGTTGAAAATGGAGGAAGATGGCAAGCCTGCACTTTACCTGGAGTTGAGCTTGGTGTCTCCATTGGATCAGCCCTGGACAGTCGGCCATTGATGGCTGGGCTCTCTTCTTACAGTTATGCCCTTGAGCAGAAGGGAGAACTCTTCCTGGTTATATCTGACACTTGGTTTCTAGCCAGGCCTGGCTGCGAATGGTTGTCAACACAGCTATGTAGGCCTTTCTGTGCTACAGGGGAAAAGCAAAGTTGGCCTAAGAGACTCAGCTAGAACAGTACCTCAAAATAAGTGAAAAAGAGGGCTGGGCGGAAAGACGAACATTGCATGTTCTCTCTCACCTGAGGCTCTAAATCCTGTGAAGTGACTACACATAGCCCGGAGTAACTATCGAGGCCAGGAAAGTAAAATGGGACCCTTACCAGGATAAGAGGTTTGGGAAGCAATGGAAAGGGTGATAGCAACGTCCACATGGTTTAGTCAGGGGAATGGGAAAGGAGAGGCTCTTTAGGGAAGGGGAGGGAGAGAAATACAGAAGAAGGTGGATGGAGGGGAAAGGGGAACAGCAGGGTACAGGTGACCTGATGGGGTATTGGGAAAAGGGACTCTTTTGGGATGATACATGCAGAAGAAAGAATACAAAGTTACAACAAGAATATCTGGAAGAAAAGCTACAAGGAGTCATACCATTAACTGTTTATCTTAAAAAGTCCACTATACATATAATTCTGTGTATAAATATACACATAATTTTTTTATTTTTTATTTTTTATTAACTTGAGTATTTCTTATATACATTTCGAGTGTTATTCCCTTTCTACACATAATTTTGACGAACATTTCTCATCTGTACTGACAACCCTCCCTCCAAGAACCAAAGACCACTCAATAACAACCCCATTATCAGACACAAGAAGCCCTCTTTTGAGTCGTTGGCCAGAGCTGTCCAAGAGATTCCCAAAACATACGGCCTATTGTATATGACCTTACTTGTCCCACAAGGAGGTAGAAGGTGAGTCCCCATTGGTGAAGACACAGCACACTTCAGAAAAAGGGCCCAGTGCCTTGTGAGATGGAATATACCTGAACGTCCTTCCCTCAAGGACGAGCTCTCATGTTACCAGAAGGCACCATGCAAACGTTTAAAGGAACAAGGCAGCCAATAGTTCTCAGCTGTGACATCTACAAACCACATCAATGGCCAGCACCATGATAACACTAAGAGTGGAGTAGTGGTGTGCAGTACCCGGTGGTAACCAATGGCTCTCTGATTGGACTGAAGACCCTCTGAAAGAGAGGGAACTGTGCCTAGCATGGAAACTTAGCTCACTGCTCAGTGCTAGTAAAGTCATGAGGAGAATAGAGGAGAATCTACAACCACTAATTTACTAAGCTCGCATGATTCCTAACATGAATTTGTAAACACTTGTCCTTATACTCACAGCTAAGTGTACCCTTCACCCAGTATCAAGGAAAACTTCATTTTGCAACAGAGACCGCTATAGAAGGTACTAGTCAATCAAAATGCAGAGTTGTGATCCCCAGGCCCAAAGGATACATCTTCAAAACACTCCCACACCTGAGGCTCAGGGGACATTTCGGAAGAGGGGGTGAGAAGACTGTAAAAGCCAGAGGGTTAAGGGGTGTCTCTTAGTGACGTCAGAAGCTACACCCATAAAGTCTCACCATCATGACTGTTCAATCATGGGCTGAACAAGGATGACACTAATGCACATGCCAAAGTGGATGGGGGAAAGCCCATGATGCATCAGCCTACACAGAGAACTATAGGCAACTGAGGAAAGCTGGGAGTGGGAAAGGCTGTCTCTCCCACAGGGCAAAGCACACCAACTGGTGGCCCAGTGCCAAATGGTCAGCCCTGAAAATATACATACAAATAACATTATAGGTACTGAACATGACATATTTAGGAACAAGTATGCATATACATACACACATATAGATACACACACACAATACATATATATATTTATCATACACATACATATAGATATACATATACATATATGCATACAATAGCAATCAGTGAAAAAGAAGACCATGAATTTGAAGAGAAGCTCAGAGGGGCATATGGGAGGCTTTGGAGGGAGGAAAGGGAAGGGAGAAATATCACAATTATATTATAATGTCAAAAATAAAATTAAATAAATTTATTGTATTTTATCTATATGTATATGCTTGAATGTATATATATGCAGAAACCCTCAGAGGAAGAGGGCTCTGGAACTTCTGAAACTGGGGAGTTACAGGCAGTTCTTAGCTATCATGTGGGTGCTGGGAACTGAACCGGGGTCCTCTGTAGCAGCAGTAAGTGCTCTTAACTGCTGAGCCTTCTCTGAAGTCTCACTATCTGTTCATCTTCTCCATTAACTTCTGAATTAACCCTGTGGCCCATAGATTAATCTCTTTGATAATGGTGAGTGACCCGGTTAGTTTTTCATCAACTTGACACAAACTAGAGTTACCTGGGAAGAAGAACCTCAGTTGAGGAAATGCCTTTCAGATTGCTTGTAGGCAAGTTTCTTGATTAATGATTGATATAGGAGGTCCTAACTCCCTGTGAGAGGTGCCACCCCATGGCCGGTGGTTGGATCAGGTTGTCAAAGAAAGCAGGCTGTGCAAGTCATGGGAGGGCCAAGCCAACGAGCAGTGTTCCTCGGTGGCCTCTGTTTCCATTCCTGTCTGCAGTTCCTGCTTCGAGTTTCTCCCTTGGCTTCTTTCAATGGATTGTGACGAGGGTTATGCAGGCCCAATAAACTGTTTCCTCCCCCAGTTGCATGGGATCATGGTGTTTATCACAGCGATAGAAACCCTAACTAGGACAGATAGTAGTAAACCAATAGAAACCTGATGGGTTGCGGAGGAAACTCTCCATCCACTTTCCCAGAGACAGCAAAACCAAGTCTGGCTGCAACCAGGACTGCAGACTTTTGGGCTCCAGAATATGAGACAGAAACATCTCGGATGAGTGTGGGATTCATATACTACGTTTGAGGCACCCTCGGCACTAGGCTGTGCCCCGTGGAAGAAGCTGCATCATCTTCCAGGAGAGTTGGATAAATGGCTGATGTGAAGAGTTGTGTACGAACTAATGTACGAACACACTGTTACGAACTGATTTAGAAAGCTGCATATGCGTTGATGGGGAGAGCTACACATATGTCTGAGGTGGGGTTGTGTACATGTCTGGTGTGTTCAGCTGTGTATGACCTGACATTAAGAGTGCTATACATGTTTGATATGGAGAGCTACATACATGCTGATGTGGATTGTTCCATATATATGATATGAACAGCTGCGTGTATGCCAATACATGGCAAAGCCCAGGGAGCTCTCTAGGCTCGAATAAACAATGGGGCTGACACCTGCGCTCCATCCTTAAAGAGAGCCAGCGATTAGCAACAGAGGGTAGAGAGCTTGGGTGAGGCCTGGCTTCTAAACCCAAACAGAGCATAATAAGGCCCATCTTTCCTGCTTCTTAAACATCACGTAGCTTCCTCTGATTACTGGGCCAGATGCACACAGGGAAAGAGATTGCCCAATAGTCCATGTTCAGTTGAGCCTCCCACACAAGCTGCCACAGCGACATTCCCTCTGCAGTAAAGCTCGTTCCAAGTCTTGCTTGGGTCATGTATGGCTGATTCCTGGCCCCTGGGGTAGTGCATGGCCATTGAAAACACCCACTTCACCAGTTCTCCCACTTAGAGCATGGGTAGCCATGAGACTGACTGCTAGGCTTTCATAAGGTGCCTGCCTGGTCCTGTCCTTCCGCTGCCTCAGAAAATGACGCTCAGGATCCTTACCAGAGCAGGAGGCCAATGACCTGTCTTGAGGATAGGAGATTTGGAGCGGGCCCAGTTCTACAGCAGAGCTTGCAAACAGTCTCTCTGTCTTCTACCTTGAACCCTGTTCTCCAGCTGCCAGTGCCTTGGCCCTGAGTCTGTAACAATTCCAAGAGGTGAATCCCTTTCATTAAGACACCACATGGCCCTTCAGTGTCCTCCCCTTCTCCTTCATAAAGTTGCACTCTGGTCCTCCATGCATGTAGAGCTTTCCCACCGCTCTCCTCTTGTTCTCACTGTTTGTGCGTGTGGTGCAGGTGTGCGGGTACATGTGTGCATGTGGGTGCACATATGGACGCCTGTGTATAGAGTCTAGAGATTGAGTTTCAGTGCTTCTCCAAATTATACATTGAGGCAAGATCTCTACTTGAACTTATTTGTCTGGTTTTAATTAGCCATCTTCCTCCAGGAATCCCCCGTCAGGTGTGTGTGTGTGTGTGTGTGTGTGTGTGTGTGTGTGTGTGTGTGTGTGTGTGTTTTCATGCACACCAGTGGTTTCTGTAACCCACTCCTCATGGCTTGGTTTCCCACAGTCAACAGAATCCTGGCTTCAGGCTGCACCAGGCTCCTATTTTTTGTTTTGTTAATGGACTCTTGTCAGGTGTCCTTGGCTTGCTTTCCCTTTCTCTCTCTTGGTAGATTCTATCTCCTGTGATAGCCTTGACTCCCCACACACACCCTGAAACTGCTTTTGCCTTTACTTCTTCCTTTAGTGAGGTTTCCTGGAGTTTACTCTTCAGACTTCTCTGCACCTTCATTAGGGCTTCAGTGGCCGTGTTAATGGGATGCTTCCCAATTCAGCTTCTCTGATTGTGTCCACAAGGGCTCTTTGTCTCAAGGACCAGAAGCCTAGTTCAAGTTTGTGTTAGGAATCAAACTGAGGATGGGAGGATGGCTCAGTCAGTATGGCGCTTACCTTCCAAGCGTAAGGACCTGTGCCCCATCTCTAGAACCCATGTAAGATAATTGGGTGCTATACCTCATGCTTATGGCCTTGCTGGTTGAGAGGGGAAATTAAGTCTGCTCACAGGGCCATTAGCCTCGCCTACTTGGTAAATTGTAGCTGATGAGAGACCCTGTCTCAAAGAAAACTAGGGTAGATGGATGCTAAGGAAAGAGGGGCCAGGGTCCAAGGTTATCCAGTGATCTCCACAAGAATGCACTCTTGTGCCCCATGCACACTTGCATGAGCACATGCACACATGCAAAGGAGAAAAAAAATCCAAAGGGACATTATCATCTCATTATTGGTACTGAAGACACTAGCAGATGCCCCAGACTACTCACTCAGGGTATGCTCTCCTCCGCTTCTCTGTCTGCTTCCGTCTACATATACCTGTTCTCAGACAGTCCCTATCTACCAGGTGGATACATAGGTGAGCCTTTAGTATCTCCATCCAGAGGAATAAGGTGCCCGGTCTCCTGCAGAGCGTTCATTATTTCCTTACTGTATTCATCCATCTATCTGACCCACAAGCTTACACGGAATCTGCCATCTCTATTGCTGGGATTACACATGGCCATGTGACCACGCCTGGCTTTATGTGCGTTCTGAGTATCTGAAGTCCTTATGCTTGTGAAGCAAGCTCTTACCACCAAGCCACCTATCCTGCCTTGTTGGTCCTATTTATGTTTGCTTGTTTGCTGGAGCTCGAACCCTAGGCCTGCTTTTGGAACAAAGGTCCTATATTTTTATTTTGCATCGTGGAACCCACCCTATGCATCACTTACTTTATTGCTGTCCTGTATCCCAGTCTGTTAGAGGAGCATCATGATGGCATCTCTAGCATCGGGTATTGGCAAGATGCACTGTGCTCGGCCTTCTGACATCACTTTTCTAGGTTCTGGGAATAAGCACAGAGTAAGTCTACAAAGGATTGGAATCTTAAACTCCCTTCTGTTATGACCTCTCATATGAACTAATTTGCCTGTACTTTTCCTGTTTCTGAGTGTGTGTGTGTGTGTGTGTGTGTGTGTGTGTGTGTGTGTGTGTGTGCTGAAGTTAGAGAACAACTTTGGGTGGTACCATCCACCTTGTTTTCTGAAATTCAACCTCTCATTGACCTAGAATTGCCAAGTAGCAAGACTCCTTCTGCCTCTGTTTCCCCAGCACTGAGATTATACACATGTACCTCACTGGTTGGCTTTAAACACATTTGGATTTTAGGCATGAGGATCGGGTTTGCAGCTAACACTCTTAACTGCCAAGTCATCTTACCAGTCCCCAGTTGCTTTTGTTTGTTTGTTTGTCTTGTTGTTGTTGTTGCTTGTTTTTGAGACAGTGTCTCTCATAGCTCAGGCTGGCCTAAAACATCCTTTGCAGCTGAGGATGGTCCTAGAACTCCTGACCCTCATTCTTCTACCTCTCAAGTGCTGGGATCACAGATCATCATGCATGGCTTATGTGGTGCTGAGGGCTTTATGCATACTCGGCATGCACCTTACAAACCGAGGCACATTCCCAGTTCACAAGGTGATAAAGAATACAGGAAGATATATACAGACTATATGCAAACACTATACATGATTTTACACAAATGATCAGAGTATCTCTGGTGAAGGAGAAAGGGACAGTGACCTAGGACTAAACTCCCACAGCAGAAGGATGGACTACTTGTATTTCAGTCTCATTTTGTTGCTGGGTAAACTCAACTTGCTATTTAGAATATGTCATTGAAGTTAGCAGGAAGAGGGCTGGCAAGACCGCACGGAGGATAAAGGCAGTTGGTGCTTGACTTCACAACTGGAGTTTGATCCCTGGGACTCTTATAGTGAAAGGGGACAAGCGACTTCTTCAAGTTGTTCTCTGACTTCCATGAATAATATATTGTGGAACACGCACACGCGCGCACACACACATGAATGCGAATGAAAACATTCAAAAATAAATAAGTAAACTAATTTTTAAAAAGACTTAAGAAATGACCAAAATGTCTTCTTATTCAGCGACAACTTGAGGAAAAAAAAATCAAGAAACACATTTTCAAGAGAACACTATTGATCACAATTAAAACTCTCCCAAAAGCAGGAGTAAAGATTACTGAGTGGGGGAGAGGGAGAGAGGAAGACATATTCTACTTCTGACCAACAGATGGCGATGGAGTTAAGCAAACGGAAGACATTGTTCCGTGCTAGTGAAATCCTGTCAAGTGTGCGGAAGAAACCAAGCTATAAACAACATATGGGAAACAATGAATATTTTAATTAGGTGTTAATAACCGAATATTGAATCCTTGTCTTTCCACCTAATTCACAACAGTGTTGTGATGGCTAATTAATAAGTGATTGTAAAGGAAATGATTCATTATTTGCTGCAATCATTAGACCAGCTGACATGCTTCTAATGGTGGACGGATTTTTTAAAGGTAGACGGAGGCAGAGCAAGTTACCTTTCTGTAGTTACGGGGAACCCCACAGCGCCTGTTTGAGGTGAATTTTATTGCCACTCTACATCGTTTGGGTACCTGGGTACCAGCAACGTTTCCTTCTAGCGATGGGAACATGTGTGGGCATTGTATTAACAGATAGCCTGTCACATACACGTGAAATTATGCATATAAGAGGAAATGAGAAAGTCTGCTTTCATGGGGGAACTTTTTGGAAAGATATCAACCATTGAGCAAATCAAAACAAAACCTTAGCTCAGAAGGAAAGAGAAAAAAAACCAAAAAACAAAAAACCCCTCTCTCCAGATTCCCCCATCTCTAGCGTCTGATTCTCATATATAAAAATAAAACTAAAAAGCAAGTATATAATCCCAAACTCTTCCCCCTCATTCCATATTTCGATCCTCTTTGAAGTGCCTCATGTCCCCAGGACATAATGAAATGCCTTGCACTGGAAGGAAGCCACACAGATACATTTCAAGACCCCTCCCTCCCTTCTCTCTGCTAGTGGCAGAGCTAATGCAGTTTACTTATTAGATGAGTCGCCATGGATACTGATAGACCCAAGCCAAGTCTACCCCACTGAGGGGAATTGGAGAGTTGAGGCAATTAGCCTCATAATTTAAATAAACAAAGTTCCCCTCATTTTTGTTTCGGTTACCTGATTTTTTTTTTCAAATGAATGTCTAATTTTAGTTTGGAATTATTAGAGGTGGTTCTCGCCTCGGGTCTCTTGTTAAATTAGCTGGCAGAGATCTGGGCTCCTGTACCCCGGGCGGATGAGCTTCCTGAACCTCCTGCTTTATCATTCCTAAGCCTTCCTATCTGGCATTTTGGAAAACAATGTGAATAACTACAGTCCGGGGTGAACGGATTCTGCAAGACCACGCAGATCTAGAAATGGTTGCTTGGAGAGAACAGATCCTTTTCATCTGCCGAAGACATTCATAAACCCCTGTCCTTCCTGACCCTGTGGTCCCCTGCCTGTTGTGCTCAGACCACATGTTTCTACTCTGGTCCTAGGCCAAGCCACAGACTACAGAGACACTTCCAACTGGGAATTTTAGGGCTGGTCTTGGCTGCCTCTCCCGATCCCATTTTTCTTCTCAGACCGTGTCCCACCCTTGCTAGTATGAACGCCTTCATCTGGCTTTCTGCTGAGACAGAGGAGTCTAAAGCACAGCTATCCTTCCCAAGTAACGAGGCTTCGCATGTAAGTTACTACCCACATCCATCTCTACTATTTAGCACTTCTTGTCTTCATCCTGGAAGGGACTATCCAGGGCACGAGTCCTAATAAATGGGAACTGTGAGGTTTTGCTTTGTGTGTGTGAGATGCAGGTACACACCTATGTGCACGTGGAAGGCATGGGAGAGCCTCTTTGTTGCTCTTTAGCTGATATTCACCTTGTTATTATGAGGCAGGGTTTCTGCTCTGGGGCTGGGGTTGAGCTCTCCAAGTAGGCGTGTCTGGCTGGCTTGAGAGCTCCAGGGATCTGCCTGTCTTTGCCTCCCCAGTGCCCGGATCACAGGGGCACGTGACCTGTCATGTTTGTATTTTGTTGTTTGTTTTTTTATTCTTTGTTTCTTTGTGTTGTTTTACTTTGTTTTGTTGTGCATGGATTCTGGGCTTCTAACGCAGGTCCTACTGCTTGTAAGGCAAGCACTTTAGTGGACAGATCGTCACACTGTGGCTGCCCTGCTGCTCCTACCTTGCATCTGTGACGCAAGAGTCTCTTTTGGTTCTTGCCACTCCCTAAGGTAGAGCTTGCTTAATGTGACTCAGCATTGAGAGGCCATTCTTCACTAACTTCTCCTCCTCCTTCTCTTTCTTCTTCCTCTTCCTCTTCTTCCTCCTCCTCCTCCCTTTTTAATTACTTAAGATTTTAAATTTTATATAGCTTGAGAGTAGTTGATGTATGTTTGCCTGTGTGGGATGGTCCAAGAACAACTTGTAGAGGTTGGTTCTCTCCTTCCACCACATGGGTCCCAGGAATCAAACTCAGGACCTTGGGTTGTGCAGCAAATAGTTTTATTCACTGAGCTCTCATTGGCCCCCCTCTCATCCTAGCTTTTTAGTCCCTCCTCCTGGAAGGAGGGGCTGTGATCGAGGCAGAGGCTGCATCCATCGTGATTGGACAGTGTGGTGTCCAATGGCGGTAGGGCTCCAGTCTAGAGCTCGATCTTGGCGTCTGATTGGGATAAGCTCAACTCATCCTTGACTCCATATTTCTTACCTTTCCAGACCTTCAATTTTTTTTTTGTTAAGATAGGTACTAGATTGATATTCATCTGGAAGAGGCAGGGTTAGTTATTAAAAATAACTTATAAAGGGTATTTCATAAGAGCTTTACTAAAAATATTTTATACACTACTTATCACGTTTAGTATTTACATATGGCTTTAAATATTTATTTTTATTTTATGTATGTGGGTGTTTTGCCTGTACATGTGTCTGTGCATCACATGCATACAGTGTCCTCAGAGGGCATCAGGTACCCGGAAACTGGAGTTGCAGATCATGTTAGCCACATGTGCATCCTGGCATTTGAACCCAAACTCTCTGGAAGAGAAGCCAGTGTTCTTAATCAGAGATACAGCTCTCCAGCCCTGAATGTTTATATTTTGATATAATAAGAGCTGACAGTCAAGTATAGAACTGTCTGTATGCAGTAAGAATGTGGGTATTCTAGTCTATTAACTGTTGTTCCCTTTTTGCCCTTCTCCACCCTAGCAAGACTTTACATCTGAGTACTCAATTTGTGTGCATAAGCGAGTTACTCACATGCACGCAGGTACATGTGTGTGCACATGGAGACTAAAGGACAACTTAAGTTCCTTCAGAATGCCACCCCCCTTAGTTTGAGACTGTGCCTCTCAGTGTCCTGGAGTTCTTCCAGTAGACTAGGCTGGCTGGCTGGCTTTCAAGTTCCAGTAGCCCACCTATCTTTATTTGCTCATATTTCTTTATGACTCTGGGATCAGAGCCAGGTGTTTGTATATATGTGTACACATGTGTGTGCAGATGTGTGCACCAGTGTGAGCACACGTGGAGGGCAGAGGTCAACATGTGGTGTCTAATTTTATCACTCTCCAGCATCTCTTTCAGTAAATTTTCACTGAACCCAGAATTCACTGGGCTAGACTAGCTAGCAAAGAAGCTCCTAGGACCCCCATCTCCACCTCCCAGCCCTGGGATGACAAGAATGCTGCCAGCCCTGGGATAGCAAGAATGCTGTCATACCTGGCTCCCCCCCCCCAATCCCTGGATTATAGGGATCTGAACTCAGGGCCCTATGCTTACATGGTAGGCACTTTACCCACCCAGGGAACTATCACCCCAATTCCTACAGAGCAGCTTCTTAAAATGTAGGTTCTGGGGATTTAACTCAGGCCCTCATGTGTGCAAGGCAAGCATTTTCCAGGCTGACTCATCTCCCCAGCTTAATACTTGTTTTGAAAAAAAAAAAAAGCTATGTGAGTCAGACACTGCAGGGAGCACACATGGCATTGCCTCCTATGACTCTGCCTTCAATGAATTATTCTCCTTGCAGCTGAGAAAATGTCATTATACAGGAACCAAAGTGGTACTAATGCTATCTAAAATATATACACGGACAGCTTTACCCTGTGAAGCTGTTTGCATAGAATGCTCAGCCACTTGACTTTCATTTTATTACAGTAACTGTCTGGTAAATGAATGCAATCATTGTCACCCTTCATTCACAGGAAGACCAAAGCTCAGAGAAGTCAGAGCCTTGCCCAAGGTCACACAGCAAACAATGGCACAACCAGGACTTAGTGGGAACATCTGATTCCAGAATCTGAGCCTCAAAACTCACTAATTTTCCCTAGGGGCTGTGTCCATGGTTTAAAGGAAGAGCAGCCAGTTTTCAGAGAATGGAGGTACAGGGGTGGGATGGAACTCACCCAGAGGGTTTCTTGGGGGAGATTATATGGTGATCAGGGTCTCCAGAAACAGTCTTTACAAAAGAATCCCTAACAGTAAAACACGGGGCTGTAAAAGGGTGAGTTGTAAGCTCCCCGTGAAACCCGGAGTCCATCTTTTTTCTGTTTGGGATTATCCCTGGGTCAAGATCTTCCCAAATTGTTCACTGTTATTCAAGGGGTCTCCTGTCTCTCCTGGGATGCCATTTCTCTAATAGAAGGCATTTGGAACCACAGCTTCTGAACCCAGGGACTTACCCACTGGAAAAGGTGCCATGACTCCCCATTGTGAGTTTGAGAAAAAGTATGAGCTACTCAAGGTGACCCAGCTGGCCAAGTTGGATGATCACCAGAGTGCTCTCCTGTTTTCCACAGTGGGCTCTTACGTTTTTATGAGCGTGCAAGGTATGTATGTGTGTTTCATGTGCATGGAATCCAGAGGTCAGCTTCTAGTATCATTTTTTAGGCACCATCCACCTTGTTTTGGGAGACAGGGCCTCTCATTGGCCTAGAACTAGACTTTATGTTAAGCCTGCTCAGTTCACTCATGTCTATCTCCCCAGCACTAAGATTATAAGCACATTGTCATCACCAGGTCAAGCATTTTTTACATGGGTTCTGGGGATCCACTCCACCCCACTGCCTGCTAGGCCTTATATTTTATGACAACAGGCACGGGGTATGGGGTTTCCAAAACCTCCATTTGTGTCTAGTGCTTAGGAAAGGGCACTAATTTCCATCCTGGTCCCGACCAAAGCAGTCAAGATTCACCCAAGCCAGATAGAGCTCACCATCCTCACCAAGCGCTACTCTATTGTCTTGCTTCAGAAGCAAGCACAACGTACTCCCCTTTCTCCTACTGAGAAGCCCGCCTCCCCAATACAGGAAGCAAAAACATGTTCACACTCAAATCTTGAGGGCTGATTAGATTTTTAAAGTTGGCCATCCCCTCCCTTCCTGCCACCCAATAGATTATGAGTACAGCGGGAGCCTCTTTTGTTTTGAACAAATGTCTTTATATAAAACAAAATGCAGAGCCCATTTAGACCAATGCATAAACAGCTATCCAATTCAGTGACTTCTTCCAAGAGGCAGCCTCTCGCCCACTATCAGTGGGTCCCTGCTGAGATATTTGCTGCACCCACTGCATTTTATATTGCTTAATGTGGCTTATGTATCTGCCAATAAATCTGAAATCCAGGTCACAGAATATGTAGCTCAAGGAAATCCATAAAAGTCGTGGAGAGTGGCTTCGCTAACTGCAGCGCGCTGCCAAAAGCTGAGGTCATTTCCTCTTGCTAAAAATGCAGAGCTTCATAAATTATTTTTATCACCTCTAGAGTCAAGCAAACAGTTTTGTACAGATGCCAAAGAGGTTTCACCCCCTCCCCACACCACCAGTCCTCTTTAATCCTGAAATGTTTTTCACAAGTCTTCTGCAAAATGACTGTGTTTATGTTTCCCTCTCCTCCTCTCCCCTACATTACCAATGTCCCAGCAAAGTGCATGTAAATCTGGGAAAATAAACACAATTGCATCTAGCCAGTGTTTTCATAGAAAGTGACATAAATATTGGGGTGGGGCTGGGGAGACAGCTCATTTTCCCTGAGGGAAAAGCCTGATGACTCACAGGCACACGCATGCGCATGCGCATACACACGCACTTGCGCAAACATGCACACGTGCACACGCACATGCATACACTTGCATATACAGACACACAGACACACAAAACAAATAGAATAAATCTTAAAAAATTAATACTGAACGCAGTGGCGAACACTGCATTGGGGAGGTAGAGGCAGGTGGATCTTTATGAGTTGTTCAAGGCCAGCCTGATCTACAGAGCGAGTTCCAGGGCTGTTATACAGAGAAACCCTGTCTCCAAAACAAACAAATGATGATGCTGATGGAGATGATGATGATGATGAGGAGGAGGGGAGAAGGAGAAGGAGGGGGATGACAAGAACAACAAGAACAGCAACAATAATAATAAAAATATTGAGGAGTCAGGCAAATGAGTCAGTGGGGGAAAGGTGCTTGCTGTGTGAGCCTAATGGCCCGAGTTTAATCCGTGGACCTCATGTAAAAGTACAAGGAGAAAACCACCTTCTAAAGTTGTCCTCTGACCTCCACATGTATAGCACACACATGTCCGCACCCGCACATCACACAGTAATATAAGAATAATAATGCTAAGCACAGAAAGTGGTTTTGAGCTTGGTATAACTATCCTCCAATTCCCAATACACACACCAGCGATTGGGGGGTGACATTGTTTCCACACGGCTGTCTTTTTTGTTAAGTATGTGGAGATGGTGAAAAACAAGCCATGAATGTTCAGTGGAGAACTTCACAGGAAACACGACTGAATTAACTTACAGTACATTTGTTAAACACGAGCACCTCTAATAATGACATTTCATTGAACAATGCCCTTTGTCTTTCTCAGTTCATCAGCTACCTATTTCAGTAATGAGCCACAGTCATCCCATTCTGATTTCCCCTAATGTAAAGGCTCAGCTCGCTTCACCGTCAGTGAAGCATAATGCTATTATTCAGTCTGTGGCTCGGGAAGGAAAAGCTATGGAATAGATCACCATTCTAATTGGCTAACGAATATTAAGCCTTATGATTGTTAATGGTGCCCAGTCATTCTGTTTTGCTTTTGATGGGAAGAACCAAAACATCGTCATCATCATCATGACATTACCATCATCATCATCAACAACAACAATAATAAAAGAAAGAAACAAAGGGCAACAGTTCGAAGGGAGGATAAAAGAAAGAAGAGACTAGTGGGTATAGTTTATGAGGAGTAACGTGAGTATCTGCGGAAAAAATATGAGCACATGTTATATTTAATAGCTCACATGTTATCTTAATTCTTTATCAACAATTCATGCAGATAGCTTAATACCAAATATTTTAGTTAAGATTAACAACCTGTGAAACAGAAGGCTTGGCAGTTGAGAGCTGGGTCTACCTCAGCTGTGTGAGGAAGAGTTCCCACCACTGGAAGGCTGGGTCATGCATGAGGTATTCGTTTTCTGCTAAGTAGATGCAGGCAGGTTTGGAAAATATTATGTCTATCGTGGCCTTGATTTATCCTCCCTGTGGAAGTAAAGAAGCCTGTGTCCAAACTTGTTTTTTGTTCCTTTTTGCAAATGCTTTACCCTGAAATAAAAGATAGACCCCTTCCTAGTTTTCCTCTCCCACATGGCAGTGCGTGTCCCCCCAACCCCAGTCTCTCTTTTCAACTCAGCAAAACATCTCATTAGTAAAGGCAAGATTGGGCTCCTTGTAATCTTTGCCCAGCTGAGGCAAAGCTACACAGTTTATAGTGGATCTTTGGGAAACTGCTTCTCTCTCTCTCTCTCTCTCTCTCTCTCTCTCTCTCTCTCTCTCTCTCTCTCTCTCTCTTTCTCTCTTTTAAACCAAGGGCGGCTGCTTCTGTAGATCTCTCTCAATTACCCACAGTAAATTTAGGCATTGTGCAAGAGCAAATTTTACAGTCCATGAAGAGATGAAGTGGAATCTAGATGAAATTCATTGTGACACATTCCCAGTTAGCGCTGCGATGTGTCTGTATTACAGAAGATAGACGTTCTATTAGCATGGAGGCTCCCATAATGGACTGCGAATCATCTCAGGTAATAGAGATGCCAAGCAGAGTGAATGAAAAGCACTATCGGATTCCATTAGCGTCCTTTGTTTTTAAATCAGTCATTTCTGTGAATAACCGACTCTACAGTTCTTGACCCTAGCTCCAGGTGATAATTGTGGCCTGGTATCACAAGGCATTAATCTGACTTACTGTGTAATTAGCAGTGCCGTTGAGAGCTCATTTGAGTTTTCTAAGTGCAGACGCCTGTGCCTTTCCAAGCCAGACGGTGGATTATAAACGTATAAATGTGCAAAAATAGCCTTGCCAAGACCCACTTTAATTCTGTTTTGACTTCTGTGGAACTATCTGCCTTCTATTATTTGGAATTTTTATATTGTGTCTTTGCTACTTTCTGCCATTTTTGCTGTTCTTTCTTTAAAGATGTCCTCCTACTCCAGGTTTAACATCAGGACTAAATATTATCCCAAAGGTAGATTTATAAAGGGATTTAGTTTAATTAAACCTCTTTAAAAGCATTTTGAAATTCACAGGGTATCCACTTGTCAGCAAAAGAATATCAACATCACATTTCCCTTCACAAACAGGCTCACCTAACCTGTCCATCAACTATAATTGATCAGATGTAGCCATTACCCTGATAATTAGTACAAGGTTTAGGTGTGGCTTAGATCTGGGCCTTTGGGATTCCAGCAAAAGTGTCATTTGTTCAATAGTTCTAGTCACAGGAATTCAATTTAATTATATTCTAAAAAGAAGCATTTAGACAGCCCAGACAAATATTCATTTCCTTTTTAAAATTACAGTTTATTTAATTAGTTAATTAAGTGTGTGTGTGTGTGTGTGTGTGTGTGTGTGTGTGTGTGTGTGTGTGTGACAGTACACTAGTGGAAGCCAGAGGATAGAGGAGTTGGGTCTCTTCTCCCATTCTGTGGGTCAAACTCATGAGAAGCTGTTTCACCCACTGAGCCATCTTGCAGGCCATAAACACATATTTCTTATTTCACTGCATTTTCTATAAATGCGATAGCTTTGTCATGAGACAAGGTTGCACTTGCCTCCAAACTCTGGAACAGGTATATATATACATTTCAGACACATCTACCATACACACACACACACACACACACACACACACACACACACACCTGAT
Organism: Rattus norvegicus; assembly: GCF_021556685.1. Lineage (NCBI taxonomy): Eukaryota > Metazoa > Chordata > Mammalia > Rodentia > Muridae > Rattus > Rattus norvegicus. The sequence goes on along the minus strand of NC_141546.1, from coordinate 35,092,987 downwards.
TTACAAGGTAGGAACAGGCAGTTTTGCCAAAGTAGGATGGCATCTAAAGCAAGCAGAGGAACATGACCTGAGTTGCTTTAATATTCCCCCATAAGTCCCCTTAAGCCATCTTTAAGAAGAGCCCACTCTACGTCTTCCCACCTATGATCATCTGTTTCCACACCAGGGCGAACAACAACATTATCCTCATCCGCAGAAGGATGGGAGAGGAGAGCGCCTCCATTCTGGGCTTTCTACTTAATGTTGTACTGACAGGTGTAAGATTAACTTTGTTAGGTGTCTAGCCGCTCATGCAAGCTAAATTAAATTAATGGAACAAATTTCTCTCATAATTAAGATAAAAATTCATGTCAGCTGTAACCTTGCTGTACACTAATTATATACAAATGATTTATCATCTGCTTCGCCCAGAATATTAATCCTTACCTCATTGATAACTGCAGTCAGTGTTAAGAGATGAAAGTTGATTAAATATGACAGATTAGGCAACCACAGCCCTCGGCGCCGGCGCTACAGTGAAACCAATAACGCTCAAGTCGCTCTCTGTGTTTCGAACGCATCCCCATGGAAACAGATGCATGCTTAATGAAGGGTGTTGAGATTATTTTCAATAATGACTGATATTGGAACAGTGGGCAGAGCTGATCAATAACAATTAGCCACTTAGCCTGCTAAAGACATGGTTAGAGAAAACAGGTTATTTACACATTAGTGGGACCTTATCCGAAGACGAACACTCTGTCATGTCTCTATGCTATAGCGTGTGTGAGTATGTGTCTCTTTTTGTTCCCTGCGTGGGAGGGGTTCCAGTGCAGAGGGGTGGTATTGTGCCAAGCGCCCTCCTGTCGCCTCTTAGCTCCTGCTTATGAAATGAGTGATTGATGTTGCCAGCGGTTCTTTGGCGCTCTGAAGAGAGCTGCCAAGTGTATCAGGAAAAGTCCAAAGGCGACTGTGACCATGAAACTAATATTGCTTTGTAGGGATTTGGTTTGAGGAAAACTTTGCTGCCAAGGCGTAACTCAATTGTACGGAAAAATCTTTTGATCCTTCACTGTAGGCTCCGGCATTTAATTTGAAAGAATCCAAGATGAGTCTCGAAGATATTTAAGGAAAACCTCCGCTTTGGACTCCCTTCATACTAGCTGTAAAGTAGTTTAATAACGTAAATTTAATAATAGATCTGGCTTCCAAGTCTATTTGGAAATTTGCACTTTTATTTTGTATTAATTTGAATCACCCCAGGAGTCAAGATCTTGTAATGCTAATTACTTATGGAGACTCCCAGGATCCCTATCCTGACAGTCAGCTTGGAGAAATCCCAACTCCCTGGGCCAAAAAGTGTTAATAAAAAGTGATTAGCTACTCGGGTCGAGCCCCATTATAATAATGCATTATAGCTCCCTTGAATGGGCTGTGGGCATTCTCATTTCTCTGAATGAAGAAAATGGTTGAGGGAGATGAAAACCTGAGCATTTCAGCTGGCATTGTTACCCAAAGAATCAAGCTTTTAAAAATAAAAGGGAAGGCTCTTTCTTTAGACGTCTTACGTCTCAGGACTCACTGGGCATATCCCCCTGTCTAGTTCATCTATTTGTTCTGGTGTGGGAAGCTACGTGTGAACGCATGCAGGGGGTTAATGCCGAACTTAAAGAGGCTACGTGTGTGAGGATTTTTTTTTTAAGATTTATTTGTATTTGTATTTATGTGCATGTGTCTGTCTCTAAAAGTGTGAACGTGACTGCAGTGCCCACAATGACCAGAAGAGGGCGTCTGATCTCCCTAGAACTGACGTTTACAGAGTTTGTGGGCCACCAGTGTGGGTCCTCTGGAAGGGTGGAGAAATGGTGCGTGAGCTGTTTCTCCAGCTCACGTTAGAAGCTTTATACTTAGGTAGGGCGCACAGCATTTGCCTTCTTTTAGTCTCCTGGGACAGAAGCTCTTCACTCAAATCATCAACCACAAGATATCCACGGCTGGGACTCCACACAGATGCTAATAAAGCTGGAATTCTATTTATTGTGACGGAACAAAAATGGATCCTAAACTCCCCAAGTCAAGTGCAGCCAACAGGAAATGGGTTGACACATTTCCATCAGGAAGGCAAACGGGCGTGTCAGACTCTTGAATGATACTGGGTCATTTCAGCTCTGTTTTAGCATCTTGATAAATAAATATAGAATACCTATTAAGACCACTCCAGAGAAAGCATATCTTAATACACTCCCACGAATCCACAAATCCATTCGATATCTCATCCTTCCCACCAAAACCAAACAAACAGTCTAAACGTTTGCTACATCCAAGGTGATGAAATTCACCATTGTATTTTGGCAATTAAAACGGGGTTCTAAGAGTAAAGTTTATTAGTTTACATAGCTGTCCTTATTGGAGCATGTGTTTATTATACTTTCCTTTTGTTATTTTAGCTCATTTGCTGTTATTGTTTTGTTGACGGTGACGGTGGCGGTGTGTGTGCAAGCTCAGGTGTGGAGGTCAGAGGACAACTTCAGGAAGTCCCTTCCCTCCTTCCCCTTTACGTGGGTCCTGGGGATTGAACTCAGGTAATCAAGTTTCATGGTAACTTGAGCATCCATTTTGCTGGCCCTGTTTACAGTCTGCTCTGTATGCTGAGGACTTGAGTCCTTGCTATCCCGTACCGGGTTTCAGCCCCTAATACCTACCCAGACTGGAAATATAGTCGGGGCAATTACCCTTTCTCGACCTTCTGAACAACACAATTATTGGGAAGATAATAAGATTATCCAGGCTTTTGCTTCTTCAAATGATACGGAGGAATTCTGACTGAACGCCGCCTCATATGCATTCATCTTTAAAACAAATAAGGAAAGTGAAAGTGTGCCTTTGAGCTAATGAGGACCACGAGACAGGCTGTAGATACATTTTCTCACTTGCCTAATGAGCAAAGTGACAGATAGCGAGGCGTTCACAGTTGAGTAATTCTCTCAGCCAGCAGCAAGTGCAGAAGCATGCGTGCTTGCAGAAGGTTGCAGGGGGCGGGGAGGGGGGTGGTCTGAGATGTGATAAACATACCCTGACTCTGCTGGCCAGAGTAAGTTATCACCCAGAGAGGAAGTCTCTCCTCCACGAGGAAATTGAACTAGGGAAACAAACAAACAAACAAACAAACATCAAAGGCATTTCCCACGTGACTTACTACCAATTAGAATTGAATTAAAACAGTGGGCAGAAAAGAAAGAAAAGAAAAGATCACCCTTTCCTTATCTGGCCAGCTACCTGGAAGCCACAGGGTAGGACTAAGGGTCAAGAACCCCACCCACCAGGGTCTGGGCACCTCCCCTCTGAGTCATGAAGACTTAGTCCCCAGGGAAAGTGACAACACTGAGCTAAAGCTAAGGGCAGCTGAGGTGGTGAGGGAGGGGTGTGTGGAAGAGAGATGATGGTGAATTTCTATAGAATACTCCCAGGAGTCCATTGGAGAATCATGGACTAAAGTGGGGGAGGAGAGTTCAAAACTCCTTTATTTTTCTGTTAGGAAACTGTCCTACACCAGCTCTGTGCCTGGATGATTCTTCTTGTACCCGCTTGCCAGCTTTGGAAGTGGGCTTGTGTTAGTCACTGTAAAGGAGACAGGCTGAGGTCTCAAAGGCTAAGCGTCTCGCTTTGGCTCCCCCGTCTATCAAAGGGGAAGTGTGGGGTTCCCACTCAGCCTGCCTGGATTCAGCATCCAGGGTCAATTCTCTTCACCAAATTGAGACTCGCTTCTTCACCAGGAAGCTGACACAGGGCAGAGCTAAGGATTCAGCCAGAGAAGTCCATGGAGCAATGAATGGGTCCTTTAAAAAGTTAATGCTATGGCTGGTGAGATGGCTCAGTGGGTAAACAGCACTTTCTGCAAGCCTGATGGCCCACATTCGAACCCTTGGACTCACACAATAGAAGAAAACATCCAACTTCCAAACGTTGCCTTTAAATGACATGGTGCGCACAACAATGCACACATGCTTAAACAAACACACAAACATGAAGAGTTTACATGCGTGTTAGAGTCGCACGTAATGCTTATACACATTTATGGGGTACAGTCCTATTTTTTTCTACAGGTGTATAGTATATAATGGGCAAATCAGGGCCAACAGGATTTCTGTTTCCTAAAGCAACATTTCCATGTATTCAAAACCTTCTAACTCCTCCAATCATTTATAAATACTCAGAAGTTAGTGAAAGAGCTGGAAGCTCCAATTCAGTTCCCGGTGCCATATTAAAGCAGTACGGCGGCACGTGTTTGACCTACAATTCCAACCTGTGGAGGTAGAGGAAGAAGGTTATCCTTGGGTACACTGTAAGATCAAGGCTAGCCTGAGGTAAAGAGGGGGAGGAGAAGAGAGGGAGGGAGAAAAAAAATTACAGGACACAATTGACACCTTATCGTACCCTAGAGTATTAGAACTAATCTAGAACCATTTCCCATTATCTGCCCTCCTCCAGGTACCACTTCCAAGGCTGGTCAAACTCCTTTCTTTTTTTTTTTTTTTTTTTTTTTTTGGTTCTTTTTTTTTTTTCCGGAGCTGGGGACCGAACCCAGGGCCTTAGCGCTTCCTAGGTAAGTGCTCTACCACTGAGCTAAATCCCCAGCCCCATCAAACTCCTTTCTCATTCCTCTCCAGTATCGACTTTTCCACAGGTGAGTGCTGGGTGCCTAACCCTCTGTAACCGGTTTATTCTACTTCACGTGGTGGCTTTCCTTCTAATCTACTCTAGAAGACAGCATTTCATTCTTTCCCTGCCTGAAAGATATCCCATCCTGCACTGTATACCACACTTCCCGTCTACTCATCCATCAGTGGACATACTGGTTGTCTCTATCACAATCAACTGCTCAAGAGGTCCTTTACACCAGGATTTTGTCCTGAAAGCCAATTCCTGTGCCCTGACTGGGACCACAGCTCCATCTCTCTGACTCTGTCTCTGACTTGTGTGTGTGTGCATGTGCGTGAGTGTGCATGTATGCTTACACATCTATGTACATGTAGCTAGAGGCCAGAGGACAATCTTGGCTGTCACTACTCAGGGGCTATTCACCTCAGTTTTGTTTGCTTGGTTTTGTTCTGGTTGAGACAAGGTCTTTTCCTAGCCTGGAACTTGCAGAGTGAGCTAAGCTGTCAGGCCACTGTGTCCCAGGGATCTGCCTGATTCTGCTTCTGCAGTGGTAGGATGGTAAGCATCCTCTACTGTCTGACTCTTTTTCTTTTTAACATGCATTTATAGTTTACTCACTGAACCATCCACCAGCCTTGAGACACACAGATTTTTATCACTGAAGTTATTTTACTTCCTTTGTGAGGACAATCTTCATTTTATGGAGACTGAAACAGAGACCTAGGGAGTCTGAGAACACTCTGCAGTTCACTCAGACCGGAAGAATAAAGGCAGAACATATCTAAGCATCCCTGGTTCCCCTTGATACTTCAGCCGCCTGTCTGTGTGTGGAGGTTTGTTTACATTCCAGCCTAACACTGATAAACCAGGAGAGAGAGGATCTTTTGCAAACTGTTGCTTTCAAGGTTTTTGTGGTTGTTGCTAAATATGATTGGAGTGGCCGGGGATATAGCCCAGTGGTTGAGCACACTCGAGCCCCCATGTTTAATTCTCAGCACTATAAAGATGATTAGAGAGGAAGAAGTAATGGAAACCATTCCAACTGGATTAGTTTCTGGGAGACTGTGTACGAAAGAACTTACCTTTGGGGCTGGTGAGATGGCTTAGTAGGTAAAACGTTTGCCTTGCAAGCATCAGGACCTGAGTTCTGTTATCAGAGTCCATGTAAGGAACACAAAACAAACCAGCCAGGCAGAGTGTCCCTTGCTAGTTTGGAATGCCGGTGCTAGAAGGGTAAAGGCAGGCAGATCCCTGGACCTTACTGGCTAGCCAGTCTGGCCCACTTATAGAGTGTGGAGAATGTGGAAGTCAAACGTGTCAAGAAAGAACTGGGATGGAGAATGAGGCACCACAGAGAGTCCTGATCTGCATTAGATCTAAGATGGCTACCAGAACACCAGTGAGACAGCAAAAAGTAAGCCAGGTCAGGGCAGTGACTGCTTCCCAGTCTTCATGGAAGTTCTAACAGATGGTCTACACCCCTTCCCACTTCTGAGTTACCTCATCCATCAGGCAGGGCTTTCATTGGAGCACTGTGACAAAATACGATCGGCCAAGGACTTAGGGGCTAGGGATTGGCTCAACACTGTATAAAAGCTATGGGCTGTGCCGTAAACACAGCTCTGCACCCTGACCCTGGTCTCCGGAGTCTGATTTCCCGGGATTTGTCACATGACTCTGTCACCTCTCACACCCCATCCTCAGTCCTATTTCCACCATTGAGCTCCATGCCAATGAGAGCCCCTGTCTCAAAAAGACAAGCTGGACGGCAACTGGAGTACACTTAACTTGTCCTATACATGCATGAACATGCAATGGCAAACTCGCACCCACACAAGCATGCACACTCGTGTGCACACACGTGTGCGCACGCACAGTGAATGAAGAAATATATTATTTAAAAAAGATGGGCTGGGGATTTAGCTCAGTGGTAGAGCGCTTACCTAGGAAGCGCAAGGCCCTGGGTTCGGTCCCCAGCTCCGGAAAAAAAAGAACCAAAAAAAAAAAAAAACAAAACAAAAAACAAAAAACAAAAAACAAAAAAAAAACAGTAGCTGCTATCAGTGTCCTTTAGTTACCAAGTGCACACTGTGATGTTTTCAATAAGAATGGCCCCTGGGGAGGTATGTCTCTGGGGACAAGCTTTGAAGTTTTCTGCAATTCCTGGTTAGCATGCTCTTGCTCTCATGCTCTCACTCTCCTTCTCCCCCCTCCCCCTCTCCCTTTTCTTCTGCCTCCTTTTCATGGGTAAATGTGAGCTCTCATCTACTGTTCCAGCACCATGCCTGTTGCCAGGAACTAACACTCGGAAACTGTAAGTCCTAAGTAAACTCTTTCTTCTAGAGGTTGCCTTGGTCTCATCACGGCAATAGAAAAGCAACTAAGACTCACTCTTATCTCTTAGCATAGACGAGATGGTGATGTAGGTGCTGTTACTACTCTCACTTGACACACAAGCAAACTGAGCCTTAATGTAGAAAGTATCTGCCATTTAACCACCAGTTTATCCCTTCACCTCAGCGACTTGGTGTGACTTAATGCCTGAAACTCAACCCTAGTTCTCAGGATACTAGGAATCCAGTATGTTCAGCCTTCAGCCTTTTGTATGTGTGGAAGTAACGTGTGTGTGTGTGTGTGTGTGTGCGTGTGTGTGTGTTGGGATACACCCGAATGCACACTCATGGTCAGAGGAAGACATTGAGCACCCCCTCTATCACTCTGTTCCCTTGAGACAGGCTCTCTCACTGAACTTGGAGGTAGGCTGGCAGCCAGCAATCCTTTTGTCTCCTCCCTCTGCAGTGCTGGGCTTCAGGCGCATATGGCCACGCCCAGTTTCTTACTGGGGTGCTGAGGATTCAAACGCAGTTCTGCGTGTTCAGCCGGTGTGCTGTGGGCGTTCTTACGCACTGAGCCGTTTGCTGCCATTGATGCTGCACCACACAGCTTCCACCTGCCTGATGTTGGCAGATTGCTCTTTTCTTCTCCGTGGTGCTTTAATAACCACCGTGTCTTTGACTGTAGAGCTCTCTGAGCAGGGAGCCGGTGCTCCATCTTCCCCAGCTTCCTTACTTTATTCAAATTACTAATCACTTAGAGCATTGCTAAAAGCCTTTCTCCCTCGCTCCCCATGCATGCTTAACCTAATTAACTATAAATGAGGAAAACGCTATCCACATTAAAAGAAAATGTTAACCTATAAATTATCAGACTCTTTCTGTGAGGCTAAGGATGCCTTTAAAAAAGTGCCACCCTGGGGGAAGATTCTCAGTTCAGGAGAGTCCAGGGCCATTCCTCACCAACGCAGACCACAGAACACTGCTCCACAGTGACCACAGCCTCAGTGGTCAGTACAGTGGTATTCCTAATCCTTTCAATTTACTCCCTTTGTGTTTGTTACAAAATTCCCAGGAAAGCCGGGCAAAGAGGCGGATACCTTTAAACCCAGCACATGGGAAGCAGAGGCAAGAGGATTTCTCTGAGTTGAAAAACAGCCAGGACTTCCAGAGCTATATAGTGAGATCCTGTCTCAAAACAAAACAAAACAAAAAACAAAAACAAACAACCTCAAAACAGCAAACAAAATATTTCCAGGAAACTGAATACCAAGTCCTTAAAATGCCTCAGGAGCCCACTGAGGGAGAAAGAAATGGAATAACATCTTGTCCCTCACTACAGAGGCTCCTGATTCTCTCACAGGAAGATTCAGCCACCAGAAGCCCAGAGTTTTGAAAACCTCAGTTCACAGACTTCCAAATTGTCTGTGGACAATTTAGTCTCTGGAGCCTTCCTGCTGGGCTCACAACTGGGACAACTGTCTTGGAGGTCCCTGTTAGGCAGGGAGCTTATTTGCCCAGCCATCTGAAAGCCCGGGTTGATATAGTTCTTAAATCGACCTTCAAAGACGGAGAGATGGAACAGAACAATGCTGTGTAACTTTTTCTGGAGAGATTCAAACAAAAGAAAAATTCCCCCAACAACCAAGTGAACCAGTGAGTGTTTTGGGATTACAGAAGCATGGGTAACTTAAACGCAGCTCAGCATCACTGAAAAGCCCACGCCAGCCTGGTGATGAGTCAGGAAAGCTGCATCCCCGCAACTAACTCTCCGCATAACTTACAGGCACTGCGTGCATGCCTGCGTGCGTGCGTGCATGCCTGCGTGTGTGCGTGCGTGTGTGCGTGCGTGCGTGCGTCCTTGCGTGTGTGCGTGCGTGCGTGCGTCCTTGCGTGTGTGCGTGCATGCTGCTTGTGTGTCGGTTTTTGGATCCGGAGGCCTTTAAGTTTTGTTTACTTCCTGTCTAATAGTCCTCTCTCCAGGAAGGGAGGTTTCAGTTTCCAGGAAGTAGCTGCACAACAAACAGGAAACGGATAATGGGGTGGGAGGGGAGGCAGCAAGCACAGATCATCCTCCCGGGAAGCTGTGAAAGGAAGGTTTAGAGAAAATAGACCCGTTTCGTTGACCAAGGGGTGAGGCTGTGAAGTAGAAGTCTCCAAAGCAAAACTCACCTCTATTAAACTTTATTTGTAGCTGCTCCTGTTTTAAACTCGTGGAACACGTTGGGGCGGATGACTCTGAAGCTGTGACAACTGGTAGATCACAAGTCTAGCTTCGGCTCTTTATCCCCCAAATTAGGTCACACACCTCCATACAGTCTGTCTTTCAAGACGAGCTCCAGAGAGCTGCTGTGACCTCACAACTCTCAGAGTTGAGTCGTCTCCCTCCCTTTTGTAGCTGTAACCAAGTCCAGCTCCCCCCCGATGCTCATACCTATGACAACCTTCAACAATATGTACTGTCACGTGACCCTGGACACAGAGGCCGTGCCACATGAAAGCCTGTGAGAGAAATCCCGTTTGTTCCTGGGAACTGTAGGGTCTGTTTTTCCGTTTAGGACCATGTCCGGTTGTCCATCATATGATGCTATGACTCTTTATATTCTGGGACCTGACTGGAGTTAAAGGCTCTCTCCTGCAGAGTCCTTTCATGCTATACAAGGCAGCTACCACTCCTAATGTGATCCCACTGCAGGGTCCCTTACAGCTCTGCATGGCTGTCCCTCTACGAATGCCCCTCCGAAGGGCAATTCATCTCAGCCTCCTTTCTACATGCCTGTCCTGTTCCTAAGTTATAACAGTAACTAAGAAGGTGCAGCTGGCATAGAGAATTCCAGATTCTTCCATGCCCCTTCACGTTGGCTGCCGTTTATGACAAACCACAGCACACTTCTCTAGTTCTAGGAGCAGTTCTGGTCTCTGGGGGAATCAGTACAGGGTTTCTGTTCCCTCTCTAGGATTGCTGGGAGTTTAGAGCTCCATTCCTCCCTAGGCTCTAGGTAGCAGGAGTGATGGAGGCTGTGATCACACCTCTGGGGAATACGAGAGACCCAGCAGGCTTAATAGCCACATGTGCAGTCAATTCTTGATTATCCACGCCAATGATCTGTGACCCAGCCCCAGGTAATCCCAAACAACCGACAATCCTCTTTGGTTTTGGAATGGGCTCTGGTTTTTCCAGCTGTAGAGGCCTCTCTGACATATGCATTCCTTGGTTGGTTATTATAGATCATTTGTGTTCCTTTAGCTGGGCACCTGGTCTGAGCAATGACTTGAAGTGTGTTTTGGATTGAAAATTTGCCTACCCCATTGACAAATGATTCCCTGGCAGGCAGTTGAATTTGACAGTACCATATATTGTAGTAAGAATCGTCTTCTAGGGGCTGGTGAAACCTCTTACTGGCTAAGAGCAATTGCTGCAGAGGCATGAGGGCCTGGGTTTCAAATCCCCAAGACCTATGTAAAAAGCCAGACGTGACTGCACACTTATGTAATCCCAGCTCTGTGAGAGACAGAGACAGGAGATTATCAGGTTGTTCTAGTCAGTCAGCCTAGCTCCAGGGTCAGTGTAGTGATTCAATTGAGAATGGCCCATACTGGCTCATATGTTTGAATGTTAGATCCCTAGTTGGTGGAGCTATATGAGAAGGATTAAGAGGTGTGGCCTTCTCAGAGGAGGTATATCATTGGAGGCAGGCTTTGAGGTTTCAAAAGTCTTCATCATTCCGATTGGTTCTCTCTGCCTCATGGCTGTTGTCTCAACAGATGCCCCTCAGCTACTGCTCCATGCCTGCCTACCTGCTGTCATGCTGGTCATGAACTCTACTAGTCTCTGCCACTGTGAGCTTCTAAATTACACACACGCACATGCATACGTGCACACACACACACACACACACAGAGAGAGAGAGAGAGAGAGAGAGAGAGAGAGAGAGAGAAAGGGGATGGGGTGGCAGGAGATCATCTCTCCAGACTTGTTTATGAATTTATTTATTCATATGCTCCACACAAATGTGTTGTGTACCCTCAGTGTTCTAAGACTGTAATAAGTCAGAGCTATGGAGCCGAAGGACTAATCCCTGGCTCTTGAGGGGTGCACTTCCTCAGGAGGCTTAATGAGATAGATTGTTGTATCTTTTGGGTGCATCCATAAGAGTCTATGTGTGCATTCATGTTCATGTTTGTGCCCATGAGTGAGGGCAAGTGCTCATGTGTGTGTACATGTGTGTGCGTGTGCATGTATATGTGTATGTGTGTGTGAATGTGTGTATGTGAGTGTGTGAGTGTGTGTATATGTGTATGTGTGTGTGAGTGTGTGTGTGTATGTGCATGCGTGCGAGTATGTATGTGTGTGTGTGTGAGTGAGTGTGAGTGTGTGTGTGACTCTGTGTGTGTGTGTGTGTGTGTGTGTGAGCTGTTCTTCAGCTGATCTCCATGTTGTTTTGAGAAGGAGTTGCTCAGTGAACTAGGAACTCACCAATTTAGCTAGATTATCTGGAGCAAGCCCCAGAGATTCTCCTCTCTGAATTTCCACAGTTCTAAGTTTCTATTCAGGTGCTCCCACGCCTGGCTTCCCACCTAGGTTCTAGGGAACAAATTTAGGTCTTCATACCTGTAAGGCAAGGGCTTTACTAACTGAGCTACCTCTTCAGCCTGGCCCCTCCCTCAACTTTCTTATTTTGAAACATGGTATTGAACTCATTATGTAGCCTTAGGTGATCTTGAACTCTTGATCCTTCTGTGTGTATTACAAACATGAGCCACTATGCCCAATGTATGCAGTCCTCGATGGAGCTAGAACATCGGGCTTTACCCATGATAAGGAGTCACTCTACCAATTGATTCCCATTTCCAGTACATTCTGAGTCTGTTCCCTTGGCTCTGCACATATATGCTACACATGCAACAACGCTTACTTTCTGTTTCTACTTCTCATCTCAGCAGACACTTTCATGTGAGATGTTTCAACAATTGGAGGGAAATGCTGTAGGTGACTACATTTGGACAGGACCTACCAGAGACATTGAGAATTCAGGCCAGTATTTTAAATGGTTCAGAGATATTAAAATAGAAAAGATACCATAACAGGGGTGCATATTATTGGTGGATTTAAAATATTTACATTTAATAATCCCTATATTGACACTCAAACTCTAGTGTTTATATAAGTTCATTTGGAGGAAGAAAAATATTAAAAGTCTAAACTCCAGGCCTCTTCCGACTGTAAGAGCCAACCACTCTTTGTGGTTCCTGATTCACACTCAATTTATGCCACAAAAAAAATGAATGTGTATGTGGCTGAGCAGAAATCTCAGAAATACTTTGATTCTCAGAGGAACTTCTTCAGATACAAAGCACAGGTCATTGGCTACAACGCCCGTGGTCACAGAGAACAGTTCTCAGAAAGGCAGAGGTATCTGAAAAGCTCTGACTCAAAAGGCCTTAAATCCATTTCTTTCTATAAAGCGTGTCTATCCAATGACATTGAGAGAACTCGGATGATGGTGGGGAGGCAGCTCAGTGTTTGTTGTGCAAACTCAAGGACCTGGGTTCTGTACCTAGAGCCCAAGTAAAAAGAAAGCATGGTGAGGTTTGGTTCTAATTCCAGTGTTAGGGCCTATCCTATTTGTTGAGCTCCAGGCCAGTGAGACACATGTTGTCTCAGTAAATCAGATGAGTAGCATTTCTGAGGAATAGTACCCAAGGTTGTCTCTTGTCTTACCATGGATAGATGTGGGCATGTGTGTGTATATACTCTCTCTCTCTCTCTCTCTCTCTCTCTCTCTCTCTCTCTCTCTCACACACACACACACACACACACACAGAAACACACACATACAGTCTCTCTCTTTCTTCCTCTCTCTCTCTCTCTCTCTCTCTCTCTCTCACACACACACACACACACACACACACACACACAGATGGGGTGGCTAGTTACTACCCTTTAGACCTATGTCTTCTCAAAGTCACCACCATCCTCACCTCCACACACACTGCTTTTGGACCTCATCCCCTTTCTTAAGATGACTAAGAAAGATAGCAACTTCCAATGATATGATGTTAGAGTTAAAGGTTACAGCTCGCCAGTTTATACTTTTATATTTCTGAAAGTAGAAAACACAAAGAGGAACTAGGGTCAGTAAAAGGCCTGCTGCATAAGCAGAAGAACCTGAGTTTGGATCCCGAGAACACCTGGAAAACTAAATGTGACAACATGACTCCAAAACCAGGGAATAGGTGGCTGAAATGGAGGGTCCATGGGAAAATGGGGGAGGCTCATCACAGACACTCACAAACACATCCATATACCACACACATTATAAAAAACAAATCCAAAAAAACCCCCAAAGAGAGCTAATAACTAAATATTGTTGTGACACTTCACTCACCTCAATGAGGTAAGAGGATCCTTCTGACAGAGTTGATCTCAACACCCATTGCTTAGCAGCAACTTTGGAGACCCCTCTAAAGTGAGATGGTGAGCTACAGATTAACTGGAGGTGCAGAGGCAAACCCTCCTCTCCGTGTCTTCCTCTACTGCCAGAACTACTAACACCACAGCCATGGACCTGGGTCTCCTGTGGGCCCTAGAATGCAGAGGAATTTGGAACATCCAATGAGAAAATACTTGGGCTTCTTTTGTGGCTAATTTGATGCATTCGAACTATCTTTCCAGTAACTAGGATTCTGCAGCAGGCTGAGGCCTAGTTTAAACCTTGCTTTCCCTTTCGCTTTCTGTTGTTATTAGACAATGCTTCACCTTCCCCTCCTCCTTTCCTTCCTCCCATCTCCTCCGTTCTCCTCCTCCTCCTCCTCCTCCTCCTCCTTCTCCTTCTTCTTCTTCTTCTCCTTCTTCTTCTTCTTTTCCTCATTTCTTTTTGCTCCATTTTCTTTTCTGAGTTCCCCCATTGTGTTAGCCAGGGTTCTCTAGAGGGAAAGAAGGGTTATACGAATGAATACTGTAAAATAGTGTTTGCTAGGTGGTCCTCCTGCAGGTGGGCTGCTAGGTAGCCCAACAATGGGCATCTGCAAGTCGGAGAAGCTGGAAACCTAGCAGCTGTTCAGTCCTTAAGGCTGACGCCTCAGCAGCCCCAATTTAGTGCTGAAGGCCTGGAGGGTTTCTGGAGAGGACCAGACCCTCAATCCCTTTGGAAGGTTAGGAAGCTGGATGGGTTCTGATGGCAGGAAAGAATGGCCACAGCATCCGCAGTGGGATACGCTCGCTCACCAGCAGGAAGCAAAGGCAAGCTGCAGTGTTTTTCCCCTCTTATCTCCATGGCTAGGTCACTGCTGGGAGGTGCCTGCCCGCCCACGCAGGGGTGAGAGTCTTCTCCTCAGTTAATCCTTCCTTGGAAACACACTTGCAGACCCTCCCAGAGGTGTGTCTCTGAGTTTATTCCAGATCCAGTAAAGTTGACAGTCAAGATTAACTATGACACACATGTTTCAATGCAAGAGGTTCTACTCCTCCCTGATCTCCTTCCTATCCCAACATAGAGTTCTTGATTTTTTTTTCTCCTTATTAGCAGCAGCGATAACTCAGAAATCAGATAAAATGAGTCCAGAAGTTCTTGTGGCTGGTAAAAGGACATCCAGAAGCTAGATCTTGAACACACAGGTTTCTTGCAGGAGAACTTCTTCTGCAAGTGGTCTGGAGAAATTCCTTTGTGTGTGTGTGTGTGTGTGTGTGTGTGTGTGTGTGTGAGAGAGAGAGAGAGAGAGAGAGAGAGACAGAGAGAGACAGAGAGACAGAGAGAGACAGAGAGACAGAGAGAGACAGAGAGACAGAGAGACGGAGACAGAGACAGAGACAGAGAGACAGAGAGAACAAGAGTACAAATTGGAAGTTGGAACTCACCAGAAACTCACCAGACTCAAGGCTGTAGTTCTGAAGACGGAGGAGGTGGGAGTAGAATGCTCTGTGGGTCCCTCTGGTTGGGAGGGATAAAGGTAAGATTTTATAAAGCCAAATTCTGGGTCATGTTACAAATCATAGTTCACTGTATGTTGTTAGAACAATTCATGGTTTACAAGAAAGTCAACATCTAGCAAATATTTACTGTGGAATGTTGTAAGTGCTTTACACTAATGCACCTACATCAATCCCTACATTTTCATAAGCAGGACTTGCAATTGGCCCCATTTTACGAAGCCAGGAAGTGAAGAAGGTAAGAATTGACATTATGTCACTAGGGCTGTGGAATCTACATGGATTTTGGCATGCCAACCTGTTGTGGTTTGCCCTGAAGTTATCTGTATTTGATGCTAATTCCACTGCCCCAGGGACAGCTGCCTAGTCACTACTCAGGAATCAGGAGACTTCACCAGAACCTTCCCCCCATTGAATTTGTAAAGTACAGGTGAGGGGCAGGTACAGGATAGAAGGAGGCCTGTCATTGGAGGAGAAGGGAGAGAAGTTTGAAGGAAGAGGAAGAGACTAGAACAGAAAGGAAGAGACAAGAGGAGAAGGAGAGAGAAGCTTCGGCAGGACAATGGAGGCTGACGTTAAGATTCCGCTCTGTGTATTTACAGGTTGTTATCAATGTTCCTAAGGGATGGATGGTACCGGGCTTTGTATGTTTAAGTGGCAATTGTATCTTATCAATTAGATCTAAGATTATTGTGTTGTGTGTTCTTTTATGTGACAGTTTGAGTGTAGGAAAGTGTGCGGCGGCAGGAGACATTGGGCCGCCGAGGAGTTGGGATGTGTTTCTGCCAAGATATCTAGCAGATATCTTGGGGCACCACAGTGCAGGACCTAGTGAGGTAAAAGACAAAGATACATTTTTCGATTTTTATATTTTTACATCAACACCAAGCACTTGTGATGACTCTCAAGGTTGTAAGAATAGGGTGTCATCTTTGTCCTCCCCTCTTTTTTCTGGAGACGGAATCTCATGTAACCCAGTCTGGTCTTGACATCATTGTGTAGCAGAGGATAGCCTTGAATTCCTGGTTCTCAGGCCTCCAGCTCCCGAGTTCTGAGATTGTCATCCTACCCTATGTGGTGCTGGGGATGGAGCCAGGGCTTCATGCATACCAGGCAAACAGTCCATGAATGCCCTCAGTTCTCTTTTGTCCTCTTATCTTGTTCTCTACTTCTGGTTCTTACCAGAGTAGATTCGCCCTGTTCTCTGACATGTGTGAATGTCCAAAGGCATTTCTGGTCATTACAACTGAGTATGTTGCTAACTACTTTATGGTCTTGAGAAACCCTTTCACCAAAGGAATAATTCAGGCCTAAAAGCCAGTGATGTGTAGGTTGAGAAGTCGTGATGTAGTTTTAGAAAAGGGTTCAGAAGACTGGGAGACTGTTGGCACACAAAGACTCGCTGGTGGCAAGGTCAGGCGTTGGACTCCATCTGGCAGTCAGGATAGTTATGTAGGAATTATTAGGTAGATCATAACTAGATAGATAGGCAGTCCCCTATACTGAGGGATTTTCTTGATGACAGTCACTTTCCAAATCAAAGCTGAAAGAATTGTTTTTCCTAGAAAACCAGGCGATGCACAGCTTGCTGATTGGCATCATGAGGTTACTTGTCCATGCAACCCCTGCTCCCATTCTTTATAAAGCCCGGAGCAAGAGCTGGACTGAAGTAGTGTTTCTTTGGACCCTTCCTGTTGGGTGGGAGCTCTGATCACAGTTGATTGGAGTCCCGAAACTTTGCACTGTTCCTGGGAGCTCCCTTTCTATGATGCTCAATAGATCTTTGCTTTCAAACTCAGCCATTATCAGCAGGTTCCAGTGATTGGATCCATGAGACACGAACCTGCCGACATTGCCTTCGATATTTGGAGCTCTGTGACTGTTAGCCACCTGGCATCTTTGCACTGACACCAATCCTAAGTTTTGTTTCTTTCTGTTTATTTTACGAGATTCTGCCACACTCAAGGAAGCTGCCTGGGTCTCCTTGGGAGCTACTTCTGAAAGGGGGCTCTTGTTTGAGAAGTAGCACTGAGTGACAGAGATGTTTTGGTTAATGGGCCTAGGTTCAAATCTCATTCATAAAGTGGGGACTATAACTTCTATTTTGTAGAGTTGTATCAGTGTCCAAATCAGATAATTTATATAAAGTATCCATTACACAGGGGGCTCATAAGTGTTACGGTATTCCTTTAGGTCACATATTACAGTAGATGCCACCTTCAAGACAGGGTTTGATTCATCATTTAATACTTTGGAGGTGGCTGGTATATAAGATGAACTCAGGGAAGCTTTTGCCTCACAAGACTGAGTACATGATTTTAATCTCCAGCACCCTCATAAAAATCTTATAATGATATCGTGGTCTTGTAATTCCAGAGTTGGAGAGATGGGAAATGGGAAATGGAAACAGGAAACTCCCTGAAAGCTCACTGCCAGGTGGGTGGACCTATGTTGTGTCTACATGTTTGTGCTTGCACACACACACACACACACACACACACACAAACACACACACACAAACACACGCACACACCTCGACCCCAATTAAGATGAGACTCATTCTTTCATCTCTTTGTCTCTCTGTGTGTTTGTGTGTGTTTTAGGACTTATTTATTTTATGTAGATGAGTAGTAGTACAGTGTAGCTGTTTTCAGACACACCTGAGGGCATCAGATCCCATTACAGATGGCTGTGAGCCACCATCTGATTGCTGGGAGTTGAACTCAGGACCTCTGGAAGAGCAGTCAATGTTCTTAACCACTGAGCCATCTCTCCAGCCCCCTCATCTCTTTCTTTTATTTCCACACCACGGCTCCATCCTATTGTCTTGGACATATTAGGAGAGATTGTGTTTTAAAGCTTCTGTCCTCCCAAACCACTTAAACAGAATAACTTTGGGTGGGAAAGAGGACATTATTAGTAAAATTGAGGGCTTTCTCTAAATCTACTTGAGTGGGGGCCCCAGACTCCCTAGGGGAAAATGTCTGCAAAGGTACCACTGGGGGCTCAGAGGGAAATATTATGTTCTAACCTTTTAAAAATTAATCCGACTGTTAAGAGGGGTCCCAACTGTATTTCACCGAAGCCATAGTCTGAAAGGTACAACAATTGAACCAGGACAAATGGAGTGCCCTAAGAAAATGTCATGCCATAGATTTACCTACCTACAAGGCATTGGCATGGTTCAGGTCAGAGGTTAATTAAAGACATTGAAAGGTCATCGTGTGATTAGGTGAAGGCAGACTTTTAATAGGACATTGGCCTGAGCCACACTGACAGAAGATTTATGCCAGGCGCGATGACATTGCCACGAATCCTGCTGATAACAAGAGCCTCAGTATTGGCCTGAGCAGAATGATGAATGAAGCCCATATCTCCCCACACTGCTCATTACAAGCCCTTCACTCCCGGTGGCACTTAGCAGCATCTATTTACCGGGCTTCGAGAGTGTGGGACAGCATCCAGTCCATCTCATACTTTTAAATGTGCACTCGTGATATAAAAATGAAACAAGAGATAAGATTAGGCCATTGAGTAATTGCACGGCACCGCCTCCTGGACTGTTTGCACCAGCATTAACCTCACACGCTCCCAGGACTCTTCCAGTGTGTGAGCAGCTCAAGAAAATTAATTGTCTGAGGCAGAAGGTCAGAGGGGAAAAATTACCGATAAGCGCGAAACACGCTATAAAACAGAACCTGGCTTGAGTCTTGCCTTCCACGGCTCTCAATATGTGGAGAAAAGATAATGTGAGGAAAAAGACATCCAGATCCCACTGCCACGCTTAGCGTTGCTGTCATGTTTGGATCCGATTAGGGAGCAGGATCTAGAAAGAAGGCCCAGTAGATGGAGAATAAAAATAATAAATAAGTAAATAGAAACAGCGTACGATATTGCTCGGCCAAAAGCAGATGGAGGAAGAACTAAAGGCCCTGATGAATAATGTTTACTTTCCCACGAAACTCCCTTTCAGCATGTTATGTATTTATCAAACCACCAGAGTGTAAATCCTATGAATAAGCCCTCCCAGCTCACAGCCAGCAGACACCATGGAAACTGCGGCAACAGAAAACGCTCGAGCATTCGAAAGGCTACTTTCTATGGAGTTGAGCATAGCCATGTCTGTAGCTTCACAGTGCAGGGGGCGGGGGGTCAGAATCTTTCTGCTTGGTCCACCAACCAGGGCCAGGCCAAGGGAAGATCACGTCCCATCTAACCCCAAGGCAAGTGCCACATTAATTCAGAAACTCAAGGTGAAGAGCCCAGTGGAGATGGTAGGACTAGGAGCCAGCTGCAGGAGAGTGGCGGGATCACTGGAGCTTTTTAAAAAATATTTTAAATTATCTGTATGTAGTGGGGTAGGGGTGTGGCACGGGGATTTATGCCCACGAGTGAAATCCCCTTAGAGGCCAGAAGAGGATGTTGGATCTCCCGGAGCTGTAGTTACAGACAGCCGTTAGTCTGGGCTCTGAGAAACAAACTCAGGTTCTCTGGGAGAGCAGTCTGTGGGCTTCTAATAGCCAAGCTATCTCTCAGCCATTTTGAGACCATTCTGTTTATGGATAGAGCATATGTCAGCTGGATTTATACAGTCTAATAGTTCAGCCCAGGATATACATGCAATCTATAGGAGATATGAGACTAAAACTATACATGCCAACCACATTCTGTGATACAGAGTAGACTATAGTTTTTGAGGGTTTAATGTAACCTCACTCGGAATGTGCAAAACCTAGCAAGAAATATAGACATTTCCTTGACAGCCTTTTGCAAGGAGTCTTCGTTCAGCTTGTATATATTATGCATGTACGTGTTAGCATACACATGTGTGTTAACGCTAGGAGTCCTCCATTCCTGCTCCCTTATTTTCTTTGAGACAGGTCACTCACTGAACCTGGCCTTAAAGATGGAGGATTCTTGGAGAGCTGGTCTTCAGTCTCCCTCTGAAGCCCAATGAAGATGGCTTGAATACCAACAAAAACATCAACCGAGGCAGCAACACAGTAGATAAACTTCAGGGGCAGTGAGGGCCAAACAAGCAAAAGCAAGGTTTTTGACTCAAGTTGCCATCCACTTTTAGGGTGGGTCTTGCCATTTCTCAGAATCGGATCAAGAAATCCCTCACCGGAGTGCCCCACGGCTTGTCTTCTTTCAGTTGACTCTAACCCCATCATAATCATAGCATAGGCAGGGCCATTAAAGTGTGTGTGGGGGAGTGGGGGTAGAAGTTGACACTGCTATGGGGCTATTGGTGCATGGTGTAAGACATGACTATCAGTTTGGGATTCATTTCACTTTCGGAGGTGATTTAAAGCTACCTGCTGTAAACGGCCATTGCAAACTGCCCAGTTCAAAGGGCTAGACTGGAACAGACAGAAAGTGTCTCTCCTCTCCTCTCCTCTCCTCTCCTCTCCTCTCCTCTCCTCTCCTCTCCTCTCCTCTCCTCTCCTCTCCTCTCCTCTTCTCCTCCTCCTCCCCCTCCTCCTCCTCCTTCTTCCTCTCTCTCTCTCTCTCTCTCTCTCTCTCTCTCTCTCTCTCTCTCTCTCTCTCTGTTTTAGACAGGGTTTCTCTGTGTAGCCATAGTGAACCTAGAACTTGTTTCTGTAGACCAGGCTAGACTTGAACTCAGAGATCTCCCTTCCTCTGCCTTAGGAGTGCTGGCACTAAAGGCACATGCCATCACCACCTGGAAATTTCCTTTAAAAAACTATATCACTAGGAACATCTTGTTTTAAAAATTGGGTAATCTCAGAAATTGGGAGGCACAGGCAGGTGGATCTCTGTGTTTGAAGTCAGCCTGGTCTACAAAGCAAGTTCCAGAACAGCAAGAGTTACACAGAGAAACCTTGTCTCAAACACCTAAATGATGATGATGATGATGATGACGACGACGACGACGACGACGACGGTGGTGGTGGTGATGACGACGACGACGATGATGGTGATGGTGATGATGATGGTGGTGAGGGTGATGATGATGATGATATAAATAAGGGTCGAGATGTCTCAGTGACTAAGAGCATGGACTGCTTTTGCAGAGAACCTTCTCTCCATTCTCAGACCCTAGTGACGATGGCCTATAGCTCCAGCTACCAGTCATCTTCTGCCCTCTTCTGCCCTCTTCTGTCCTCTTCTGCTCTCTTCTGCTCTCTTCTGCCCTCTTCTGCCCTCTTCTGCTCTCTTTTGCCCTCTTCTGCCCTCTTCTGCCCTCCTCTTCTGGCCTCTTCAAGCACCTGCACCAACAGGCCCATATCCACACAGAGACATGAACAAACATAGTGAAAAAATAAATCTTTAAAAATGGGTAATAAAAGAGAAATGAATCAACTATGTAGCTAAGTTAGTGATGATCTCTTCTGCTCCAGATGTTATTGAGAATCTGAGAGTCTCAGTTGGCTGTCCAAGGCTGGGGCAAAAAGTGTCGGCTACCTCTCCTGGCTTTTTCATGTGGGTTCTGAGGACCCAATTCAGGTCTGCATGTGTGCATAACAAGTACTGAACTCAGTGAGCAAGCCTGTGATGAAGGTTGTTCTGATGCCTGCCTTCGATGAGCCGTGGTTAAGCCATGCCCTTAAGTCAGAAGGGTAGCCTTACTTAAATGTCAGAATCTGTCTAGGTAGCTCTCATGCACAGGGTCCTGTGATGCAAACTATACTTTTAGAGATTGACCAGAGGCTTTGGCGAGTTAAAGGGCACAGGAGGGATTGTTCCAAAGAAATCTGTTTTTAGCTTGTGCAACAGAAATTAATTCGATGTCTGACCACAGAGGCTTTTTTCCATGAAGCATTTATGAGTGTCTCATGGAATTTATTTTGGAAAATGACTTATGGAAACAAATGTGAAAGGAAATACTGCTAACAGTTCCTAGTTATGGCTTCAAGTTAGCAGAAAACACACACACACACACACACACACACACACACACACGAATAGGAGAGAGATGCAAAAACTCAAAGTGGAGGAAGACTGGAGAGATGGGTCAAAGATGTGTGTTGCGTAAAGATGTGTGTTGCGTTTGCAGAGGACTAGTGTTTGGTTCCTAGCATCTGTGTCATGTGCCTCACAACCAATTGGAACTCCAGGTCCAACATCCTCATGTGCCCCCCATCCTCCATACACTATTTTCTTTTTAAAAAACCTCAAAGGACCGAAGCATGAAATGCTAAGTCTTTCTTGTAATTCTAGCGCTTGAGAGGAAGAGGCAAGAGGATCAGGAGTACAGGGATAGCCTGGGCTACATAGGGAATTTGAGGCCAGCCTTGTCTACTAAGACTCTATTTCAAAACAAACAAACAGCTTGTGAAGGCATAAGCAGGGAGTAGATTGAGCCTTTTGATTCGCTGTAGCCGATGTCTAGGTATTGCACCTCCTCCTTAACATGTCCAGTAACAGTAGAGGGTCAGAGAAAATGCTGTGCTACAAGAGAAAAGAAACAAACCAAAAAACCTCCAAACAAACAAAAATTCAGGCACCACAAAGCCCCAAATCACAGAGCAGCCTATCTGAGCGTGTTTTCTTCTTCTGCCTGTTATCTTAGTTACACTTTATCATTGATGTTGCACTTTGGGCTTCTTCTGCCTTGGACCATAGCCACCTGGAGCCTCTGTTTGATGGAAAGCAAGGAGATGACTGTCAACCTGGACTGTTCTTGGCAGGCAGGACTGAGCTGAACAGGAAAACAAATGCAGGATGAACAGGAACACAAACGTCCCAATGCAGGCCAGACTCCCTGGCCATGCAGAGGAGCAAAGCCACGGTGCATTCCTCTCAATTATCGGGAGGATTCCCTGGGAAAGTCAGTGAAATCTGACACAGACAAGTCAGACGTGACAATCTAAATAAACGGAATCATGTGTCGAAGAGATCCTGCTAGTGTCTCCTGGAATTTTCCTCTTCTTCTTTGTGTATGTGTACACGCATTCCTGTGTATATACATGTGCATGCTGGCTGTCTTAGTTAGGGCTTTACTGTTGGGAAGAGACACCATGACCAAGGCAACTCTCAAAAGGACAACGTTTAATTGGGGCTGACTTTCAGGTTCAGAGGTTCAGTCCATTATCATCGAGGCAGGAACATGGCAGCATCCAGGCAGGCTTGGTGCAGGAGGAGCTGAGAGTTCTACATCTTCATCTGAAGGCTGCTAGCAGAAGACTGGCTTCCAGGCAGCAAGGACTAGGGTCATAAAACCCACACTCACAGTGACACACCTACTGCAACAAGGCCACATCGTCTAATAGTGCCACTGCCTGGGCCAAACATATACAAACCATCACATTGGTGTACATGCAGGTCAGCGTGTGTGTGTGGGTGTTTTCCTCAATTGCTTTCCTCATTATTGTCAGATTTTAATCTTATTTTTAATTGTATGCTTCTGTCTCTGGGTATGTCTGCTGCAGTGTGTGTGAGCACCCTCAGAGGCCAGAAGAGGGCATCAAGATGCCAGGGAGCTGAAATTACAGGGAGGTATAAGCACCCACTATGGGTTCTGACAACCAAACTTCCATCTTCCCCAAGAGCAGTGCACAGCCTCAACTGCTAAGTCATCTTAGCATGTCATTTTGAGGCCAGGCCTGTACTGATTAGTTTTTTTATTTCTTTTCTTTTATTGGATTTTTAATTTATGTTTTATATGTTATCCCCTTTCCAGAATTCCCCTCCAGAAACCCACTATCCCATCCCAACCTGCTTCTATGAGGGTGTTCTCTCACCCACCCACCCACTACCTCCTGCCTCCCACCCTGACATTCCCCTACACTGGGCATCAAGACTTGAAGGACCAAGGGCCTCTCCTCCCATTGATGTCCAAAACAAGACCATCCTCTGCTACATATGCAGATGGGGCCTTAGGTCCATCCCTGTGTACTCTTGGGATGGTGGTTTAGTCCCTGGGAGCTCTGATTGGTTGATATTGTTGTTCTTTTTGTGGGGTTGCAAACCCCTTCGGCAACTTCAGTCCTTTAACTCCACAATTGGAGACCCCATTCTCAGTTCAATGGTTGGCTGTGAGCATCCACCTCTGTGTTCGTCATGCTCTGGCAGAGCCTCTCAGAAGACAGCTATATCGGGCTCCTGTCAGCATGCACCTCTTGGCATCCCCAGTACTGACTGGGTTTGGTGGTTATATATATGTGGGCTGGATCTCCAGGTGGGGAAGTCTCTGGATGGCCATTCCTTCAGTCTCTGTTCCACAGTCTCCATATTTCCTCCTGTGGGTATTCTAAGAAGGTCTGAAGCATCCACACTTTGATCTTCCTTCTTCTTGAGCTTCATGTGGTTTGTGAATTGTATCTTGAGTATTCTGAGCTTTTGGGCTAATATCCACTTATCAGTGAGTGTATACCATGTGTGTGTGGGTATTTATTTTGTGTGTGTGATTAAATTACCTCACTCAGGATGATATTTTCTAGTTCCATCCATTCGCCTAAGAATTTCATGAAGTCATTGTTTTTGATAGCTGAGTTGTACTCCATTGTGTAAATGTACCACATTTTCTGTATCCATTCCTCTGTTGAAGGGCATGTGAGTTCTTTACAGCTTCTGGCTATTATAAATAAGGCTGCTATGGACAGAGTGGAGCACGTGTCCTTGTTGAAGCATCTTTTGGGTATATGCCCAGGAGTGGTATAGCTGGTCCTCAGGTAGTACTATGTCCAATTTTCTGAGGAACCTCCAGACTGATTTCCAGAGTGGTTGTACCAGTCTGCAATCCCACCAACAATGGAGGAGTGTTCCTCTTCCTCCACATCCTTGCCAGCACCTGCTGTCACCTGAGTTTTTGGACTTAGCCATACTCACTGGGGTGAGGTAGAATCTCAGGGTTGTTTTGATTTGCATTTCCCAGATGACTAAAGATGTTGAACATTTCTTTAGGTGCTTCTCAGCCATTTGATATTCCTCAGTTGAGAATTCTTTGTTTAGCTCTGTACCCCACTTTTTAACAGGGTTATTTGATTCTCTGGAGTCTAACTTCTTGAGTTCTTTATATATATATTGGATATTAGCCCTCTATCAGATGTATGATTAGTAAAGATCTTTTCCCAATCTGTTGGTTGCCGTTTTGTCCGATTGATAGTGTCATTGTCTTACAAAAGCCTTGCAATTTTATGAGATCCAATTTGTAGATTCTTGATCTTAGAGCATAAGCCATTGATGTTCTATTCAGAAAAATTTCCCCTGTGCCCATGTGTTTGAGGCTCTTACCCATTTTCTCTTCTATTAGTGTCAGTATCTGGTTTTATGTGGAGGTCCTTGATCTACTGGGACTCGAACTTTGTAAAAGAATGGATTGATGTGCATTCTTCTACATGTTGACTGCCAGTTGAAAATGCTGTCTCTTTTCTACTTGTTGGTTTTAGCTCCTTTGCCAAAGATCAAGTGACCATAGATGTGTGGGTTCATTTCTGGGTCTTCAATTCTATTTTATTGATCTACCTGCCTGTCTCTGTACCAATACCATACAGTTTTCATCACTAACGCTCTGTAATACAGCTTGATGTCAGGGATAGTGATTCCCCCAGAAGTTCTTTTATTGTTGAGGATAGTTTTCATTATCCTGAGCTATTTTGTTATTCCAAATGAATTTTAAAATTGTTCTTTCTAACTCTGTGAAGAATTGACTTGGGATTTTGAGGGGGATTGCACTAAATCTGTAGATTGCTTTTGGAAAAATGGCCATTTTTACTATATTAATCTTGCCAATCCATGAGCATGGGAGATCTTTCCATCTTCTGAGATCTTCAATTTCTTTCTTCAGCAACTTGAAGTTCTTGTCATACAGATCCTTCACTTGCTTGGTTAAAGTCACACCAAAATATTTTATATTATCTGTGACTATTGTGAAGGGTGTCATTTCCCTAATATCTTTCTCAGCCTCTTTAGCCTTTGAGTAGAGGAAGTTTATTGACTTGTTTCAGTTAGTTTTATATCTACACATGTTGCTGAAGTTGTTTATCAGCTGAATAGAATTTGGGGAGTCAGTTAAGTATACTATCATATCATCTGCAAATAGTGATATTTTGACTTCTTCCTTTCCAATTTGTATCTGTTTGACCTCTTTTTGTTCTCTAATTGCTCTGGCTAAAACTTCGAGGACTATAGTAGGTAGTGAGAGAATGGGTAGCCTTGTCTACTCCCTGATTTTAGTGGGATTATTTCAAGTTTCTCTTCATTTAGTTTGATGTTGGCTACTGGTTTGCTGTATATTGCTTTTACCATGTTTAGGTGTGGGCCTTCAAATTCCTGATCTTTCCAAGACTTTTATCATGAAAGGGTGTTGAATTGTGTCAAATACTTTCTTAGCATGTAATGAGATGATCATGCAGTTTTTTCTTTGAGTTTGTTTGTATAGTGGATTATGTTGATGGATTTCCTTATATTGAACCATCCCTGCATCTCTGGGATGAAGCCTACTTGGTTATGGTGAGTGATCATTTTTGACGTGTTCTTGGATTTGGTTTGTGAAAATCTTATTGAGTATTTTGGCATTAATATTCATAAGGGAAATTGTTCTGAATTTCTCTTTGTTTGGTCTTTGTGTGGTTTAGGTATATGCTTAATTACAGCTTCATAGAAGGAATTGGGCAGTTTTCCTTCTGTTTGTATTTTGTAGTATAGTTTGGAGAGTATTAGTATTAGGTCTTCTATGAAGGTCTGATAGAATTCTGCACTAAACCCATCTGGTATTCGGCTTTTTTCAGTTGGGAGACTTTTAATGACACCTTCTATTCTTTTAGGGGCCATAGGACTGTTTAGATACCTTATCCTATCCTGATTTAACTTTGATACCTGGTATTTGTCTAGAAAATTGTCCATTTCATCCAGATTGTCCAGTGTTGTTGAATATAGGCTTTTGTAGTAGGATGTGATGATTTTTTGGATTACCTCAGTTTCTGTTGTTATGTCCCCCTTTTCATTTCTGATTTTCCTTTCATTTGGATACAGTCTCTGTGCCCTCTTGTTAGTCTGGCTAAGGGTTTAATCTATCTTGTTGATTTTCCCAAAAATCCAGTTCCTGGTTTGTAGATTCTTTATATAGTTTTTGTTTCTATTTGGTTGATTTCAGCCCTGCATTTGATTATTTCCTGAGTTTAATCCTCTTGGATAAATTTTTTTTTGTTCTAGAGCTTTAAGGTGTGCTGTCAAGCTGCTAGTGTATGCTCTCTCCTGTTTCTTTTTGGAGGCGCTCAGAGCTATGAGCTTTTCTCTTAGCACAGCTTTCATTGTGTCCTACAAGTTTGGGTATGTTGTACCTTCATTGTCATTAAATTCTAAGAAGTCTTTAATTTCTTTCTTCATTACTTCTTTGACAAAGTTATCATTGAGTAGAGCATTGTTCAATTTCCACGTATATGTGGGCATTCTTCCCTTATTGTTATTGAAGACCAGTTTTAGGCCGTGGTGATCTGATAGGATGCATGGGATTATTTCCATCTTCTTGTATCTGTTGAGGCCTGTTTTGTGACTGATTATCTAGTCAGTTTTGGAGATGACACCATGAGGTGCTGAGAGGAAGGTGTATTCTTTTATTTTAGAGTTACTGAAGGAGGTTCTTGAAACTGGGTTGACCCGCCCTACTTCCTGTTTATTCGCTGCTTCCTGAGTGCAGATGAAATGTGACCAGCCAGCTTCTGCTCTAGCCATCCTGTCTTCCCTGCAATGACAGACGGTGTCCCTCTGTAACTGTTAGCACAAATAAACTCCTCTTCAGTTGTTTTGTCAGAGGATTTGACCCCAACAACAGGAAAGTAACTAAGAGAGCCTCTAACCAAGTCTTTTTTTTTTCATTTTTCCTTTTTATTTATTTTTCTCTCACATATACATCCCAACTGCAGTTTCTCCTCCGTCCTCTACCTCCAGCCTCTCCCCCCACACTTTCCTTGTCCTCCAGATCCATCCCCCTCTTCACCTCCCCTCAGAAAAGAACAGGCCTTCCTGGGACATCAACCATATAAGGAATAATAAGCTACAATAAGACCAGGCACATTTTCTCACATCAAGACTGAACAAGGGAACCCAAAGGCATGCAAAAGAATCAGAGACAGCCCCTGCTGCCACTGTTGGGAATCCCACAAGAACATCAAATTATACAACCATAAGATATATGCAGAGGACTTAGTTCAGACTAATACCAGCTCCCTGATCCCTATGAGCCTACTTGTGAGTCTTAGTGAGTTGATTCGCTGGGCCATGTTCTTGGGGTGATCCTGATCGCTTGGGTTCCCCTAATCCTTCCTCCCCTCCTCCAAAGGACTCTGGGAGCTGTGTCTAATATTTGGTCATGAGACTCAGCATCTGCTCACATCAGTTGCTAGATGAAATCTCTTTGGTCTCTCTGACGACATTATTCTTGGCTCCTGTCCCAGCACATCCTGCAGGCATAGCAAACTGTAGGTTGGAGGGTTTTGTGACTGAGTTGGTGTCCCAATCTTTCTTCCTGAGGCCTTGCCTGGTTACAGAGGATGACCAATTCATACTTCATGTCCCCCAGTGCTAGTCTTCGCTAGTGTCACCCTCATGTTCCAAGGAGTTTTCGGTACACTAGATTTCTATGTTCCTGAAATATTCCCCAACTCCATTTATCGTTGTCAGCATTTTTCTCCCTCCATCCTTTCCTGACCCCTCCTGTTCCCAGAATCCCCACCCACCCTTAGTCCATCTGCAAAATCTATTTTATTTCTTCTTCCCTTGCATCCCCGGCTCCCAAGCTCTCATCATTTAGCTTCTCTGGGTCTGTGATTGTACCATGACTATCCTTTACTTTATCCACTAATAAATGAGTCCATACCATGCTTCTATTTCTCGGTCTAGATTATCTCACTCAGGATGATATTTTTCCTAGTTTCATCCATTTTGCCTGCAAATTTCATGATGTCATTTTTTTTTTAACATCTGAGTAGTACTCCATTGTGTAAATGTACCACTTTTTTCCTTTATCCATTCTTTGGTTGAGGAACATATAGATTGTTTCCAGTTTCTGCTTATTATGAATAAAGCTGCTACAACCATTTGAGGAAGTGTCTTTGTGGTAAGAAGGAACATCCTTTGGATATGACTGGATCTTGAGGTAGATCGATTCCCAATTTTCTGAGAAACCTCCATATTGATTTCCGGAATGGCTGTACAAGTTCACCCTCCCACCAGCAATGGAGGCGTGTTCCCCTTGTGCTGTCACTTGTGTTTTGATCTTCTGTCAGGTGTGAGGTGGAATCTCAAGATTTTGATTTGCATTTCCCTGATGGCTAAGGATGCTGAACATTTCTTTGTTTCTCAGCCATTTTGGGTTCCTCTGTTGAGAATTCTGTTTGGATCTGTACCCCACTTGTTAGTTGGGTTATTTAGTTTGTCGATGTCTAGTTTCTTGAGTTCTTTATACATCCTGGATATTAGCCCTCTGTCAGATATGGCATTGGTGAAAACCTTTTCCTATGCTTTAAGCTGCTATATAACCAATTTTTTTAAAAAACTCTTGGTTATGAATATAAACATTTCTCTTCCATGATACTTCAGACACTAACAGAGGACTTTTTAAAACTAGATTATTGTGGCTGTACTGAATATTGAACACATGGCCTTATGCATGTTTATGATCAACCACTGAGTTACAACCCAGTACTCTGAACTCTCTTCCCCGCCACGTCTTCCTTTCTTTCATCCTTCCTTCCTTCCTTTCTCTCTCTATTTCTTTCTTTCTTTCCTCCCTCCTTTCTTTCTTTCTTTCTTTCTTTCTTTCTTTCTTTCTTTGTTTCCCTTTAATTTTGAAATCATGATGCTGTCTAGGGTGTTTGAACTTCCTTTGTAGACCAGGAAAATCTGAACATGTGTTT
Source organism: Rattus norvegicus (assembly GCF_021556685.1). Classification (NCBI taxonomy): domain Eukaryota; kingdom Metazoa; phylum Chordata; class Mammalia; order Rodentia; family Muridae; genus Rattus; species Rattus norvegicus. Next base: position 35,063,264 of record NC_141546.1, on the reverse strand, counting down.
GTTTCAGTTTTCTGAATGCAAATGATTTTAAACATGAATCAGTGTTTATTTAAATCTTCTACACACAAAGCCTCACCTTCCCAGCAACAGCGTGGCTCAGGAGAAAGACTGGCACTACTTCTCAGTCTTCCCCTACTCTGATAACTAGCTCAAAAAAAAATCAATGTCAGCTAAGAAGACAGGCAGTTGGGAGGCCAATTTCTCTCTATATGCCATTTAAAAATAAATGCTTTCAGGACTAAAGACAAAGACTAGTGGTTAAGAATGCTTGCTGCTACTGTGGAAGACTGGAGCTCAGTTCCAGCACCCAGATCAAGAGCTCATAACCACTTAAAACCCCCACTCCAGAAGTTCTGATCCCTTCTGGCCTCTGTCAGAGCACACACACACACACACACACACACACACACACACACCCCTAAAAGTAAATGTTTGCTCCCCACAGTTGCATAGTGTCTTGTGCAAAAGCTTTTTTGCTTATATGTGTATTTTTCCTTTTATTGAAGAAATTTTTCTTATATAATATATTCTAATTACAGGTTCCTCTTCTCACCCTACTTCCTCCCGATCTCTCCTATCCCCTTTTCTGTCTCTCACTAGAAATAAACAGGCTTTCAAGAGGTAATAATAAAATAAAGTAAAAGAAGATAAAATGAAAACCAGCACATAGAATAGTACAAAACAAACAAACAAAAGGAAAAGAGTCCAAGAAATGGCTCAAAAAGATTTATATGGAGGCAGAGACCCACTCATTCACACACTCAGAAATCCCATAAAAACACTGAACTGGAAGCCATGATATATTTAATGAACATTTACTGTAGCAAGGGAAAATAAAACTAAAGAAAAGATTAAAATAAAATAAGCTCCGACATGGCATTATGGCACAAGGAGCCCGTAAAGATGCCATAGAATTTATTTGACCAATTACTACTGGACGTGTAGCCTACCCTTAAGAGTAGTTTGTTTTCCCAGGGCGACTCCTTTGGGGAAACCCAGTCTTTACTTGCAAGTGGTTATCAGTTGGAGATAGCTAGAAACTAGGCATGGGGACACGTGTCCATTCTTTCAGATCTATGACTCCAGCTGGTACAGACCTGCGCAGGCCCTGTGCATGTTGCTCCTGTCTCTGAGAGTTCATAACTAAATATATGGTGATATAGAGGGCTTCGGTTTCTTGGTGTCCTCCAACCCCTCTGGCTCCTACACACTTTCTACCTCCCTTCTGAGGGGTTCCCCGAATACTGAGCAGAAGGGTTTGATGGAGACATTCCATTTAGTGCTGAGCATGCCAAGGTCTCTCACTCTGCACATTGCCTGGCTGTGGTCTTTATGTTTGTCCCCATCTGCTGCAGAAGAAGCTTCTCTGATGATGGCTGAGCAGGGCACTGATCTTCTTCCCTCACCAAAGTGCATATGTGATTTTAATTTAAGGCAAATCTGCCGGTTCTCTCAACAGAGCAGACATAGACAGGTTACTGCCAGCAGCTATTTAGATGTGATTACTTCCCTACTTGTTTTTGGACATAGTGTTCTATTCCTAAGGGATATTTTGACTCTGTTTGGCATCACTTTCATACTACGGTTTCATGTTTTGTCATATGAAAAAGAAAGCTTTAGAGAGTATTGTGATATAGTTTTTTCTTCTAAGCGTGACATGGTTATAGTCATCACAGAGACAAGATTGCTATAGGAACTACAGAGGACCTTGCTGTGTTTCCAGTCTAAACAGGAAAATAAGAAAGGCAATACACAGATAGCCAGGGCATAATCATGAGATGAAACTAGCAACTTAGCCTCATGGTCCATGGATGGAGGGAGAGAGGGTCCCTAGACTTTCATTCAAGATCCTACCTACTGCCCTCTCCTGTCACCTGGTCTGGAGTAGAAGTGGTAGAGTAAATAGGAAGTAAAAAGTCCATGGGGAGGGGACTACTGCCATGAGTCATCTCTCCTGCTCCTGGAAGCAGCCTCTCATATATTGATCCACCAGGAGTGACTTCATTGACTCAGCATCCTGGGCTCATATGGACTTGTGTCTGTGGTCTGTTATTGCCCTGCCAGGAGTGAAGAGACACTTCTTCATGTCTCCTCAGGAAAAGCTGTGCATCGGAGATTCTTAGCATTAAGAGCATCATTAAGAGTACAAACAGCTGTGCACACAAGTGAATAGTTTGAGTGTGAGTGTGTGTGTGTATCGGTGTGTAAGTGTGTGTGAGTGTGTGTGAGATTGTGTGAATGTGAGTGTGTGCGTATGTGTGTGAGAGATTGTGTGAATGTGAGTGTGTGTATGTGTGTGAGAGTGTGTGTGTGAGTGTGTGAGTATGAGTGTGTGTGAGTATGAGTGTATATATTAGTGTGTGTGAATGTGTGTGAGTGTGAGTGTGTGTATGAGTGTGTATGTGAGTGTGTGTATGAGTGTGTGTGAGTGTATGTGAGTGTGTGAGAGTGTGTGAGTGTGAGTGTAAGAGTGTGTGTGAGTGTGTGAGTGTGAGAGAATGTGTGTGTGTGTGTGTGTGTGTGTGTGTGTGTGTGTGTGTGTGTGTGTGAGTCTTAAGGTGAACGTTTGTAAGCCTTGCCTTCCTGCTGGTTTTCTCTGCCTGAGTCTTGGATATGGATGGATATACAACCCTCAGCTTCATTCTCTGACTACTTCTTGTCTCTCTCTCTCTCTGTTATGGACTCTCCCAATGGAACTGTAGGCCAAAATAAGCACTTTCTTTTTTTACCCCTATAAGTCACTTTTGATCATGGAGTTTTATTACAGTGACAAAAAATAAGGACTGCACCTCCCTATCATGTTATGGCACCATTCCTTGTGTTGTGGCATTTACTAGACCAGCTTGCTTTTATGGTTTCCAAGTTAAAGAGCACCTCAGTTGGTTCTGCTGAGACTCCCAACACTCCTGTCTCACAGAGGCTGAACCAGGACAGCGCCTGGCAGAGTCCAAAGACGATGAACGCTGGGAGATTCCTCGCATCCGACTTCTAAATCTGTAAGTTCACATCCAAGATAGAAGGAACGCAGGGGCCTAACTCCTCAGCTCTGGGTATGCTAGGTTCTGGGCGTGACTACAATGCAAGAGGATGAGGGGCTCTGGAGACTGCATATCCCGGACAGGCGCCTGAGTTTGGTCCTTGGGACCTAGATGGTAAATGAGAACACAGACTCTGGCGAGCTGTCTTTCGACCCTCACATGCACAGTGTGGAACCTCTGCATCCCCTACAACAAAACCAGCAACCTCTCTTTGTTTTTCAGATGTGAGAGGATGAGCTGGGAAAGCAATGTCATCATTAGCACAATCTAATGCAGAAAGATTAAAGCCTGAGGCTTCTTGTGCTAGTCATTATTCTCACTGCTGAAGCCATATCCAACCAGAAGCAACTTAGAGGAACAGGGGCAGGAGGGGCAGCAGGGGTAGGAGAGGCTGCAGGAGGGGCAGGAAGAGGGGCAGCAGGGGCAGCAGGGGCAGCAGAGGGGCAGGAGGAGGGAAAGGAGGAGGGGCAGAAGGGCCTGCAGGAGGGGCAGGAGGAAGGACAGGAGGAAGGGCAGCAGGGGCAGCAGGGAGAGGAGGGGCTCCAGGGGCAACAGGGGCAGGAGGGGCTGCAGGAAGGGCTACAGGAGCAGAAGGGGCAGCAGGAAAGGCAGGAGGAGGGGCAGAAAGGACAGGAGGGGCAGCAGGGGCAGCAGGAGGGGGAAGAAGGGCTGCAGGGGCAGAAGGGGCTGCAGGAGGGGCAGGAGGAGCAGGAGGAAAAACAGGAGGAGGGGCAGCAGGGAAAGGAGGGGTTGCAGGAGGGGCTGCGGGGGCAGAAGAGGCTGCAGGAGGGGCAGGAGGGGCATCAGGGACAGAAGAAACTGCAGGAGGGGCAGGAGGAAGGGCAGCAGTTGCAGGAGAGGCAGGAGGGGCAGGAGGAGCAGGAGGGACAGGAAGGGCAGCAGGGAGAGGAGAGGTTGCAGGAGGGGCTGCAGGGGCAGAAGAGGCTGCAGGAGAGGCAGCAGGAGGGGCAGGAGGAGGGGCAGCAAGGGCAGGAGGGGTTGCAGGGTCAGCAGGGGCAGGAGGGCCTGCAGGAAGGGCAGGAGGGGCAGGAGGTAGGGCAGCAGGGGCAGCAGGGAGAGGAGGGGTTGCAGGAGGGGCTGCAGGGGCAGAAGAGGCTGCAGGAGGGGCAGCAGGGGCAGCAGGGAGAGGAGAGGTTGCAGGGTCAGCAGGAGCAGGAGGGGCAGGAGGAAGAACAGGAGGAAGGGCAGCAGGGGCAGCAGGGAGAGGAGGGGTTGCAGGGTCAGCAGGGGCAGGAGGGCCTGAAGGAGGGGCAGCAGGAGGGGCAGGAGGAGGGACAGCGAGGGGTGGAGGGGGAGAAGGGGCTGCAGGAGGAGCAGGAGGGGCAGGAGGAGGAACAGCAGAGGCAGCAGGGGCAGGAGGGCCTGCAGGAGGGGCAGGAGGGGCAAAAGGGGCAGGAGGAGGGGCAGCAGTGGCAGCAGGGAGAGGAGAGGCTGCAGGGGCAGCAGGGGCAGGAAGGCATGCAGGAGGGGCAGGAGGGGCTGGAGGAAGGGCGGGAGGAAGGGCAGCAGGGGCAGCAGGGGCAGCAGGGGCAACAGGGAGAGGAAGGGTTGCAGGGGCAGAAGAGGCTGCAGGAGGGACAGCAGGAGGGGCAGGAAGAGGGGAAGGAGGAGGGGCAGCAAGGGGAAGAGGGGCTGCAGGAGGGACAGGAGAGGCAGGAGGGGCAGGAGGGACAGGAAGGGCTACAGGAACAGGAGGGGCAGCTGGAAAGGTAGGAGGAGGGGCAACAAGGGCAACAAAGGCAGCAGGGGCAACAGGAGGGGCAGGAGGGGCTGCAAGAAGGACTGCAGGAGCAGGAGGAGGAACAGCAGGGGCAGCAGGGGTGGAAGGGCCTGCAGGAGGGACAAGAGGAGCAGGAGGGGTAGGAGAAGTGGCAGGAGGAGGGGCAGGAGGGGCAGCAGGGAGAGGAGAGGCTGCAGGGGCAACAGGGGTAAGAGGGCATGCAGGAGGGGCAAGAGAGGCAGGAGGAAGGGCAGAAGGAAGGGCAGCAGGGGCAGCAGGGAGAGGAGGGGTTGCAGGGGCAGAAGAGGCTGCAGGAGGGGCAGCAGGGGCACCAGGGAGAGGAGAGGTTGCATGGTCAGCAGGGGCAGGAGGGCCTGCAGGAGGGGCTGCAGGAGGTGCTGCAGGAGGGGCAGGAGGGGCAGAAAGGCTGCAGGAGGAGCAGGAGGGGCAGCAGAAGGGGGTGCAGGGGCAGGAGGGGCAGGAAGGGCTGCAAGGGCAACAGGGGTAGAAGGGGCTGCAGGAGGAACAGGAGGGGCAGCAGAGAGAGGAGAGGTTGCAGGCAGGGCAGAATGGGCAGAAGGAACTGCAGGAGGAGTAGCAGGGGAAGGAGGGGCAGCAGGAGCAGAAGGGGAGAGAGGAAGGACAGCAAGGGCAGGAGGGGCAAGAGGGGCAGGAGGAGAGGGAGGAGGAGGAGCATCAGGGGAAGCAGGGAGAGGAGGGACTGCAGCAGGGGCTACAGGGGCAGCAGGGGCAGCAGGAGGGGCAGGAGGGGTAAGAGGGGCAGGAGGGGGAGGAGGAGGGGCATCAGGGAGAGGAGGGGCTGCAGGGGCAGGAGGGGCTGCAGGGGCAGGAAGGCCAGGAGGGGAAGGAGGAGAGACAGCAAGGGCAGAAGGGGCTGCAGGAGGGGCAGGAGGGGCTTCAGGTGCAGGAGGAGGGGCAGGAGGTGAAGGAGAAGCAGGAGGAGGGGCATCAGGGGCAGGAGGTATGTTAGGGACTAGAGGGGCAGCAGGGGCAGGAGGGCCAGCAGGAGGAGCAACAGCAGGGGCAGCAGGAGCAGCAGGGGCAGCAGGGGCAGGAGATGTGTCAGGGATAGGAGGGGCAGTAGGTCTGGCAGGAGGGTTAGGAAGGGTAGCAGGGGTTGGAGGGGCCACAGGATAGGGACAGCAGAGGCAGCAACAGGGGCAGCCAAAGCTAGTCACATTGCATCTGCTCTGAGTTGCTCTGAAGTGGACCTGGGTATCCAACCTTCATGGCTGTGCTGGAGAGATGGCTCGGTCGATAAAGAACTTGCCTTGTAAGTATGAAGTTCAGAGTTCAGATACCCAGCATTCACACACACACACACACACACACACACACACACACACACACACACACACACACGCAAACGCACACACATGCACAGGTGTGTTCATTCCCAGATGCATGCGTCTGTAGCCTTACTATGTTTCCAGGGAAAGGGTCAAGCAGAGAAAATCGGATCCCTGGAGATCACTGGGAAACTACTCTTGCAAATAAGGTATCTTTGGTTCTAGTGAAGAACATTGTCTCCAAAACAAAATCAAATCGAATCAAGGAAATAAAAACACTGGGTAATAGATAATGATGGACCAGAAAGCCTGCCCCTAGTGACCAAAGTAAACCCTGTGTGTGGTCCCTGGGAAAACCTCCAACATGAAACCCAGAGCATGTCCATGAAGAGTGATGTGACTGGACGCAGTTGTGTATAATCGGGGGAGTGTGTGGTGAGTGTGTGTGTGCCTCAGCCACATGGACTCAGTGTTTATGGCAGGTCCACTCAAATAGTGGATCCTGTTTCTTCTTCAGACATGGGTGGGGGAGAGTGGGCAGCACCAGCAGAACGTTTAGTTCACATGACAATGCTAGCCATAGCCTCAGTATCAATGAAAAGTTCTTCAGTAGAGATCACAAGGCCCTGTGTCAAGTACAGGGAGTACATTCCATTTCTGTCCCAGGCTATAGAAAGGATCAGGAGCCCGGGCCTGTAAGATGTTGTCGTGGTGCAATCGTTGCTGTGACTGAACTCTTAATTGTGATTTGATCTCAATTGCCAACTTGTGTCTTAATTCACTTGGGACATGCCTCTGGGTGGGTCTGGGAGACATTTTCAGGAAGGACTGACTAAGGGATGAAGACATTTGAGAGAATGTACAACACCTCCTAATGGTGGCCCAGTATAAACGGTTCTAAGTGGGCTAAAGATAAGAATTAGCAGGGAGGAGCAGATGACCTGGTATGGGTTGCCAGCACCAATTCCTGGCATTGCACAACCTGTAGCCAGCTCCAGAGTATCTGATACATTTTTTTTGGCATCTGAAGACACTACATACATGCAGCTCTCTCTCTCTCTCACACACACATACACACACACATGCATGCACACATGTGCATGTATGCATTCTATCAAAAACTCAGGGTTGCTTTTGCCTGCCTGCTTTCTTGCAGGTAAATATGTCTATTCTGTTGTTGTTGTTGCTGCTGCTGCTGCTGCTGCTGCTGCTGCTGCTGCTGCTGCTGCTACTGCTGCTGCTAATCTTTGCTGACATCAGACTTCAGCTTCCTTGGCTTCCGATGTAGACTGAAGACCAGCACCACTATCGACATCTTCTAGACCTCCAGCTCCAGACTGAGGCTTCTAGGTATCCATCTCATGGGCTGAACATCTCAGTTCACAGTCTCTCCAGCATGCAGACAGTCAGGGCTGGACTAGTCAAGCCTGTCTGCTGCAAGCCAAGCCAGTCTATTAACTCGCCTCTGTAGTATATTTTCATTCTATCTGTTAGCTTCCTCCAGAGAACCCTGGTACAGAGTTGTTTTAGCAACCACTTCCCAGAGAACAATTGGTTAACAAGGATCACGCAGTGCTGGGTTGCTCCTTCTAGAGCAGCCTTTAGAAAAACCTCAGAAGTAGAAGACACCTTTTTGATAGAAGAATACAGAGGAAACGAAGGCAGCTGAATCGATTAGACTGCTCAATACCCACACAGCATTCTGCATAATTAGTCAAGCAGGAATGATGTGCTTAAGTAATTTGTAACATTTCTTGCTTGTAAAGAAGAGAAGCTATCAAAAAAAGCAATAGAGACACATTAAAAAAAACTGTTCCAAGATGCTCAGCGGATGCTGATAAACTCCTGTTAAAAATATGTCTAATCTACTTCCCCAAAAAAGTGAAAAAGTCTGTCTGCAAAAGTAGCTAGAAAAATTGCCTAGGAGATGTAGCCTTGGACTTGAGAGAAATATCAATCTGAAAAGTCTATCATCCAAAGACCTGTACGTCAATAGTAGATTTGAATTATGGAGCTGGGCTGCACCTTAATTTACATGGTTCTTCCCCAAGTAGCCAGATAATATTAATACCTTGCATTTATATGACGACTGTCTTCCCAGATGGCTTCATTAAATTGTATGTTTTATGAGACCCTCTCTCTGAAACGTGGTCATCTCTGGATGAGAACGATGCTCCTGGGTGACTCAAGAGAGGGGAAAAAAAATCCCCATCTTCCTAACCGCGATCATAAAAACGTTCAGTTAGCAAGCATTTCCTGAGCATCTGTGTGGGCAGAGCCGGAGACAAGTCTGTAGACAGTGACATACGGAAGCTTAAAAGGATGTGGTCCCAGAGCAGCAGCGACGCCTCAGTCCATAATGTGCTTGCTTGTCTTGCTGTGCAAGTGTGAAGACCCGAGCTGAGCTTGGATTCCTGGCACTCACATAAAACTCCAGGTATGGGAGGCAATGCGGGCTGCACCACAGCCACAAAATTCCCAGAAGCTTTGAGCAGAATTGGCACCCGGAGGGAAGCTTGGGGAGGTATAGACAGGCCTAAGCAGCTGGAGCTGGGGTTTAATCGGGTGACATAGGCAGGCCTAGGTAGGAGAAGCTGAGTTCCCAACTTGATACAGGAGCTAGGTGGGGGCTAGACTTCTGGTGTAAAATTCCTGGGAGCTGTGAGTAGGCCTGGTACAGGCTGTGGTGCTGCTACTGGTGTTAGCAGAATACAGGTAAAATAAAAGTAGAGAGCAGGAATAGAGGAGAGAGACATGTGATGGGCAGCGGAGTGATGGGAATTGGGGAATGCAGGGTCAGAGGAAAACTTAACCCAAATGAACTGTGCATGAAGAAGCTACTTGGGAACACCTGTGATCTTGCTATCCAAATAAAAACAATTTAATGAAGGAATTGTATAACATAATATGAACACTCAGGGGAAACATACTGTGAATAAAGGTTTAAGTGGGCTTGGGGACAGGGTGGGGAAGGGATCGTTTAACCAAAACTTAGACGATATGAAGACCCCTGCTTTGTAATCTAATTGAAAAAAATGTAACTTTTAGAGGAAGTTTGAACTCAAGTACTCCTTGTTAGTGAACAATCCTGTTCCCAGAAGACATGTGTTATTAAGTGAAAAGCTCAGTTCTGGGCATGAATTGCTTCCCTGATTTATTGGTCAAAGAGGCTTCAGAGGCATCAAAACCCATACAGCCTATCACCATTGCTCTTGATTGCCTACTGTAACATGGTGACAGGACGCATCCCTAAAAGCAATACATGCTTTTGTTGCAGGACATAGAGAAATCAATCCTGAACTGATCAGAAAACTCTCCCTGCTGGTTACCACTCATAGTGCTAGAAAACCCTATGCAAGCTGCTACTGGGGGAGAAGGGACATCAGTGGTCTTATCCAATGCTGGGTCTTTTTTTTTTTTTAAGATTTATTTATTTATCATATATAAGTACACTGTAGCTGTCTTCAGACACACCAGAAGAGGGCATCAGATTTCATTACAAGTGGTTGTGAGCCACCATGTGGTTGCTGGGATTTGAACTCAGGGCCTACTAGAGGAGCAGTCAGTGCTCCTAACCGCTGAGCCATCTCTCCAGCCAGTGCTGAGTCTTCTATGCAACAATACAGACCTGCCAGGCAAGATGTGTCTGTGGTTGCAATGGCGGCACAACAGCTTGTGGATAATCTCTTGGATGTGAGCACTGCTCCACAGGAGGGAATTCATGGCTGGTATGGCAAACACAGCCAAAAACATGGCCAAGAAAGTCAAGGACCCCAGGGGAGAACCTTTTGATGCTGTTTTTTTCTCAATAGTTATGTTGTCAAATCACCTATGGATGTTTAGGTTTATAAAGGTGGATGTATTTGTGCTGCTCCTAATTCTTCAGAGAAGCTCCTTATCGCAGTGCATTGTGGGTACTGAAGAGATTCACTACTTAAAATGCCAACGATAAGTAACAGTGAATGCTTAACAAACGTAGATAAGGCATCTGGATCAAGCCCCATTCACAGGCTTAGGGAACATCTTGGAAGAGGGGATACAAAGAATGTATGATCTGGATGATGAGGGAGAGTGCTGTGAACTGCTGTCCCCTAGATAGGCCTGCCTGTTCCCCACATGGACACACAGCAGTTGTGGTCACCATGGTTACTTGCATGAGACCTGTGCAAGATCAAGCCAATTAACAGTTCCAGTGTGGAAGACAGAGGGGGTTCTGGTGTACCATCTGCTGCTGCAGCTATAAAGCTTGCTCATGCCCAGTGGATGACCTTAGGCCCATGCATGTGACTACTGAAGAGCTCGCTCATGCCCAGTGGATGACCTTAGGCCCATGCATGTACTACTGAAGAGCTTGCTCATGCCCAGTGGATGACCTTAGGGCCATGCATGTACTACTGAAGAGCTCGCTCATGCCCAGTGGATGACCTTAGGCCCATGCATGTACTACTGAAGAGCTTGCTCATGCCAGTGGATGACTTTAGACCCATGCATGTGCTAAAGAGCTTGCTCATGCCCAGTGGATGACCTTAGGCCCATGCACTGAAGAGCTCGCTCATGCCCAGTGGATGACCTTAGGCCCATGCATGTGCTAAAGAGCTTGCTCACGCCCAGGGGAGGAGTTGGAGGAAGAGAGAGATCCAGATTGTATAAATTGTATAAATGCATGACATTTTCCAAAGAATAAATACATATTATAAAAAAGTACAGGAGTATTTACAAGTGCCTGGAATCCCAGTTGATAGATGAAAACAGGTGGATTTCTGGGTCTCTTGGGCCAGCAAGTTGTATTGAATGATGACTTCCGGGCCAATGAGAGTCCTGTCTTAAGGACATGATGGCATATGCCTTTAATCTCAGCATTCCAGAGACAGAAGCAGGCAGATCCTCGTGAGTTTGTTCCAGGCCAGTGAGAGTAACATAGTTGACCCTGTTTCAAACAAACAAAAGATGGAGAGAAACAGAAGAACTCAATTTCTGGCCTCTACACACATATGCATCCATGTAAACCTGCATACAGCACTACATGAACACACACACATACACACACACACATACACACACACACACACACACACTCACATGTACATACCCACCAATAAATATTTAAAAAATAAAGAGAAGCAAAAAACAAGTCACTCTGTCAGCTTATATCTAGAAGTTTCTCTCCAACCACTCCCATTCTTAGAGCGTCTGCTGTTTGGGGAGGTTTTTGAGCACAGCCGTTCTGACTGGATAAGACAGAATCTCAAGGTACTTTTAATTTTCATTTCTATGATGACTAAAGACAGTAGATTTTTCAAGTGTTTACTGGCCATTGGGTCTTTTTTTTAATGGTGCGTTTATAAACTATCTTATGTATATGTGGGAACACATCTGCATGTCTGCATGTGGACTCTAGAGAACAATTTTCAGTGTCATTTCTCAGGAATCACCTATCTCTCTTGTTGGCCTGGAGCTCAGGAAGTAGACTGGGCTTGCTGGCCAGTGAGCTCCAAGGACATGGAAGGCTGTATTCACCTCCCCAGCCCTGCACCCTGGATTTTCCACATGGATTCTTGGGATTGACCTCAGGTCCTCTGTCTTACACAGCAGGCCCTTGACCAGCTGAGCCATTTCTCCAGCCCAGTTTGTTCTTGTGAGAAGTATCTGTTCGGTTGACCTGCCCATTTCCCGGTTAGCATACTTATTCGTTTGATGTTTGATATTTTTGGGGTTCCTCCTAAATTCTGGATATTAATCTCCTGCCAGATGACTAGCTATCAATGATTCTTCACTGATTCTGCACTGCAGGCTGCCTCTTCTCTCTTTACCCTTCTGTTTGCTTTGCTCTGCAGAAACTTTTTACTGTGGTATGTGCAATTCCATCCATGAATTCTTTCCTAAACTACAGAGCTAATGACCCACAAAATCATTGCCTTTGCCTAAGGAAAATTTCTGTCATCTTGGAGTCTTCCAAATCAGAACTAGAGGCTGTCTGAGCAAGAGGAGGGAGTGGTGGCTCTGGTGTTTACTTAGCTTGCGGAAACTCAAGGGATAATATTAAAGTGCAAAGGCTAATGTTCCCTTCTGGAAGTCATTCTCTGTTGTTTTCAATGTATTAGTCATTCGATGAAAACAGGCAGGCTTCTAGGCTCTCGACTTCAAGACTTCACTGAATCTCAGACTGCTTTCTAGCACTTTATGCTTTGTTTGCCTAAACTTGGACTTGCTGTAGACATTGTCTAATGTGGTGCTTCTTTCGGTAACAAAACTTAGGTTTTAGCTAAAAAAGTGAAAAGCCAGGGCTGAAGACAGAGCTGAATAGAGCGCTTGTCTAGCATGATGGAAGCTATAGGTGCAAGCCAGGCACTGCGTAAACAGGGTGTAGCAATATAAGCCAATCATCTCAGCACCAGGGAAGTGAAGGCGAGAGGCTCAGAAGTCTAAACTTATCCTGGGCTATGCTATGTAGTAAGTTCAAGGCCAGCCTACAGTACTCAAGGCCTTAACTCACAAGCAAGCAAGCAAGTAAGCACTTTGAATGAAAATGTAACCTCTCAAACACTTTAAAGTCTAAAAGCCCTTTTGACAAAGCTAACCCCTAGATTATATACCAATACTGCAGGTGCTATAGGAATTCAGAGAAGGAAGCGTGTCATGATCAAAGACAACCAGGAAAACCTTCAAGTAGTTGATGGGGCTTGCAGCAGGCCTTGAGGAACTTGTAGATTGAAATAATCACTGAAAGAATCCTTTAGTCCTAAGAGCATCTTAGAGGAAGGGTGTTCAGAAGCAGGTCAAAGGATATTTCCATTCCAGCACGAAGTTTTCACTGAATTCTCACCACTAAGAAAAGCAAAGAACAGTATGTTGACTAAGTCCTAGCAATTTAATTTAGCAGAGACGGTCCTGCATGCTAAGATAGTGTTCCTTGGTTTAGGGGGGAAAGTATCCATTTAAAGAGATAGCAGGAGGTTATAACCAGTAAAGAGCTTGCCTTGCAGGCCTGAGGACATAAGTTCCACCCCAAGAGTTCAGGTAGATAAACTAGGTGCGGTGATACACACTTGTAATCCTAGAACTTACGGAGCAAAGATAGGTAGGTCCCTGTGGCTCTCTGGCCATTCATCTTAGCCTACTTAGCTCTAGGTTAAAGGGGTACAGAGATAAAGGAAGGAGGAAAGAAAGAGAGCTTGGATGGTGCTCAAGAACTTGTCCTCAGTTCTCCACATACAGGCACACACATATAAGAAGTAACATGGCAGCAAATGGATAATTGGTGCTTTTCTTTTGTGGACTAATGATAGAACATTTATCTTTTATGTACGTGGTCCTATTTCTTTACCTACTGTCTGTCTGTCTATCTATCTATCTATCTATCTATCTATCTATCTATCTATCTATCTATCTATCTAATTATCCATCATTCTGTCTCCTATCTTGTGTCACTATTTGTCTCTATATTTACCCCCTCTGAAATCTTATTAACTAATAAATCCAAAGACCTGGTGCATTCCAGTTGGCTGAGCTTTCTGGTCAGTGGACTTTGCTGTAGCCTCTATTCAGTAGGTTAGGAGTTCAACATCATCACTGAACTTTAGGGCTTCAGTTCTCTGTTTCTCTGCTTGGCCATGGAAACCAGTGCTAGCAACACTTAGTTCACGATGATATAGCTACACTTCATATGCTAGAACCAGGACACACCTCAGATCTTCCAGATATCTAAGTCTGAGCGCCCAACAGAACAACATCTGCCCCGTAGACCTTTACTTTGCTTCAGAGCCACCTGCCACGTAGGCAGCAGAGTGAATGCCAGGCTGTTTACCAATGACCTTGCTTGGCAGTGGTTAACTAGGAACAGTTTTGCAATCCTTCCTCCCTCTAGCTGGGCGGTGTGAGGAGGTATTTAGAGTTTGATTTCAGCACAGGCAGGGTGAGTTTCCTCTACAGAGGCCAATTTTAGGTATTTAAAGTCCTGTTTGGCTTCTCGACACAGAGTGATACTGACCCTCTCAGTCACCAAACTACTCTCTTCTCTCAGAACAGGGTGGAGAAGCAATGTTGTAGCATAAAATGTTAAGGTTTTCTGTTTCCAAAATTACCCCCACCTCTCCCAGTTCCTTATAAAGAAGTATTAAGGAGACATTTTTTGAGGCAGTAAGAGCTGATGCTCAGTAAAGATGTATTAAGAGAGGTGACCAAAAGTAAGAATGAAAAATAAAGGGCCTAAAAACATCTGCCAGCTACACATCTGAAGGAATATTAGTTTCTAGACTATACCAAGAATTGAAAAAAAATTAAGCACCAAGACAGTAAACAACTCAATTAAAAAATTCACTGAACAGAGAGTTCTCAAAAGAAGGAATACACACGGCTAAGAAACATTTTAAGACAGGTTCACCATCAGCAGCCACTAGGAAAATAAGGATTAGCAGTACTTGAAGCTTCTTCTTACTTACCGAGGGATTAAGACAAAAAAAGACAGTAAGTATTAGTGAGGATGTGTGGAAAGGGGATCCCTCAGGCACTGCTGACTGCACACTGGTGTGGCTACTATGCAGCGGGTCAGAGTGGCATTCCTTAGAAAGCAAGCAGTGGACTGACCCTATGGCCCAGTCATACCACTCCTGGGATTATACACCAAGGACTTTAAATCCTATGACAGAGGCCCGTGTTTGTTCATGTTCATTGTTGTTCTATTCACAATAGCTAGCACAGGAAAGCAATAATCACCTGGGTGAGAAGTTATACCTGAAGGTGCAATACTGACAGGAATGTTATGGTGGTAACCAACCCCTTTCTAATAGGATTTAAGACCCACTCCCAAGAAGGAAACACATGCCAAATACTATAAGCCCAGCCAAGAGCCCATGGGTGAATCTACTACTATAATTTTGCTATGGAAACAAAGATGAATGTGTATCAACTGATGAATTGGTAATGAAAGTGTACTTAAATACCATTGGCTTTTATTCAGCTATAAAGAAAAACTATAACTGAAAATTTCTCATAAGTGGATCCCAGCACTGAATTTTTAGATCTGTATTCTTAACTTGAAGTATATGTAGAATCTAGGCAACTAGAAAAGAGGTGCTGTGGTAAGGAGAAAAAATATCTTGAGGGAATATGGATAGTAAAATATAGGTGATATGAAGGGGAACAGGAAATAATGGGGAGACAGATTTAAATTGGGAGAGGAATGGGAGGGCAGGGCAAAGGAAGGGGTGAGGAAGGACTAACTAACACTAAGGGCATTTGGAAAAGCCATATAGAAGATTTCTTTACATTTCATAAATGCATACACTCATATAAAAGTTGAATTGGGGTTACCCTATACAGGCTTCTAACAAATGCCATAAATTGTCAAATAAAAATTCTAGTCAGGTGTGGGATAATTCCCCTTAAATTATTGCTCAGGGATGTTCCAGACATATATTCTCCACGATAATACAGGACATTGCCATACTCTTGGTTGTTGATTAGAATTTGATGGTAAGACCATATTGCTAAAAACCAACCAACCAACCAGCCAAACAAACAAAACAAAACAAAACAAAATTCACCAACTTTGATCATGGGGTTTGAAGAAGTCAAGTGGGTACTGACCAAGTTTCCTCCCATTGGCTAAGTATATACATATATACATATACACACACACATATATATATACACAGAGAGAGAGACAGAGAGAGTCAGAGAGACAGAGACAGAGAGAGACAGAGAGAGAGAGTATGGAAAGATGCTACACAGTTGTTGCAGAAGAAAAAAAATCATCGGAAGTTTTACCCAGATATGAACCCTATGAGCTACAATAACAACTGATGTGGCAAATTATGTCCACAGGTACAACAGTAATATGAGTTTTATGGGGCTAACCAATCTCTGATTGTATTTAAGGCTTGCTCCATAGGAAGGGACAAATGCTTGATACTGTAAATCTGACCAAAGACCAATTATTGGGGAGATCATAGGCCCCAGAGTAAATCTACGACTATAAGTTTTTGTCAAACTGCTCTCTAAGTTTGCATCTTTATACACAGTGCAGCATTCAGACTTTATCTGAAAAGTCTCCTTGTGCAGTGGACAGTTGTTAATTACAGAAACTCAAGAACAGTCAAAATACAGAGAGCAAATGTCTGAGAGTGTTTACCTATGAATGAGGCATCCCACCCCAGTGCTCAGGCACCATTGTAGAAGAGGAGACAGAGAGGACCACAGTGAAACAGTGTCTTCTGAGCATGATATGACCTCTGCACTCATGAATTCACAGAAGATGAAATTGCCTACCTAAAACCTGAAACAACATACAGCTAGGCAACATGGCAGCATGGGAGGTAGAAGGGCTCACAAGCCCTCATCCCTACTTGAGGAGCTATTGACAGTTGATGACTTCAGGGACAAGGGAGCATCAGTTTTCTTTAATTGTGTGGTCCCTGGTAGGTTGATCATGCTTCATTGGATGGGCTGCACAGATTGGACCAAGTTATAAAGAGGAAAATAGAACATAAAGCTGGGAAGATGGGTTTGTTGAGTAGCAAGTCTAGGAGTATTTGGGAAAGAAGCGGGGAGCGAATATAATTAAAATACATTATATGCATAGTGGTTTGAATAGGTCTTCATAGACTCTTTGAAAGCTTTGGCCATAAGGAGTGGCACTATTAGGAAGTGTGGCCATATTGGAGGAGGTGTGGCCTTGGAGGAAGTGTATCCTAGTGTAGGCATGCTTTGAGGTCTCCAATGCTCAGGCTCTGCCCAGTGTGCAATCAGATCCTCCTCCTGGCTCTGGGCTTCTCTAGCACTATGTCTTCCTGCCATGATGATAATGGACTGAACATCTGAAACTGTAAGCCAACCCCAATTAAATGTCTTCCTTTATAAGAGTTGTCTTGGTCATGTTGTCCCTTCACAGCAATAAAATTCTAACTAAGACATATATGAATGAAAATTTCAAAAGAAAAAAATATTATATATTCTAAGTCCCATGTTCCCTTCATGTGTGTATCCTAGCTTTGGGTGAATGTTCATGTATATATACATAAATGGATGCTGACATAGGGTATGAAGCTATAAAGGAAAGCATAGGAGAGGAAAAGAAGATCCTGATGGCATATGAAGTAGGGCACAGCAGATGGGATGCTCGACCAAGGAGGGCAATGGAGGAGGAGAAGGAGGCAGAAAGACAGATGTTTGAAATGCCATCATGACACCTAATACTGTTATGGGGGGAAATTGGGGCCCCATTTTGTGGTTCCTTGGGTCTTCTTGATTAAATGGTCTGAAAGTAGACTTAGAAAATTTATTCTTTTTGAGATAGAACCCAGGTGAGGTAAGGATATTAGCTTAGTAGGGAAGATCTGTAAACAACTACAGGAGGAGGGGTCTCAGGGAGGTACAAGAATGTTAATTTCATTGAGGGGCTTATTACTTCTCCAGTCTCCTTGGAGTGTCTTTGGGTGGAACTAGCCATCCTGAGGGATTGTCTCCTGGCCTGGTGATTGTATGCTAATCAAACTTCTTTTTAAAAAGATATTAGACTTCAGAAGTTTAAAAGTCTGGTGGGGTGGGGACATCCTCATGGGGGGTATGTGATGTGGAACAGCCGGATGGTTGGGAATAAAATCTAGAGTGTAAAAATAATAAACAAACAAACAAATATATAAAGAGGTTAAAAAGGATATTAGGTTTTTTATGTGTTATTTTGAGGCAGGATCTCCTGTTGCTCAGGCTAGCCTTGAACTGGCTAGGTAGCTAAGGGTGACTTTGAACTTCTGATCCTCTTGCCTCTATCTCCTAAGTACTGGGCTTACGGTATGTTCTCTCATGTCTGGTGTAGGATGATGTCACAGGTGAGGCAGGTACAGGATAGAAGGAGGCCTGTCATTGGAGGAGAAGGAAGGATGGGTGGGAGAGAAGTTTGAAGGAAGAGGAGGAGACTAGGGGAGAGAGGAAGAGACAGGGCGGAGGAGAGGAGTGGAGAAGCCGTGGCAGGACAAGATGGCAGGTGATGTTAAGATTCTGCTCTGTGTATTTACAGGTTGTAAATAATGTTCTCAAGGGATGGATAGTACCGGGCTTTGTATGTTTAAGTGGGCAATTATATCTTACCAGTTGGATCTAAGATTATTATGTTGTGTGTTCTTTTATGTGAGGGTTTGAGTAGGAAAGTGTGCGGCTGGGATGTGTTTCTGCCAAGATATCTAGCAGATATCTTAGGGCACCGCGGTACAGAGCTAACGGGGTAAAAGACACCGTTACTCTTTATTATTTTTATATTTTTACAACAACAGTCTGGTTTTATGTGGTGTTGGAGATGGAACTCAGGGCATCAGTCATGTTAGGCAAGCACTCAACTAACTGGGCTATGTCTCTAGACTATTTTTTATATTAATTTAAAAACTTTTGTATTTATGTGGTGTGTGTGCGTGTGTGTGTGTGTGTGTGTGTGTGTGAGAGAGAGAGAGAGAGAGAGAGAGAGACACGGGAGGGGTGACTTCAGAGAGAGAGAGAGAGAGAGAGAGAGAGAGAGAGAGAGAGAGAGAGAGAGAGAGATGGGAGGGGTGACTTCAGAGGTTAAAAGAGGGTATAAGATCCCCTGGAGCTGGGATGACAAGTTGCTTACAAGCTGCCCACAACTGAATTCAGGTCCTTTGCAAGAGCAGCGCATGCTCTTACCTGGTGAGCCAGCTCCTCTTTTTTACACTTTAAGCGACATATTTTTTTATTAGCTCATGGTCAACCAAGCTGATTGGGGGGAAAATTGAAAGCAGAAATTGTGGTTTCACCTCATTTCAAGCTGAAGATTCAGGCATGAAGGCCCAGGTTGGGAGGTGCCTGGCTGAAGGTCACCTGGCGAGTCAGCTCCAGCGAGAGGACGTGAGGCTGACCCCTCGTCGTCTCTTCTGCCTCCCCCCAACTCCCCATTGGAATTGGAATCCCTGTAAGAGCCACTGCTAAGTACTGGAGATGGCTGCTGGACAGCGTTCCCTGAAGTCTGCAAGGGATGCTGCTTAGGTTTTCACTTCATCAGCACCGAGAGGCAAGGACATGGTTCTGAGTAATATTTCATACTTAGCTCTGGGTTCTTTTCGGTTTTGTCTGAACCTCCCTCCGGTTTCTTGGAGGGCTTTTATGATATGATTTAAGTTCAGCTTATGGCTGGCTTTGGTACTCAGAAGAGTGGAATTTGTCCTTTAGGTTCTTCACCCAGGGGGGTCAATGTTGTTAGGAAATGAGGAGAAGCTGTAAGCTTCCTCCCAGCAGAGGGATACATGGCAGTGCTGCCTCTCCTGCATCTTCTTGCCACAAAGCCTTATCTCTCCTGTTCAGCCCCGGCTGCTATAATCCCTCCTCTTTCTGCAGAGCGTTTTACATGAACAAATAAAGCGATTTATGGAGTATTTACACACTGACTAGTGACTAATTATTCACCTGCAAGCAGTGCAACCATTCAAGACAAGCAACATTCCTCTACATTAGCGTCCCTCAGGAAGGCAGCTCATACCTGGTGGCAGAGGGAAAGCGGTTGGACGTTCGAGTTTGGCTGACATCAGATCGTTCAATGCAGGAGCAGTGTGCGATCCGTACATGGCACCTCTGGGCTTGGTTATCTAGCACAACCTCGGAAAGCTTACAAAAGGAGATAATGAATGAATGGACGGGATGAATCCAGCAGGTGTCACGGAAAATGTGAGCGAAGTTAGACGCAACAAAACAGCGGCCACGAAGAGCATGCAGCATTATGAGATCCCTCGTTGGTGAAGTTTTATGTAGAGCCAGAGGACAGAAAGAGGTAGTCATAGTTTCCAAGAAAAATGGTTAGAGATGAAGTTATAACTGTTCTAAATGATGAGAAAAAGTGACTGTTGATGCTCATGTCAACCCCAGCAAGCCTCTCGGAATACTGAGGAAGGGAGGAAGAAAAACCTGCAAAAGTTGGGGGACACTGGGGGGACAGCTGGTTAGTGCTGTCCTCTGGACATGTCATGGCTGCAGCACTCGTGAACGCAGCATCTGTGGTTATCTTCTTGAGATCAAAGCAGTCAAAATTCCCAAAGAGGATGGGAGATGGACTTATGGTGCGCCTCTACACCGAAAGAGACATTGGTGTTGATGCTTGCTGGGTGAGTCATTTTCTTTCGGGGTTATAGTAAATTTTCCATAATCCTAAAGACAGCCCCACATCCATGAGAATGTCAGAAGCAACAATTGGGCTCAATGGGTTATTTAAAAAAAGGATACAGGGGCTGGAGAGATGGCTCAGCAGTTAAGGGCACTGATTGCTCTTTTCAGAGGTCATGAATTCAATTCCTACCAACCATCTATAATGAGATCTGATGCCCTTTTCTGATATGTCTGAAGATAGCTACAGTGTGTTTGTATACATAAAATAAACAAATCTTTAGAAAAATAAATCAAAAATAAAAAAGGAGACCTAATGCAAGTGGGAGAAGGGAGTGCTAAAGTGTGATGGTGATGAGTTGGAGGGGAAATTCAGTGTAGATGTAATCAAGATACATCCGTGCATACGGATTTCTCAAAGCATGAATACAAATATTCTTAAAAGGGTAGAGATGAGAAAGATTACCGTTTAGTGGATGCCTAGTATGTGTTAATCTCCTGTGTTCATGATCTGGTGTATAGGTGCTTATGTGTATAGCTGCACATATGTGTACCTATGGACGCCAGTGAACAACCTCAGAAACATTCTGCAGGCACCATTCACCTTGTTTTTGAGACAGGGTTTCTCATTGATCTGGGGCTTGCCAAGTTGTCTAGGCAGGCTGGCCAATGCTCCCTTGGGATTTGCCTAGCTTCATCTCCCCAGTATTGGAATTACAAGCTCCAGCTACCACCCAGCCTTTCATAGTCATGTTTGCAAATCAGGTCCTCATGCTGAGAAGCCAAGCACTTTACCAAATAAAGTGTCTCTCAAATCCCTAGCATATATGTATGTATATGTATGTATATATATATGTATATGTATATATATGTGTGTGCATGAGTATGTATATGTATATACATGTATACACATATGCATATACATATATATATATATCTCCGTTTATTTAGTTTCACCATCACTATCCTTACTTAGCACATACACAAGATTAAGGTTTAAAGAATTAAAATAACTATCCCAAGTTACCCTGATACTTAAAGGTAACAGAAACTAAAATTTATGTCTGTCTGACCTTTATTCCATCACAATTTATCAAAGATGGCAAGCATTTACAGGTTGTAAATCAATTGCGCACACACACACACACACACACACACACACACACACACACACACACACGTGCATGAGGGGGGCTGCATGCCTGCCTCACCTCTGGGATACCAGAGCACTGTTGGTGGTCTGCTCAGGTAGGTAGGATACAATCCAAGTATCTTTAGCCTGGCCACCATGAAAGGTTTAGCCAAGCTCTGACCTAGACCAAATGCCCAGTGTTACAACTCTGGAGGGAGAAGCCTGGGTGGGGCAGGCCTCTTGGTCTCCTCGCTACCATCTGCAGTCAGTGGCCAGAAGCTGTAACCAGAGCCACTAAGTGAGTGGCAGGATGTGGCTACAACCCACAGCCAACAGCAGCCCTGGTAGCATGAGCTCCACCGGCTGGGTGGAGCTGAGTCCAGTGATGAATGCAGTGTGTTACAGCACAATAAATCAGCTACCCAGAGATGATTCTTGGTGACACAACGCATGCACTTTATTCCATGGGGACAGGGACTTTATAAATGTTTTGGGGGGTAAGGTGGGGTCCAGAGGTAGATGCTTCCTGTTGGCTCAGTCTGGGATGTTAAGGATGCTTTATTGCATGGGGAAGGATGTCAGATGTTGTACCTACATGACTGGTTGTCATGGCCATCTCAATGGGGTGTGGTGGTCACTTGTTCCAGGACAGGTAGAGCATGGCTGGGAGCTGGTTCCAATGCCATTCTCAATCATGATTCCCCAGAGTTTCTGAACCTGCTTCAACCTTACCAGTTCTTCTGTCTGATGGCATGGTCCACTTGCCCTGTGTGTGTGTGTGTGTGTGTGTGTGTGTGTGTGTGTGTGTGTGTGTGTGTGGCAGGTAATATAGACAGAAGAAAGGGTTGATAGTACTTCATTTACAAGGATAATAAGAAAAGGAATTAAATACTTTCAAAGTTTAACTTTTGGCGTCTGATATGTCTATATAAATTCAGAAGATGTTTTTGGATGACCTTAATCAGAAAATAGACAAGCAATCACACTTCAAGACAGAATGGCAAGGTAAGTCCGCTAGAATATTTGATTCTAGCATCCAGAATGAAGTGAGCTGCAGGAAAAATTTTAGGCAAAGTAAAAAGTTATTAGTCACGAATACCAGCATTTTGTAGTGTCTCGGTGCTACATGCTACTCAATCTCGCTCGAAGGTTTCTTCAAACGTAGTTGCAATTTTTTCTTTTGTGTCTCTTGTTGAAGGCTGAGGTACTTACTCTTCTCTTTAAGTCTAGGCCCTGATAAGGAAAATAGGGCAGGAAGGAAGAGACACCAGAGGTGTGAAGATTAAGAATAACCAATGACACTGGAAACTCCTCTGACGGTGGGCTGAATGTGAGAAAACAGCAAGGACAGAAAAGTAAAGAACAAAACCGCAGCAAACGTGTTCCCTCCAAATGCCAGAACTTCACGTTCAATGGTTCTGTCTCACTGAGACTCAGATCTTTCCCACTTCTCAGGACAACGTCCATTCTCACGAATCTCCTTTTCTTTCTTCATGAATGGTTTATATTTCTCCCACTATCTCTGTATCTCGGGTCCAGTTCTTGGCTCCAGGATGTTGATCTTGGAATTCACTGACCATCAGAGTACAGCTGATGTCATGGGGGCACCCCATGTGTGCCATGGGGTGATTCTGATGCTACCTGGTTAGCTAGGTGCACAGCCAAACTGGATCATACAGAAAGAACTTAGGACTCATAGCATGAACCCCAATGTAAGAGCTCATTCGTTGAGGTGATCCTTTTGGAAACGAAAGGGTCAGGCTAGAGCATGGGAAATATAAAGTGGAAAAGCACAAAAGAAGCTGTGAAATGAGACTGGGAGAAGTCTATAGAACATGAGCATTCAGAAGCACACACATGAGCAACATGAAGGTGTTGTAGGACTTTGGGGGTCCCACTTGAGGATTAGTAATAAAGACATGGAGATATCTATATAGGATAAAGCTAATGGCCTGTTTGCTATGGCAGTCACTCAGGTAGCCTCCTAACTTACCCAGACTTCACCACTGCTTTGCTCCACATGGTGCCCTCTCCCTCTCCCTCTCCCTCTCCCTCTCCCTCTCCCTCTCCCTCTCCCTCTCCCTCTCCCTCTCCCTCTCCCTCTCCCTCTCCCTCTCCCTCTCCCTTTCTCCCTCTCTCCCTTTCTCCCTCTCTCCCTCTCTTCCTCTCTTCCTCTCTCCCTCTCTCTGCTCTGTCCCATTCTGCGTCTCTCTTTGTCCTCTCTGTCTGCCAGGTCAATCTGTCTGCTCCATCGGTCATTCTGCCCCAGCCTCAGCCACCAGCTGTTTATTCTACAGAATGCTACATTCCTTGTTTATCCAGTCTGAGCCAATCAGCAGCAGGACAACACGTGGGCTGTCTTCCTATGTTGCCTTTTGGCACGGAGGGCTACATGACCCTCACCAAGGATGCTTGCTTTTTAACATGTTAACCTCAGAGAACCATCTGGGCAGGTGAATAAGGGCAAGCATTTACTTAAAGAAAGCAGGTAATGGGCCATAGAAATGCAATACCTGCAACATCCTGCCAGCACTTGGCTCTATCAGCACAGCATTTGACAAGTGAAAATAAAGGCACACACCTACAGAGCCATTTGATACAACGGATATGGGGGGGAGGGTATCCCAACATGAAGGTGGCTAATCTAGGAACATAATGACCCATCTTCTCAATGTATGGAAACAAGGCAACATTGCAGGCCCTTTCTGGGATACCAGTGAAAGGAAATCTTCACAGTGGACCAATGAACATATGTACACATTTTCCTCAGAAGAAGAAACAGACAGATGTACACTGATTCATGGGCTGGATGGTCAGGGTCTTGGAAAGAACATGATTAGGAAATTGGTGAGAAGGTTATTTGGGAGAAGAAGTAAGTGGCTAGACCTCTCCAAATGGGCAAAGGATGTGAAGATGCTTGTGTCCTGGGTAAATGCTCATCAGAAGAGGGGTTCAAAAATCAAATAGATAGGGTGGCACCTTCTGTGGACAGTCAGCCTCCCCCCCCCCATCCCAGTCATCCTTATAGAATGAGAAATGACATTATGAAGACACAATTACAACATCTGTTAGGAGACAACAGCCTGGAGGGCTGTGGCAGGGTTCTCCAGGAGGTAGTGTGTGCTTTAAATAGGCGTCCATTATATGTTGCTACTTCTCCTACAGCTACGATTCGTAGGAGCAGAAGTGACGGTGTGAAGTGGGAATGATTCTATTCAGCATCGCCGTACTGACCCAATGGGAAAAACTTGGCTTCCTGTTCCCAGAACCTTACACTTTGCTGGCCTAAAAGTTTGCTGTGAGTAGGATCCCTTGAAGAAGACAAAACAAGTATTGAACTGAATGCTCAAACTTCCTCCTGACCTGATACCCTCACGTCAACAGGCTAAGAAAGGAGTAACAGCGTTAGGAGGGACTGTTAGATCCATACTAAGGGTGAAGTGGATTGCTTCTCTATAATGGAGGTAAAGAAGATTATGTCTGGAATCTTTGGAGCCCTGGGGATCCTCCTGTCTCCCTTTCCCCCATGCTGGAATACAGGTATATTCATTGCACTTGGCTTTTTTGTGGATATTGAGGGTTGGACCCAGGTCCTTCTGCTTGCACAGAAACCACATTGCAGATGAAGCAAAATTTGCAGACTCATCACGGGAAGCCTTTCGGTGATGGGAAATGGAGGATCAGAGATGTCCATAAACTTGACTTGGAATGCATGGCTGACTGTAGAGAGTGAAATCTAGAACCCGGATGTGCCTGATTCTGAATGAGTGCAGGCTATGGCACTCTTCATGCCTTTCTTGTATAGGACTGGAAGTGCAGTGTATAAGTCTCTAAAACAACAGGGAGTAGTGAGATCTAGGAATCTAGAGATGTGGAAAACACACGGAGAGTATCAAGTATTTCCATGACTTCTCGGGCTATCCACAAGCTCACACACCCTTGCTTTCTTTTCTGACTGCTCAACACTAAATTGTTTTATGAACTTAAACGCGTCTGAGTCTGAGTTTTTTTAATTCTCTCCAAAACCCAATCCCCTATTCTTTAAAGAGAGAGAGAGAGAGAGAGAGAGAGAGAGAGAGATGGTTTTCAAATTCCAAGGGAGATCAATTCAAAATCTTTTTCTGGTATTTTCTTTATTAGATGGATAGATTTCT
The DNA here is from genome assembly GCF_021556685.1 of Rattus norvegicus. Taxonomy (NCBI): domain Eukaryota; kingdom Metazoa; phylum Chordata; class Mammalia; order Rodentia; family Muridae; genus Rattus; species Rattus norvegicus. The sequence goes on along the minus strand of NC_141546.1, from coordinate 35,037,792 downwards.
GTTTGGGGCAAGTTCAAATCCCAGAACAAACCTAACTCCAAGCCCTATGTTCCTGTGATGGGGGCAATGTCCATCACATTGTATGACTTCCACATACATTCGTGGGAGCAGTCTAACTGTTGGATCATATATGTGTTGTCTTTTGTCAAGTGGAAACTTCATAGAGATTCATCTCTAATTGGAAAAAAAAGGAAATTCTCTCCCACTTCTGTCAGTCTGTTATAAAGACAGAGCTGGGGAGTTGGCTCAATCGATAAAGCGAATCCACGGCAAGCATGGGAATCGGAGTCTGAGCCACAGACCCCACGTTTGAAATGCCAGGCACAGCGATGCATGCCCAGGACCCGTGCCAGTGAGGTGGAGACCGGAGGATCCCTAGGTTTTTCTGACCTGTCAATCTTGCCGGCAGGTGAGCTCCAAGTTCAGTGAGAGAAGTTGTCTCAAAATATAAGGTGAGGGTGACTGAGAGACATATACAGTGTGTATGTGCATGCACACATACACCACCCACACGCATGGATAATGTCTATTTTTGGCCCACTAAGACTTTATGCTCAGTTAGAGATGAGAGGCCTGAACCTCACAAACCCCATGTTGTAGATTCCCTTTTAATGGCCGTGTATTGGGGGAACCAAACAGCAGCACATTCAAACAGCAGGTTAGAAACCTCTCAGAGAACACCTTGTTATGTATTCTTGACCTCAAACTGTATGGCTGTTTTGGTAACTACAGCTAAGGTGACCTCTGCATTCTTGGTCTTTGTCATGGCCTCCCAAGTTTACAATGTAGCATCTTCCTGTCTCCTGAGTGACTTCTTGTTAGAGTTTGCTTACTCATCCAGTGACCTGGTTTCCTTTGAGCGTTGTTTACTCTTTGTTGAGCGATGATCCATCTCAGGCCTCATGAAAACCATGTGACTTTATTTATTGATTTTAGTTGCCAATGCTTCCTCAGATAATCATCGGAAAACATCTGCATTTCAACACTAGAGGGTAAATGCCCTCACCACCCTCCTTTTATTTTTTATTTTTTAGAATCTTGGCGATTCAGGCCTGCCCTGATTTCTAACCCTTGCCCTGGAATACATAGGCTTTCATTTCATTTTTCTATTCTGCAGCCAGTATTGATCTTAGTAATATTCAGAGACTGGGAGCACACAACCATAAGATTGAGCTTGCTTGCCTGCTTGTGACCAGATCAATTTATGAGTATTTCTGCTATTTTCATTGTATTTCCCTTCACTGTTTATTAGACTGTGGTCCAGTTCGGTATTAGCTCACACAAGACTAAGGCCAGTAACTGCAGAAACCATCTGATGACTTTATAGACTTATCAGAGACTCATTCAAGAACACAAGTTTCCTTGTTATAAAATCAGCTCACATTTGTAACTCCTAAATCAGGAAATTTTGGTATATTTTTGCCATCAAGTTAAGAACACATTTGAAATACACTATGGCAATGGGTAAAGCTTTATCTACAAACACATTGAGAATTATCTATTAGCTCCTTGGAATGTGTTATAAAGAAAAGAAACAAATTCCTTCGTGGGGAGGAGGAAGGCTATTAGACCCTCACCTGAGACCTCAGCCAGCCCTCCTGTACCTCCCTGACACCTGTGTGACATTCTGTCTTAGCTGCGCACGCTCTCTTTGTTCTAGGAAGTAGAAACTTACAGAAAATGGGATTTAACTGAAGGAGGGTGTTCCATGTTGCTGCTATCGAGAAATGAACATCCAAGCAGATGCGAGGCTTTGGTGATGTGACTGCTTTGGTGTTACTCAATCACCAGTAAGCGACCCTTCATTTATGTTCCTGTAAGTATGTCCAATAAACTCACTGGGTCACCAAATCCAACTCTAGTAGAATCATTCTTTGGTCTGTCATCGGTGCCCTAAGGTGAGGGCCACAGATATTTCTCAATGTGATGTGGTAATCTGAATGAGAGTGGCACCATGGGCTCACATATCTAAACACTTATCCTCGGTTGATGGAACTATTTGAGAAGGATAGAAGGTGTGGCCTCATTGGAGGAAGTATGTCACTGGGGGGTGGGTTTTGAGCCTTTAAAGGACTTGTGTCATTCACAGTTAGCTCTTTCTGCCTCTTGTTTGTGGATCAGGACGTAAAGTCTCAGCTGTTTCTGCCACTATACCTTTGCTTTGCCATCATGGACTCTAACCCTCCGAAACTTTAAGCTCATGTCTTAGTTTGGGTTTCATTGCTGTGAAGAGGCACCATGACCAAGGTAGCTCTTAAAAAGAAAACATTTAATTTGGCTGGCTTACAGTTTCAGAGTTTCAGTCCGTTATCATCAAGGTGGAGGCATGGCATTGTGCAGGCAAACGTGGTTCTGGAAAAGCCAAGAGTTCTACATCTTGATCCAAAGGCAGCGGTAGGAGAACAGATTCTGCAGGTAGCCAGGAGGAAGTTCTCTCTTTTCTGAGTAGAGCTTGAGCACTAGGAGCCTTCAAAGCTCTCCTACACAGTGACACACTTCCTGCAATAAGGCCACACCTATTCCAACAAGGCCAAGTACCACTTCCCATGGGCCAAGCATAATGTTCAAACCACCACAGTCCAATTCAACACTTTTTTAAAATTGTCATGGTCATGGTACCTTGTCATAGCAATAGAAAAGTAACTAAGGCCTTTGTAGCCTTTTGCTGGGCAGATATTCTCAACGTCCCACAATTTCCCAAGCCAATCTTGATGTGATATGCACAACACAATAACCTTTTTCATGCTTTGGACCGATTTGAACAAGATACTGCCACAGTGGGTTCTCTCAAAATTGGCCTCTAGCCAGACCTGGTAGCATTTGTCTATACTTCCAGCACTCAGAGGGCTGAGGCAGGGGATTGCAAGTTTAAGGCCAGCCTGATTAACATAACAAGATCTCATTCTCAAAAGAACAAATGAACCAAGTGAACAAAATGAGCTATAATCATCAAATGTTTTTCTAAGGGAATATAAATTGTCACGTGTTTTAAATAAAGACTGAGTGTTGAGTAGATGAACAAACAAGGGCTTAGTAGAGGAACTGGTGAGGGACTGGACAGGACAATGTATTAAAAACACCTTTTATTTCAAAAGAATCTGGTACAACTTATGTTGTACAACATCATAAAAATGTCTTTTACATTATTATTAGTTTAAGTATTTGCATTGTGCTTGTGAGGTGCTCTGAAATGATTTCTATATGTTTATTCACTTAAGCCTAAGAACTTTCTATCTAAATTTAAATTTAGAACACTGTAACTACAGTAGGCTTAAGCAATACTATGATCAGAATAAAATAGCTAAATAAAAACTATGAAAGGAAGTCATGGGAAAACACTGGGGGACAGTGGTAGGACATTTCCATTATGCACCATGCAGCATCCTTAAATAGTTAGCCATTGTTTGTGTCATCCAGTAACACTGCAGTGTTCCCAGAGTCAGTCTGGGAAGTGTTAAAACTCATCATGGGTAATCATGTTGACTGTGTTCTCTGTCACCACAGATGGACAACCTTATTGACATATCCAATATGGCAAGGTCAGGAGTTTTTCCTTCTTTATCCCCAATATATTTTTCTTTAAAAATCATATGTAGCATGCACATTGTGCAATGTGTGTCTTCAACCACCCGCTAACAGCCAGTGAGATCTCTCTCTCTCTCTCTCTCTCTCTCTCTCTCTCTCTCTCTCTCTCTCTCTGTGTGTGTGTGTGTGTGTGTGTGTGTGTGTGTGTATACTCGTGAGGAGACCAGTGGCGGGATTGTAAGCACATGCCACTACACCTGGCTTTTTACGTGGGTTCTGAGGCTAGAACTCATGCCTGTAAGTCAAATGCCTACCAATTGAACCATCTTCGGGTCCTAATTTATGAATGTTCTTGCTCACTTCAGTTACAGATTCCCATCTTTACTGCTCCAGAGGACATCTCTATCTGAACATTCAAAGTCCTTTGAAGTTGTTCAACCCCAGCTCACCTCTCAACCCTTTAGCTAAATCAGCAGTGTTGTTCCACTGAACTCCTCTGGCTCAGGACTTGGAAGGCACTTCCACTCAGTTCTTTCCGTCCCTTTCACACCAGGGGTCAGTTGGCTCTGCCAATTCTGTGACCTCTACCATTGCCTCAGTAAATGCTTGCACCATCTCCTAGCTGACACCTGCAATCTTGCCTTCCTCCATGCCCTGCCATTGGTCACCTTCCACACCAACTTAGATTAAAACAGGACGTGTCTTATCTCGATGGCAGGTCTCCATCAGCTTGTGTCTGTTTATGTGAGCTCGACTGGCTTGCTTTACTGACACCTCTGCTCCCCTAGACGGATGTGTTGAAGGTAAGTGCTCTGTCTCATTTATATCTGTGTCTCGGTGAGTTCCTAACTGCTTACTCTATACAATTGTTGACAGGGATGTACAGAGTGGCTAAGAACACAGGCATTGAAATTGAACAGATGTGTGTTGAGTTTCTGCCTTCTCTTCCATTTTATTGCCAAATGATGCTAGACAGTGCTTCTGAATTCTGTCTGCATTAGGGTTTCTTTAATGGTATATTAGGATTCTACAAGAACTTTTTGAAAAGGCCCAAGTCTGTCCTTCAGCCCAATTAAACTAGACTATGTAGAGAGTACACATTGAGACCTAGAAAGATGTCATGTGCAAGACACATTATTACTTTAATAAATTTACAGGTGGTTCTAATTTACAGCTAGGGTTGAGAACTACTCAAGTGTCTAATTCAAAGGGTTTATATGCATGGTATAAGAGTGCATTTAAGGGCTACGGAGATGGTTCAATAACACAGTGTTTGCCATGGTACAGAGGATGAATCAACCATATAAAACCTGGGGACGGTGGCATGTTCCTGGACTTCCAGTGCTGAGGAGACACAAACAGGAGGATCCCTGAGGCTTGCTGGTCATCCAGGAGAGCCAAGTTCATAAGCTTTGGGTTGAGAGACCTTGTCTTAAAAAATAAGATGGGGTGAAAATGAGGAAGACATCAAGTATCACTTCTTGGCTACACACACACACACACACACACACACACACACACACACACACAGTACCCTGACACACAATACAGGGCTAATGATGATGCTAATATACAGCCTTCAGTTGTAGCTTTTCCGTCTCTGATTATTATCCTCCTCCCTTCTTCTCTCCACCCATTCTGGAGACTCTGCCTTTCTGCCAGCTCGGGGAACATACTGTTTCCAGCTATCGTATCTTCACAGTTGTTCTTCAGCCTGCCCTCCACAGTTTTCGATCTGACTTGAAATCACATTTAGTCTCCAAGTACCTCTGTTCATTCAAGGTACACCTTTTTAGCACTCGTGGTTTGAATATGCAGTATCTCCCCCCAGGCCCATGTGTTTGGACACTGTTTCCAGCTGCTGGTGATATTCAGGCAGTAAAGCCCTGCCTCAGAAAGTTGATCACTGGGCTGAACCTTGAGGCTTTATAGTTAAATCATATTCCCTGTCCATTTTCCAGTATGATCAGCAGACTCATTGCTCCTGTCCTCTTGTCTTCCCCACCACGACAGATGGCAGCCTTTCTTACATGACCTAAAATAAAACTCCTTTCCCCTCAAGCCATTTCCTGTCAGGTATTTAGTCGCTGCGACAAGAGACATACCTAACATTGCCATTGCGTATCAATTTACCCATTCATTGTGGGTCTCTCGCTAGACTGCAAGCAGCAAAAAGGAAAGAGGAATTTATCCATGGACTTCTTCCTAAGGCCCAGTGTCTGATGTCTGTTAGCTGCTCAGTTTACAGTTGTAGAAGGGATGAGTGAACTAAGAAATGATTCATCCTATGATGATCTCAAAGAGGCAAATTTTCTCTTTAGGCCCCCTTAACTATATGTATCAGTGTTGATCTGCTTTGTTTTGCTTGCTATAATAAAATATCTGGGACCAGGTCCTTTTTATAGAGAAGATGTTTATGCTCACAGTTTTGGAAGATCAAAGTCTAAGACACTTGGCCAGGCTGCTTGAGCCTGGGGAAGGTCTTCTACCTATGAGGCAACACAGTAGACAGTAGAGAGGGGACATGTGTAAGAGGGCAGGAGCTTGCCAAAAGGAAGGAGGCATGCTCTTTTTATAACAACCTGCTCTCTGATAATGAATCCATTATCTACCCCATTCAATAGAGTAGAGTCCACTGTGCATAATGGCTGTTTATTTGGCTCCGCCTACCTCTTAAAGGTACAGCAGTTGATATCCCCATATTAGGGCAGATTTCCATAAACCAGGCATTAGAGAGGCCATAACCAAACAAAAGCAGTATTTCACGTTAAAACAGGGCTAAAGAAAATCTCCGAGTTTCACCATGTGACCCCAGCACTTAGGAGGCAGAGGCTCTACAAGTTCAAGACCAGCCTGGTCTACATAGTTTCAGGTCAGCCCTGGATACACAGTGAGATCTTGACTTAAATATGACCTCAGACAAACAAAAAAACTACCAAAAAAAAAAAAAGTAAGTTAAGATGGTTTCTAGTATTTGGGGTTCCAGTTACTGAATAGAAAAACCTGCCACATTCTTTGGTTTTAATGTCTGGATGCTTTGAATTTGGGTAAGATTTCTAAGTGCTGGGTTCTCAGAATGGGGCTTACTGAAGTATCGGCCCACAGACAATAATTCCCGTTAGTGTTAAGGTCGAGTTGCAGAAGAGATGAATGAATCGTAAATGATTCATCCTATAATATCAAAGAAGCAAAGTTTCCTTCCGCTTTGCTTGCTTTACAGAAGTAAATGAAGCAAATGAAGTTTTTACAGAAGTAAAAGCAGTCCAGTGACGTCTGTGGGGGTTTGCTTATATTTAGCTACAATGTTTATTCTTTTTTTTTTTTTGCAGGTACATTTTTTTTAATTTTTTTATTAACTTGAGTATTTCTTATATACATTTCGAGTGTTATTCCCTTTCCCGGTTTCCGGGCAAACATCCCCCTCCCCCCTCCCCTTCCTTATGGGTATTCCCCTCCCAACCCTCCCCCCATTGCCGCCCTCCCCCCATCAGTCTAGTTCACTGGGGGTTCAGTCTTAGCAGGACCCAGGGCTTCCCCTTCCACTGGTGCTTTTACTAGGATATTCATTGCTACCTATGAGGTCAGAGTCCAGGGTCAGTCCATGTATAGTCTTTAGGTAGTGGCTTAGTCCCTGGAAGCTCTGGTTGCTTGGCATTGTTGTACATACGGGGTCTCGAGCCCCTTCTACAATGTTTATTCTAAGTTGCCCAACAGTCTGTTTCACTGAAAGATCAAACAGTAAATATTATTGGGGTGGGGTAGCAGCAGAACTATCAAATCACTGATATTTCTATCAGTTAAAAGGACTTTTAAAAATCCCCTGATTCACTATTTCACTTAATATCTATAAAAAGAAAAACCTAGAAAAGCAGGACCAACTGGACCTGATTTCACATATGGAGTCAGTGCTGAGACACAAATAAGGTTTCAAAAAGACTTCCCCAGCATTCCGGTGGAACAGAACCAACTTCAAAGTAGTCCAAAGTAAATATGATCTCACCGCCCTCTTAAGTCATACTCTGACATCAGTTTGTTTTGGATTTTAATGTTGCTGTGAAAAACAAATGCTTGGCAAACGGATTTGAGGGAGGATGCGCTTCTTTTGGCTCCCATTAAGGAAGGACATAGGAAAGGCATGGCCACGAGTGTGAGCATGGTGGTGACCGGTGTTGGTGATCGTAAAGTCACACTGCATAGGCAGGGAAGTAACAGGAAACCGAGAGGAGTGGTGCTCAGTGAGCTGCTTCTTTTTTATTCACCTTGAGACCCCAATGGGGCTGCCCACATCCACATGCTTCTTCCTTCTTTCCTGAAACTTTTCTAGAAACATCTTCCCAGACATACACCTAGAGGTGTTCTTAATCTTGCCAAGTTCACAAAGACAATTAGCCACCCCGAGTGTATTTTTTTATTTTTCCTTATAAAATTCTTCATCTGTGCCATCTAATTAGCCCAGGCCTTCAATTATTATGCATAAAACCCTGCAGGAATTAAAGTTAAGAACCTGAGGAAAAAAACCATGCCGAGACTAGTACATGTCGAGACTTCTGGTCCAAGTTCAGCTTCTCTTATTTTTAAGAAATAAACGTGTTGATAAAATGGTGAAAAACCGTTAAAAATGCTTCTGATTGTTTTGTTAGTTCAAAGTAAAAGAAAACAAAGGCATTTAACCAAATGACATTCTCTTGCTAAATTAGAGCAGTTACTTTAGGTCCATATTTCCTACGAAACTCTCCTTAAGACCACTGTAATCAGATTGCATCTATAATACATTTTTGGCTAAGCCCTCCAAAAGATGATATACATGGAACAACACAGTAAGAGGAGGTAATTGAGACAAACTTTGGTATTGGTCTTTAAAAGCAGCCCTGTAGAGAAATGTAGCAGTGGTCAAGGAATATAATAAAAATACATTGTATACATGTACAAAATTTTTCTTTAAAAAATTAGTCCCGAGGTCTTCATACACTGTATTTTCATACTTACTCCCTACTTTCTCGACACATCATCCAGATTCGTCCTCCCCTTTCCACTCGAACTTCTAAGTCCTTAAAATTTTCAAGGAAGAAAGAAAACAAGACTTCTCTGTACCATTTTTCCATACAAAATAACAGTTCATCCGCACTATCTTCAAAGCGCACTATATCCACTTTTTAATTATTGGTTCCTGTTCTAAAAGGAAGGGTTAGCTGGGCGTGGTGACGCACACCTTTGATCCCAGCACTGAGGAAGCAGAGGCAAGTAGCTCTCAGTGAGGTCTGCCTGGTCTATCCCGGTAGTTGTAGATCAACTAGGGCTACATAGTGTGACCCTGTCTAAAGAAGGAAGCGGTTTAATTAAAAGCAGATTTTTGACAGTTAAGAGGTGATAAGGTTTTGTGGTGCTTGTTCTTTGATGCAAATCTCTCGAGAGCCTGGTTGATGAAAAGAGCTGCCTTTAATCTGTATTCAGAAAGGATAATAAGGCAGATTCCAAAGCGGGAAGAAATTCCAGGTGAGAACTGCAGAGCCCGTCTTCGGGCTCGCAATTGCAGCCCACGTAGAAGGTGGAGTCTCAGGCTGCGTGTGCGTGCGTGCGTGCGCGCACGATTCCCTCACTCCACCCACAGAGTCAGGGCACCCGTCAGAACCCTTGACTACCGAGGCCACCAACAACAGCTGATTTCGCAGCCTCTCATCCTCCACAAGGTCCCCGCCTCCTTCCAGCCCGGAGTTTCCCGAACACCGGAAGTCCTTTTGCCCCGACTCCGTAGAGCGGAGGCGGTGCGCTCAGCGGCAACCGGAAGCTCCTCTGCCCCGACCGTCAGCCAGTAGCGCCCCGGCCGCGCAGGCGCAGTTCGGTTCAGGCGGAGCTGTGGGAGGGGAGTAGGTTTGGGGGCCGGTCCCTGAAGATGGCGGAGGCGGGGGTGAACTGGGGGTCTCCCGGCAGAGCTCAGGTGAGCTTATTTGGAGAGGGACGCCTCGAGGATGTCGGTGGCTTTCGGGAAGAGGAGCTGTTTATGCTTTAACGTTGAAGGCTGAATATTCCTCGTAGGAGGTGTTGGGGGATCCAGGACCCGCAGGTGGGGCCTGCTGGGCTAGGGGTCCCAGCTTACCTGGAGAGAGGTCAGCGAGATCTGGGAGAAAACAGCAGCAGGCCCAGAGTGGGACAGGCTTTACGGGATGCCGAGGTCCCTGGACAGTGGAAGACTGTCATAGTGGAAGAAGACTGGAGGACGGCGGAAAGGGCGACCCTGGAGGTCTGTTTGGGGACAGAGATGAGCCAGCTGTCTAGCGTACACCTGACAGGACTCGAGTGTCTTGTAGTCTGGGAGAAAGACTCAGGCTTGTATGGGAGATGGATCGAAATTAGGTACATAACCGTAGTAAGTTTAGAATCTACCAAAATAAGAGGACTCCTGAGTTGAAGAGTAGGGATTTTGGGTCGGAAGTGAATACCTTTTAGATATATATCAGTGTGCAGCCAAAGAGCTGTTGCTAGGGCCTAGAAGTCAGTTGGTGATCGTGGTTGTGGTTTTAGCGTCATTCCGTGAGGATGAACTGTCTGGTAAAGGAAAAACAGTGCTTTGCTGAGAATAGGGTTAGGGACTTAAGTGGAAAGTTGTTCTCGGGTGGTATTAGCTATGTAGTTGGGTGAAATATATACCCTGAAATATTTGCTGTTTTGTATGGTTGATGAGGAAATTCTTGGAGAAAGAGCAAATTGAGTCGGCAGTTGGGACACTGAAACTAGCTAGTTTCGGTGTTGCAGGGAAGCTGACCACGACAATGAAAGACAGTCTCCAGTTCTGTCTGCTAAAAAAAAATAATAATAATAATAAAAAAAGAAAGAAAACCGCTTCCATACGTGGCTCCAACCCCACTCCTAGCTTTGGGATTTGGCCCTGATGGTGAACCAGTGAATGAAAATGAATAAAGGGGTGTCCCCTATTAATGACCTGCAGGGAAAAACAATGCCTGATGTTCTCTTCTTCCAACTTCTTTTCTGGATTTGTAACCAGTGATATTATTGTTGTCATAATACTCAGCTGTCTTCTCTTATGAAATGACCAATCTGTGAATCGTTTGTATTTGGGGAAATTTGATGCTTTTTAAACTGATAATTGTGTTTTAGACAGAGCCACTGAAAAGGGAAAAGATAATGTGCAGTTCAGTAAAAACAGTGTTTTCATTGTTTCTAGAAAATTATCACCAGACAGTAGAGTAACATTTCTTAAGGACCAAGCTTTCTGTTTAAAGCTGTAAGCTGTGTGACTATTGGTTGCTTAATCTTTTCTGTGTTTGGGTTTTAATGTAGAGAGAAAAGAGCATCAGTATATCGAGGAAATGCACTTGTTCTTCCTAGAGTTCTAATGCACCTTTTGAGAGTCATATCTATGTGCTTTTATTTAAGGAGGGTTAAACCATGTCGTTGAATTGTGCTTTTGTAGTGCTGACGCGTTTTCTGTTTTCTGAACGCCATTCTAATGAGCACAGCATGTGTTGAAAAAAGGAGGGCGGTAGTAATTTGGGGATGTATTTGACCCAGTCTCTGAAGAGAGATTCATCTGAGAATGCAAACTTACCAATGTGACCACTAATCATTGAAAAATGAATAACCTTGTTTGCTTGCAACCACATGGTTCTTAAGTTACTAGATTTAAACCAGGTGTGGTGATGCATGATGGAAATCACAATGCTTGAGGCAGGAGAATCATAAGTTCAAGGTCATCCTTGACTGTATATTGAGTTTGAGGCCAGACTTAGAAGAAAGAAAGAAAGAAAGAAAGAAAGAAAGAAAGAAAGAAAGAAAGAAAGAGAGAAAGCAAGCAAGCCAGCCTAAATTCCAACTAGTTCTTAAGTTAATTATATTTCATTTTTGTATTTTTTTCAAATGCTTATTACCTGTTAGTATTATTTTGATGGTCAACATAAACTTTGATTTACTTGTAATCTACTTAGGCCTCTTTTCTGTCTAAAAGTAATGGTATGAATCCATTAGTGTTAAGTCACAGTGGGTAGTATTTTTCCAGCTTTGATAATTTGTACTGATCTAGCTAAACTATGCAAACTGTTCTTTTGTGTTCATTAAGGCACTTTATGGCAACTGTGGATCAGGGTTCAAGGTAGAATACTGCATGTCCTCTTGTGAAGTTTTCCCTTAAATTGTAGAAAGCATCGTTTTGCAGTTAATAGTTCACGAGGACCTTAAAAACAGTTTGCTGTACAATACCTAAGGTGGAAGGAACTGTTCATGGAGGCAAAGTAGTTGGTCCAGACATGGCTGCCTGGTAACAACTTGGCCATCTTGGAAAGTTAAGCCAGGTTTGGTGGCTCAAATCTGTCATCCTTTCCCTCTGGAGAACAAGGAAGGAGAATTAAGAGATTTGAGGCCAGCCTTGGCTGCATAAGTGAAATCCAGTTTGGAAAAAGAAAAGGGCGTATTAGCCTATTTATCGCCATTGACTCGTTAGGAGCCATTTAGGTATTATGCTTTTTTTATGATCTAAATTTTTCAATAAGATTAAAAGCTTTGGAGAGCCTAATTTCTTTTAGATATAAGAATAATACTTAAAAATATAGCTCTATTTGTTTTAAGAAAATGTTAATAGCAAAAGGGACTTTAAAATAAATTATGCTCTGTTTATTCCCAGAGCCTCTAAGGTATCCTATCCTCCTGGTTAATACTGATATTATAAATGTGCCTTTTAAACTTTATTTAAAAATTCTTTATTTACTATGACCTATCATCAGTGTGTATGTGGGAGAGGGGTTGCCTGAGACAGCACACATGTGGAAGCCAGAGGACAACTTTGAGAAGTTGATTCTTTGCACCTTGGGATTCTGGGATCTGACTCAGGCTGTCAGCCTTGTATAGCAAGCTCCTTTACTCTCTGAGCTGTCTCCCCAGCCCATTAAACATGGTTTTCTTTTAAAAGGAACTTCACTGTTGTCTAGGAGGTAGTAAGTACTTTTCTGGAATTTCCTATGTGTTTGACCAACCATGTTACTATACATGTGGTAAGAGGACCCAGAAATGACTTCTCCCTCCCCAGATCTAGTTTTCTGGTGTTTGTTTTTTGGTTTTTTGTTTTGTTTTGTTTTTTCAGTCAGCGTCTCGTGTATTCTTGACTAGCTTTGAACTTACTGTGTAGCTGAAGACAGCCTTGAATTCCAGATCTTCCTGCCTCCACCTCTCACGTGCTGGGACTGTATCCCTGTTCCACTCTGCACACTATAGTAATTTTCTTTCCTGATCTTGTTAATTCTTCTGCAGACTGTGTGCGACACTATTAAAGTGAGTGAAAGTACCGTTAGATTGATTGGGCCATCCTGTGTCTGCCTGTCTGTCTGTCTGCCTGTCTATCAGTCCCTCCCTCCTTCTCTCCCTTCTTCCTTCTCCTCCTTCACATTCTCCTCTTCCTTTTTGTTTTGTTTTTCTGACAGGGCCCCAGTAGCCCAGGCTGCTTTGAAATTTACTACATAGCCCAATCTGACATAGAATTCGGGGGTGCCCCTACTCAGCAGGTTTGGGCCACGGCACCTCATCTGTTGTGATGGCCCATTGTTGACTTTGGATATTGGAAATGTTTAAGTACATGTGTGAACTCTGAAAAAAAAATATGCACACATACACATTTTTGTTTTTCCTTGCATGAAGCTCAAATACAGCCTGGAATAGATGGTCTCCTGGCTCCCTTCCAGTACTAAAATTTTAGGACATTGATGTGAAGCATTGTAGGCTTTATTTTTGTCCCTGGTAATTATATATCATTGTGCTATGATTTAACCACACTTAGTCTTTTGGTTCTGCTTCAAATAAACATGAAACAAATGCTGTGTTATTTTTAAAGGAAACTCGAGGGGGTGAAGTGGGAAACTAAAGAAGAGCTGCCAGGAAAGGTCAGATAAACAGCAGTGGGAGAACACACAAGTAAACAGCCCAAACTGTCTTCAGTAGACCAGCAGAATGAGAAAAGGAGTCTGTAGCAGTCAGCAGCTCCATTGGAGGACAGAGCCTCCCCCAGGGCGTTTGGAACCCTGTGGGTACAATTTTGGGCATCACAAGTGGGGGAGGCCTGCATTTAGTGGGCAGGAGCCAGGGATGCTAAATAATATGTCATGCTCAGAACAGTTTCCAGTCAGCAAGGGATCTGCGACCTAAGTGCCAAGGCTTCTCTGACAGACTCTGATCAGTTAACTCTGGAGATAGATGAGACTAGGTAATTAAAGGTATTTATCCGTCTAAAAATACTATTGAACTGAAGGTATATGTTGCTGTTCTGCTTTGGAAAAATGCACAAACAGAACAGTGGTTTCTTGACTCTTACTCGTGCTCTGTGGAGGGGTAAGGTAGCTGTGCCTACATAGAGTCAAGGAAGCAGGGTCTGCGGTTGGTCTCATGCAGTGTGTAAGGAAGCCATTTGAGGTATTTTGTTTGTTTGCTTGTTGATATTTTATACTTTAAAGCATCTTTTCACACTGAAGTAGTATATATTTTCATTCCACAGGGCTGGGATATGGTTCAGTGAGTAAAAATCAAATCCCAGGTTTGGTTCTCAGCCCTGCGCAAACAGATTTGGTAGCACGTATTATCTCAGCTCCAGGAGTAGGGGGTACATTTAGAAGGGGTTGGTGGAGATGGGAGGATCTGAAATTTAAGACCAACCTTGACCAGCTTGTGAAACCCTGTTTTAAAAAAGAAAAGCCTATTGTTTAAGTATTCATTAATGGTATTGAAAATTATGGGTTTTCATATTTTGTAATAGCTATTTCTTTCAAAGTTTCTTATTTATTCTTTGTATCTATGTGTCTATGTGTGTACTGACACATGTGGGCATGCACATGCTACAATATTGTGTAGAGCTCACAGGACAGCATGCAGGAGCTGATTTCTTTCTGTCACCGTATGGGTCCTAAGAATCGAACTCAAGTCATCAGCCTTGGTGGCAAGTCCCTTTACCTACTGAGCCATCTCGCTGGGCCCATATGACTATGGACCACATATAAGTATTGTTCTGAAGTTTAGACTTTGAGTTTTGTTCAAAAAGTTACATTTAAGGTAGTTTGAAAAGCAGACGCTTACAGGCAATGTATTTTAAATGATGAGGTTCTAGATTTGTCTTTCCAAGGACTGCTGAACCAGAGAGTTTGATCCTAGAAGAGTGAACCCAGCCTCAACTATGTGGATCAACTACTCCTGTGGGCTAAGCAGGGAGCTTGCTGCACGGAGAGATACAGTGGAGATCTAATGGTGAATAAGACAGACATAAAAGGCTTATATCCCATAAAGCAGCTCTACACATAATTACAAGCTAGCTATTAGAGGTTCTGTCTGTGTGAGATGGCTCAGTGGGGAAAGCTATGTCTGGCAACCACAGTTTGATACCCCAGGACCTACGTGGTGGAAGACAAGAACTGACTTCCACTAGTTGTCCTCTGACCTCCACACGTGCACTGCGGCAAGCTCGCCCACTCACATATACATATAAAATGAACTTCATTCACATAAAATGTTTCAGGGTTCACAAGCCATACTCCCTAGGTATTGCCTTACAGAGGTTCCCAGGATGAAGTGAAGGAGTTGTGTAGGTGTAGTGTAGTTGGGTAAGACAAAACTAAATGACAGAAGAGACACCTACTTGGTGTTTTCACATTTCAAACCTGTTAGTATGCATTGGGAACAGGGACCTGTCCTTGTTAGAAGCTTACCTTCATGCTGAGAGCAAGGGAGCTCGATGGGTTTGATTCACGCCATGCGCTTGCTAGGTGCATAGACGTGACCTCTTAGCTTACTTCACTGGTAATACACTTAGCTCTCAGGGTAGTTGCTGCTATTCTTAGTGTCATTGTTTTAGTTTTTGGGACAGTATCACTGTGCAGCCCAGACTGGTCTTGAACTCAGTCCTGCCTAGACCTACAATGTGCTGGGATGATAGATATGCCCCACCACATCATCCTTAGGGATACTGTGAGGGTTAAATGAGCCACCCATGTCAGGTACTTGGAAAAGTACATGCAAAGGCTTGTTACTTTAACACACACCAAGGACAGCTGCATTAGCTGATTAATTTGTGGTAACAAGGAAATACTGAAAGCAGGCTGACTTTGTAAAGAAAACATGTTTGTTTATTCAGCACTCTGGAGATTCAAGGGTGTGGCTAGTTAGCACCGTCTGTGCTCTGGTGAGGACCTTAGTGGGTGGCGTGAGTGTGGCTGAGAGGGTCAGATGGAATTACCAGATAGGGAACACAGGGTCTGGGATCCCATAGTCTCTTCCCTCCCAGGACAGTGCCCCCAACTAGCCTAAAGACATTCTTTTGGTATGTCTGTCTCCGCCATTTTGAAAGATGTTGTATAGCCCAGGTTGGCCTCCAGCTTTCTGTGTAGTTGAGGGTGACCTTGAATTCTTGATCATTGTTATAAGTGTGTACCAAACCCCCATGTACTCCCACCTCAGCCCTAGGTTAGATTCTTTTTCTTCCTGATTTCATCTCCCAACATCACTGCAGCGAGCCCTAAACTGACCACACAGCAGTTGGGTAGATCCCAGCTGGACCCCAGCAGTCAGTTTAGTTAGAGGAGTGCATGAACTCCCAGACTGACCCTCAAAGGTGGTCAGTGGGTTGTGCTGCATTCTCTTGGTGCTTTTCTTCTGCTTCCTCTACCTTGTCAAGTGCATGCCAGAGGTAGACAGTGGGTACCTGCTTTAGTCTTCTTCCACTGTGGTTTTGAGACAGACCTAGGCCAGCCAGTGAGCCTGAGGGATCCTCCTGTCTCCCTCTCTCCACCACTGCACACCTGGCTTCTTTATGTAAGTGCTTGGATCAGATTTAGGCCCTTGTACTTGTGCTGTAAGCACTTTGCTAGCTGAGCTTTTATCTCAGACCCTAATGTTGACAACTCTCTCCTTTTAAAGTTTTATTTGTGTGTGTTTTATGTTTGCGATTGTTTTGTCTCCGAGTATGTATCACATGCATGCCTTGTGTCCACAGAGCCCAGAAGATGGCATTGACTCCACTAGAACTGGAACTACAGGCATTGTGTGAGCTGTCCTGTGGGGGCTGGGAACCTAGGTCCTCTGCTTGACCTTGTACTGCTGAGCCATCTCTCTAGCTCTGGCTGAGGTCTCTTGAGTCACTTGTTGTGCCCTAGTGAATACACATGCAACATTTATTTTTTTACAACATGCATATAAAGACTCCTTTAAAGGATTTTCTTAATTGAGTAAATAATTTAAATAAATCAGTATAAGTTCATTGTTTCATTCTGTTTCTGCTCAACTAGTACTGAAGCGTGATCACTTGTGCTCATGTGTCAGCCCCATGCTGATTCTTTCTTTTTATCTCTTGTAGGATTTCTGGTAGGCTCCACGTTCAGACAGGATGTGGTACCATTGAGACATTGGTCTGCTTCAGTCCACAGTTCACCTTTTCCACTGGGAGCCTCATTTCATTTCTCGGCTTAGGCCTCCTGAACTTATGAAACCATGGCGGAAGGAGAGACGGAGTCACCTCGGCCTAAAAAGCGTGGCCCCTACATTTCCTCTGTCACCAGCCAGAGCGTGAACGTGGTGATCCGGGGAGTGGTGCTCTTCTTCATTGGCGTGTTCCTGGCTTTAGTGTTGAACTTGCTTCAGATTCAGAGAAATGTGACACTGTTCCCACCAGATGTGATCACCAGCATCTTCTCATCTGCATGGTGGGTTCCACCGTGCTGCGGTACAGCCTCAGGTGTGTGGAAGGCATTTCTGTGTTGCTTATGTTGGAATAAGGCCCTGCTTAAGTAACAGTGTGTATTTGTGTGTGGGTGGGTGTGCAGGAACACTTGTGTGCCTGCATGTTGGCGTCTTCCTCAATTATCTCTAACTTGTTTTTCGAGGCAGTCTCTCACTAAACCTGGATAGCACTAACTGGGTAGACTAGCTGGCCATTGAGCTCCAGGCACCTGCCTGTCTTGTCTTCTCCAGCACTGGGATTACAGACGTGTGTCACCACAGTGACTTTAATAGATGCTGAGGATCTGCACTGAGGTCTTCATGCTTTTGTGGGAAGTACTCTACCTGCCTCATGGAGGATATAATTATATGGAGTGCAGTGGACCTGGACCTCTGTGAGTGAAGTTTGCTGTATTTGGTGTATGCATGCAGTCACGTAGTGTCCCCCATCACCCGGCAGTGGCGTTTCTGTCATTCCCAGGCTTTCTATGCCCTTCTTCCTTTGTATCCCAGCCTCAGGCTGCAGTGGCTCTGCTCTCTGTCCTCCAGGTTTATCCCTGCCTGCTCTGCTGTCCTTGGAGTCAGCCAGTAGGTGCCTGGTGCCTGATGGTTGCACCTTTAAAATGTACCCATAACACCAGTTCTCGTTCTCCTAGGGATGAAGCATTTAAAATCTTTTCTTTTTCTCACTTCATCTCCCTCTTATTCTGAATTATTTTGATAATATCCACTGCTGTTTAAAAGTTTTGACATAAGGGCTATACTTTTGGGTTTGAAGCAGACACAAACTTAATAAGTAGAATAATTTTATTCAAGTTGAAAACTTGGTGTATTTCTAGATTTTTGTGTATGGTTTTATCCTTTCTGCCTCATTTTTAAATGTAGCAGAAGAATAATAAATACTCGAAGGCATCAATGGGGTAGACTGTCTGTGCTTAAAATCCTGATAGTCCTCTTAGTGACTTTGACTGTGTTCAGTAACGGACACTGATGGCCAAGTGAGATGTGTTCTGATCTTCAAACGATGCTGAGCTGCTGTAGTGGACAGCTCTTTAGCTGTGCCTAATGCCAAGGTCAGTGGGTCAACCCTGCGTTATATAACAAGTAATAGAAGGTAGTCACAGCCATGTGGGAGAGGATGATTGTAATTCTGACTGTGTATGCTTAGTGTGCATGAATACCTTACGACACAACACGGGGTACCTTTGTCCTACATCCTAGAGCTAGAGGTTGCAGGCATGTCCGTCCAAAGCCGAGGTTCACTTGTGGGGTATCTTCAAGTAATTTTGTGAAACCTACTGGACAGTGATGTAACCCTGCTACATGGACAGATGGATATTGTTGCAGTCAGATTACATGTGGCTTAGAGAGCCCTGTCAAGCTATGAGAGGCCTTAAATTAAGATAAGTCATCACTGCCTGGTCTCCCCAGGGTTATCGTTCTCTAAGAAGCAGTCCAGATAGACAAGAGAGCTTGTAGCTTATTCTTTGCTGTATCTGCACATCTACCTGTATTTTCCTTTACTTAAACTCAGAAGATAAAACATTTCCCAGTAGCTGCTAGTTCTTTTTTCCCCTTCAAGATAGACCTTAGTCCTCCTGACTTAGGTTCTTAGACCTAGTAGCTGTCCTACCAGGGTCTCCAGATTCACCACTTTACTGTAAAGGAACAGGAGTCACCTGTCCCTAAGGGCGGTCCTAGGAAGCCGAGGCGTCTTGAGTCATTGCTAAGGAGTCTCACAGTCTTCTGTGGATTACTCTCCTTTTCTCTCATCTTTCTTTTCTTTTCTCTTCTTTTCCTCCTCTTCCTTCTCTTTATCCTTCTCTTCCTCTTCCTCCTTTTTTCTTTTGGTAAGAGGATGTTTTTGGGGATTTCTGTAATTTTTTAAATTAAAATATGATTGATTTTCTCCTTCTCTATCCTTCCTCTAGCCCTCCTTACTCTCTCAGTTTCATGGCCCCTATTTCTTTGTTAGTTTATTACGTACATAGACACACAGACAAACAGACACACTACACACACACACAAACACACAAAACCTGTTTTGTCATGTTATTTGTATATGTATATATTCAAGTAAATACAAGATTTGTATTAACTGAGAATTTTATATGTATGGATGGAATTTTGTTTTTTGTTTGTTTTGGGATAGGGGCCACTATGTAACTTTAGCCTGGAACATATAATGTAGACCAGGCTGGCCAAAACTCTTCAGAGATCCACCTTCCTTTCCCTCCTGAGTGCCAAGATTAAAGACCTGTGCGACCATAGCTATCCCAGCTAATACATTTTGATTATATTCACTTCCTACTCCTGCCTTCTCTGCCTTCTCCCCTCCCTCATCCCAGCTCCACATCCTCACGCTTGATCCCCCTTTTGTAATCTCACAGAGTCCAAGTACAATTTGTGCTTCCCATACAACAGTCCATTGGATAGTGGCTGAGCTGCTTGGGGCCACATGCTTAAAGAAAACTGATTCTCTCTTTCACCTGTCAGTGGGTCTTCAGCTACGGAAACTGCTTCCTGCCCTGTGCTGGACAGTTGACAGGCTTCATCGTGTGCAGGCGGCCACAGCTGCTGTGAGTTCATTAGTGCAGCAGCCTGGAATGCCCAAAAGATAGCCTCACCAAGGTCTTCCCCGACGTCTCTGATAGTTCTAAGCCTTGGAGTGAGGGGCTGTGACATAGATGCCCCATTTGTGGCTGAGCACTCCACAGACAACAGACACTCTCTCTTCTTTGTGTTTATTGCCATTCACTGCACAAAGAAACCTCTCCAATGAGAAGTGACAGCTGCACTAGTCTATGGCCATAAGCGTGCAGGTTTACAGGGAAGCTTGAGAGGATGTCCACTTAGCAACATAATAGTAGTGGGGTCACCCTGGGGCCTGTGAGCTCACCTGTGTGCACTCTTGGTCAGATTAGCATTCTAGGCACGTGTTTGCTGTGGGGATCCCTGTAACATCCAGACCACTATCGCACTCATGGGCATAGCTTACCATTGCCAGGCACTGCAGGGCAGGGCTCACAGCTGGCTAGCCAGCACGGAGGAAGCTTTCCTGTCAACACCAGCCTGGCTTCTCTGGGCCTTGTAGCCAAACAGTGTGGTGTCTCCATCAGGAGGGTCTAAACAAGCTTACCTAAGCAGGCGTTGTCATGGACTCCCTCCTTTATATATGCAGTGCACCAGAGCTGAAGAGTCACCAAGGAGCCTTTATCAAGGGTCTCTTCTTACTGTCTTGTTAATCCCATAATGGCCTCCAACTCACTGTGTAGGTGAGACTGGCCTTTTCCTTTCTTTTTTTTTTTTTTTTTTTCAAAGCTGGGGACCGAACCCAGGGCCTTGCGCTTGCTAGGCAAGCGCTCTACCACTGGGCTAAATCCCCAACCCCGAGACTGGCCTTGAACTTCTGATTATCCTTTCATTTCCTGGCTGCTGGGACTAGAGGTTTAACATTACTTCAAAAGACAATTTCTGTACTGTGGGTAAAAGAAATAGAGAAGTTGCCTCAGAAATCACAGGTAGGTAAGCCTGAGAAGGTCATTTAAAGGGTCCTGTTAGTTAAACAGTTCTCACTGCTCTCCTGAAGAGGGAGGTTCTGTCCTCCCCAGTCCCCACCATCCAAGGTGAGCCTACAGAGTTTACACCATTCTCATGGTATCTTGGCCCCAATCCCCTGGGCTTGGAGATTTTTTTTTCTACATTGATTTTTGACCCAGCCCACTTCCCCATGTTCTGTTGAATTCTCTGGGATACAAGAACAATTGTTTCTGATGCAGAATGTGGTGACATGGTTTTCCATGCTCAGGGTTAAAGCCTTCTTGTGACATTTTGTAATGCTATGACTCTTTCTGGACCCCAAGCTTCCTTCACGCTCAAACCTTACAGTTTCCTGGCAATGCTACTTGTTTCTGGATATGCCTTAGTCCTTTCAGGTGCCACCCTCTGTTAAGAGAGCTGTTCCCATGCTCCTGCCTGCAGAGTCACTTGTATGGAAATTTTCTGGTCAGCCCAACACTTTACCTCTCCTCATGGCAGGAATGGAGTAAGAACCCCTCAGTATCCTGTCATTACTTAGTCCGGCATTCAGTCGTGTCTGACTCCGTGCCATGGGAACACATCCTCTTGTTTATTGTGTGTACATGTCTATGCCCATGTGTGTTTGTGTGTGTGAGCACACTCGTGCCAAAGGACTAGCTCAACTGTTATGTCTCTGATGCCATCTACCGTGGTGGTGGTGGTGGTGGTGGTGGTGGTGGTGGTGGTGGTGGTGGTGGTGGTGGTGTGGTGGTTTGGTTATGAGACAGTCTTTCACTGGCATGGCACTCGTCAGGTAGGGTAGACTGGCTGGCCAGCAAACCCCAGGGAGCTGCTTGTCTTTGCTTCTCAGTGCAAGGGGGTTACAAGTTCCACCTCCATGCCTTGTGTGTGTGTGTGTGTGTGTGTGTGTGTGTGTGTGTGTGTGTGTGTGTATGTGAAGTAAATTCTGAAGATCAGGTGCAGATCCTTGGGCTTACACAGCAAGCACATTACCAACTCAGCCCTCTTTAAATCCCCAGGAAATATCAACAGCCAGATACATTATGGGGCTTAAGTATTTGGAATGAAATCATGACCTGTCTCTGTTGTAGTCCCCCGTGGAAGTATGTCTTGCTGAGTACTGTGGCTTTCTGCAGCACCCCTCGTTGCTAGATGTCTAATTTAACTGTGTTCCTTTCCTGCCTCGCTGCACTGAGCGCAGCACCCTGAGAGAGTGATGGCTTACTACCAGTGCTTCACGAGCTCCTTTTGTCTTCAGTCTTGGCAGACTGTTACTGGGAATCACTTAAAGATATCAGAAGACATGTGATTTTACATCAGAACCATCTGATTAAGCAGGATTGTATTTGCATATGATTTTACACAGTGTGATTTTAAGTCTCTTGTTTTTTGTTGTTTTTTTAAATGGTGAAAAGAGAGAGGAGGAAGCCCAGACATAGTCCCTGGGCTCTCAGACAGCGGAGCCTCACTGCGCTGTTTGTTCCTATCAGACTCTGCCATGCCTTTATTTAAAGGGAAGAAAGAGAGACATTTAATGGGAAGTGACAAGCTCCCCCAAGTTCTCCTTCTCACTGAGCAGCTGAGCACCATGCATACTCAACAGATTTGGGTTTTTATTGGCAAATCCCAAGGTTGGCAGCTCGGCCATTTAAATTCCTTCTTTGTGTTTTCACTTTCCCTTCTCAGTTGTCTCTCACTTGCCTAGAAATGTAGTCAGTTTTACTTATTTACACCTTTGCACATACATGTCAGCATCTCTACGTGATAATTCTTTACCAATGGCATCAGCTGCTGAGGAGAATTGACTTGGAATGCCTCCTCTGGTTGAATTTTTACTCAGGCACAGGCAAGCAGGAGAAAGATGGCAGGGGGTTGAGGATAAATTAATTGATCTATAGGTAGATAATAGATAGTAGGTGGGTGGATGGTAGATGACAGGCAGACAGGGGATAGGTAGATATGTGCATCATATGGGTCTGCATCTATGTATGTGTATGCATTTATTATACAGAGAATCAGGGAATGACAAATGAGCTGTTTTGTGAAACCCCTTGAGGAAAAAATATCATTTAGACATGTTTCAATTATTAGGCATGCTTGTCATTTTAATCATGTAGAAATTTGAAATGCTGTCACTTAAACCAGTGGGATTTTTCAGTAGTGTGTTTTAAACAGGACCATAATGAGGGCTTTCTTTGTGTGTGAACATGCGTCTGTTGGTGGGTGGATGCAGAGGCCTGAGGATGCCCTTGGCTTTCCCTCCTCAGACACAGTCCACCTTAGGTTTTCTTGTTTTGGTTTGCACTCAGTTCCTTAGGCTTGCAAGGCAAGCTCTTCACAAACTGAGCTGTCGCCCAGGTCCTGAAACTTACAGTTCAGCAGCCATTGGATCTCTGTGTTGCTGTGGTTTGTCACTGGTCTCAGGATGGCCTGTGAGCCAGCTATAGTCACCAAGCTGAGGTAAAGAACACAGAGCTCCAGTCTCATCGCTAGGTGGAAGAGGCTGGGTTGTCTCTTCCTACGCTGCTCCTTTGCTCTGTGGGCCTGTGCTTTGTAATACGAATTGCTTTCCAGTGTGCTTGTTTACCCTTTTAATTTTATATTTAAAACTTAAAAGGATGTGTGTTTTTGTGGAGAGATAGTGCAACACTTAAGAGTGTTTTCATGTTCTTTTAGAGCACCTGACCTGAGTTTGTTTCCCAGTACCCATGTTTAGTGGCTTCCCACCTCCTTTGATTCTCGGGATCCTATGTCTTCTAGCCTTCATGGGCCCCCAAATGCACATGCACATACTAGCAGGCACACATGCACATATAGAAACAAATTTAACAAATAATCTTTAACAAATCAATAAGTTTTCTTGTGGGCTTGGGAGATAGTCAGTGCAGCGCTTGCCTTGTTAACATTGGTTTGACCCATCAGAACTCACATTTAAACAAAGGAAAGGAAAGGAGAGTGGGGAAGGGATGGGAAAGAAGAAAGGAAAAAGCTAGGCATGGTGGTTGGTGCCTGTGTGTGATCCAGTACAGAAGAGCTGGAAGCGGCTGGGTCTCTGGTTATTGGGCTACCAACCAAGCCTACTCGGTGAGTTCCAGGTGAGTGAGAGATCCTGTTTCAGACAACAAGGTGGGTGGTGGTTGAGCAATGACATCCTAGCTTGTTCTTTGGCCTCTACATGACTCCGTGAACACAGTCAGAAACATGCACAAAATATGCACATAAATTTCATGTCTTTGTTAAGTATTTAAGTTAGGGATAGACAGAATAGTTTAGGTCTTAGTCATGGATATCTTGGTAGTCAAGAATGTTGATTCTCAAACCAAGAGCTAGCTGTTCACTGAGATAGCCTCTTCTTACTTTTTAACAGCAAACTTACATATTATCTGTAAATTTGTAGAGTTTTCATTTATTTTTAAGACAGTGGTCTGACTATATGTTAAATAGACTAAGCTGACTTTGAACTCAGATTTCTGCCTGCTTTTTTCTCCAGTGCTAGGGAATAAAGGTGGGCACTGCCATACCTAGCAAATTTGTAATTCTCACGTGCCCCATGTCCTTCCTTCTTTCTGTATGTAGAAAGAAACATACCTGTAGGTAGCCTTTTGTTTTCAGAGAGGTGCTGTGAGAGGATGGTCTGGAAAGCCTTCAGGAGAGTGCTGGGTGCAGACAGGAAGCTGGCCAGGCAGGGCATATCTGCATAGCATGTGGTCAGACCTTGGGAGCCTAGTGTAGAGGGGACAATGTTGTGCGAGCTCACGGCCTACCCTCTAGCTTCTCTTTAGATGCTGTGTTTATAGCATACTTAGGTGCTGTCTTGCTTGAGGAGTACACACTGTGCTGACTTGGTGCTTTCGAGTCTCTATAGTACTGTGGGGAGCTACACTAGTGTCTGGTTCCTTGTGAGTCACTCCCTCAGGGCGTGTTGCCTTTAGAGTGCTGTGGCTTCTTCACAGCTTTCTGCAGTACGCTGCCACTGTCGGTTTCCTTGGAAGGTAAGTGAAAAGATTCAGTGGTGGTCAGTCACTTGTGTTCCTTTTTGAAGGATCTAGAAAGCAGCTGTGTGATTTGTGTAACTTAATTGCTGCCAGTGCAGTATTGCTGATGACTTACTTTTTTCTTTATTCTTTTCACAGCTGTGATTGGACTATTGTACCCCTGCATTGACAGGCATCTAGGAGAGCCACATAAATTTAAGAGAGAGTGGTCCAGTGTTATGCGCTGCGTGGCCGTGTTCGTGGGTATAAATCACGCCAGTGCTGTATCCTTCTGAAACATGTGATGACGGGGCAGCCTGCAACCTTCCTGCCATCACCTCTGTTGTTCTCAGTCAGTCACACCACAGTGTTGACCCCATTGCTGAGATACCAGGGTAGCGAGTGTGAGCTTAGAGTGGGGGTAGATATGCTGGTTTTCAGTCCCATGTTAACACTCTGCTCCTTAGGCTGTTAAACTCCTTACACATAACTTTCTTAATCCGAAAGTTGAATTTTCAAAGCCTCACCTTCTCATCCCTTTTCTTCATTTAGGGTTTGCAGGTAAGGACCCTGCTATTTTAGGTATTCTTTCAAAAGTCTATTTTTAAAGAAGTTATACTGTCATTTATTGGTTATAGACAATACCAAGAAGTACCCCTCCAACAAACACATACACACACACACACACACACACACACACATACACACACACACACACACACACGCATGCACACACACTTCTTTATAATATAGGCTCTTACTATGCTAGCTAACCCTAACTGGTCTTGACATTTGACTCTTCTGCTTCAGCATTCTGAGTGTGTTGTGTTTGTGGTTTGTCGTTTCTTTTGGGGTTTTGTTTCAACACTTCTGTTTTTTACTTTTCGTTTAGAAACTTGCTAAATGTCTGTCAGTGCAATCCAGATTCTTACCACTCATGTTGAGCCTCTCAGCCTGACCTCTGATCTGTCTGTCTGTCTTTTTAATAATTTTTATTGTTTGTTCTTGTCATACACTTTGTATACAGCACACTCTGATCACTGTAGCTCTCTTTTTCTTTCCTCTTATCTCTCCTCTTTACAAGTCCTTTCCCCACATCCTTGACTTTCTCTAATTTTCGGTTTGTTTGTTTATTTGGAGATCCACTGAATTCCAGGATCACCTGTATGGCAGTAGGTGAAAGTAGCCTTTGGATCTTGGTGGGCTCCTCCGTGGGTACACTTCTGAAGAGGGTGACTCTCTTCCTCTAAGAGCCTCTCTGCATCCATGATTGACTATCAATAAGTCCCCTGTAGGCAGCCATACCTGTGAGATGTTTTCTGCACTAGCGGTGCGATGTCCAGAGGACAGTAACTACTGCCCTTCTCCTTAGGCTCTTTACATCCTTTTCACGACCTTTGAACCTTAGAGGGAGTGAAAACATGTCTGTAGGAACGGGCATTCAGTCATCTCTAGTTCTTGACACTTTGAGCAGCCATCTTTTCTGTATTTAACACCCCACCCCGTTCATTTCATTGCAAAAAGAGGCTTCTGTGGTTAAGGAAGGGGGCAGCAGAATAGTGTTTATCTGTCTATGGGCATAAATGTAAATATTTAGAAAATAGGGTGACAGTTAGCTCACCTAGTGTCAACTCTAGGGCCTAAGTCCTCCATAACCTTGGGTTTTTGACTTGGGTTTTTACAGTGCCAGATTTGAATTCCCTCTTTTGAGCTGAGTTTGGAATCCAAGCGGAGAGTCCCCCGTTACCCCATTATAGTGAGGCCACTTGAGGCTGTGCACAAGTCTTGCCTGGCAGGTTGGTATTGTAAGTTGTAGGGCTCACAGTTTGGTAAGATGCCTTTTCTCCCCGTGTAGCTGGTATAACATCTTCAGCTTTATGAGAGCTCGCCAGCAAGGAGATGCTCCCGACTGAGTTGTAGTTTGATTTTTATTTACCTTGCAACCAACCAACATGCGTGTTATCTTCAGCAGTAAGGTCCTAATCACCAGCCAGTTGTGGTAGGGTCACCAAACGGAATGCAAGAGGGACACAGCTCCGGAGGAACGATCTCACACCTGGCACTGGCAGCCTTGGTTCTTGGGGTCAGCATTGTCCAGAAATGCAGGATTTCTCTCTTCTAACTCAGTCTCTACCTTTAATTTTTAAATTGGATTATAAGCTATTAAGCTTCTATTCAACTGCTCCATACATCCTTCCTTGCCCTCCAGCTCTTCTGTGGGTGCTAGGATCCTAGCTCGGGGCCTCCCCACTGGGCCACCCCCACAGTCGCACTGTTGATCTTTTTAGGAGAGGAGTTTAAGTAGCCCTTCTACAACTTTAAATGTGGTTTTGGCTTTGTTTCTAAGAGAACTACTTAAACATTGTAATCTTAGCTGTCACATCTATCCTTTAAGGAAAACCTAAAATGTTTACAAATTTATAGCAAACATTTTTCATATTAAGACTTTTGGAAAACCACAACATACAGCCGCTGAAATTGATGTATTTGACTTCTTTACCCTAGAAACCTCCTTACTGTGCTAAATGATTTAGTTAGCAGAGATGGACCCTATTAGAATTATATCCCATCATCTATTTATGTGGATGCCTCTTGCACAGAGGAATGAGTGCTCAGAACTTTTTTTTTTTTTTTAAGTTTTCATATAAGGATAGCCAAAAGAAGAGAGAAACATACTCAGATGAACTGTTAGTTTCTTGCTAAATCAGCCACTCACAAGAACTGATCTGTTTGCTTGCTTGCTTGCTTTTTGAGACAGGGTTTCTCTGTGTAGCCCTGGCTGTCCCAGAACTATGTAGACTAGGATGACCACAAACACAAAGAGATCCATTTGCCTCTGCCTCAAAGTGCTGGGATCAAAGGCATGCACCACAGTGCCCAGCTTAAAAACTGATCTTAAGAGAGTAGCATACAAGAGTCCCAGATGCCAAGGTTTCAGCTACCAGGGGGTTTATATGCTTTAGTGAGAATGTGGGAATGGTGGGGAAAAGTGGGTATCAGGAATCAGAAGTGACGTCATGGGCAGAGAAAGGAGAGGTTGCTGAAGTACTGGCAAGGCCAGTTAGTTTGGTCAGGTCAGCCAAGGTGGAGCCTCTGGGGCATAGAAAATGTCCTTTTAATGACACTCAGAATTAATTTTCTTAGTGTAATCCTCTAGCAAGAAGAAAAAATCAGAAAATTGAATTTGTAAGGCTCCATTCTACTCAGAGATTTTTGAGTAAAAGGGGCTATACATTTGTGAATAGACTTAAGTGGGTGCCAGAAATAAAATATCATCAGAGCAAAGTGCCCTGCTAGAAAGTCACAGGCACCAGAATAGCTTGGCAGGGGGGAGATAATGTTCACTTCAAGGCTTTATCCTCAACAAATTAAAACCAGAGCAGTTGACATAATAGAAAGGGATGCTATGTCCTTGGTACTCTTGTTCTGAACTGCATTATTATAAAATGTGTCTGTCAGTAAATCACACAGCCAATGTGGTACCCTGTTAAATAGCTGTCAGCTCTTCTATTTCCAAGTTCCTGTATGATTTTCAAGTAATTCTAAACCTTTTTGAGAAGTATTACTGATTTTCTTTTCTTTCTTGCTTGCTTCCTTTCTTAATTTTCTATTTTATTTCCTTCCTTTTTTCCTTCCTTTTTTCCTTTCTTTTTTCCTTCCTTCCTTCCTTCCTTCCTTCCTTCCTTCCTTCCTTCCTTCCTTCCTTCCTCCCTCCCTCCCTCCTTCCCTCCCTCCCTCCCTTCCAAAGGTGTATTCTTTTAGCAACACTATCCAAGGTGCACGGTTACATCTTTAGCTATAAAGCCACGTTCTAAAGAGCACCTGACTTTACAGTTAGGAATGTGTATCACCTGTTTTCTTTCCAGATAGGTTACAAGAAGGTAGGATATGTTAATTAATGCTCTCTGTATTTGGTGTTTAGACATAGTTTTATTTATACCTAATGTCGTGTGTTGTGTTAGAAGGTTGAGGACAGTCCAGCAAGAGCAGATTTTCTCATTTTAGAGGAGTGAACTGTTGGTGTCACTGGTTTCCTTGTTTCTGATGGCTCCTTAGCACTGGTCTCAGAAAGTCGACTTCGACAACAACTTCCAGTTTTCCCTCACACTGGCTGCACTGTCAGTAGGACTATGGTGGACTTTTGACAGATCTAGAAGTGGTTTTGGCCTTGGTGTTGGAATTGCTTTCTTAGCAACCGTTGTCACCCAACTGTTAGTCTACAATGGTGTTTATCAGTAAGTATTGTCCTTGTCCCCTGGCTGCTCTGTAAATCAGCACTAACTACATTCAGAGTTGAGGGTCACATGGGGGTAGCGGGTTTAATATACAGACACAACTTACCTCCGTTACACTTGTCTTGAGTGCCCTTGGTCTGCCTCTGGGTTATTAAAACAAATATTTCTATTATTCTAGATACACATCTCCAGATTTTCTCTATGTCCGCTCTTGGTTGCCATGTATATTTTTTGCTGGAGGCATAACGATGGGAAACATTGGTCGTCAGCTAGCAATGGTAAGCCGAGGCCCACGCACATGCGAGGTGCATGTCACTGCTTCTCAAAGCAGCTGTCCCTCAGGAGAAGCATGGGCAAGAACAGTGGTCTTTGAACTCTCTCTTCGACTTTCATTGAAATAAATCATTAGAATGAATTTAATCTGAGGAATATTAATACTTGAGGAATAACTAGAGAGAAAAGGAAAAATAGGTTATGGGTAGGGCAGTATAATTTGTTGACCATATTTGATGCTTGATTTTTGTTGTTTTGTTTTTATTAATTTACAGTTTTCCATTCCATAAACAAAGAACTTTGTTTGTCTTGAGACTAGGTCTCAAGTGGGCCACCTGCCCTTGAGCTCAGTACGTAGCCAAGGATGCCCTTGCATTTTTGGTCCTCCTGCTTCTACCTCTCGAGTGCTGAGATTGTAGGTTGCACCACTACACCCAGATTACATGGTACTGGGGATTGAACCCTGGTTTTCTTGGCAACTGAGCCACACCCTCAGCCCCTAGAAAAAGAACAATTTTAAAAATAAAAGGGAATTAATGTATATCATACCTTTCAGTAGCTATTCTTTTAGAACATTGTTTTAATTGTGATCCTTTATATTGTTACATATTTTTATGTTAAATCATAGAGCTATTTGAAATAATGATTGGAATTCAACTTTGTCCTAAGTTCATGGCTTGCCCTTGGCTGATCTCTGAGCATAAAAGAAACATACTGTGCCCATTATATATATTATATTATATTATATTATATTATATTATATTATATTATACAACACCAGCTGTTGTGACTTGCAGTGAGGAAATTTTTCTCTCCTTTGCTGGACTCCACTGTTGTTTTGACTCTCAGAATGTCATTGTGACTATTGGTTCTTGGAGGAATAAACTGAATACATACTAAAAATTTTCATTTTTAGAGTTTTTAATTTGTTTGAAAGTTGCAATTCACAAGAGATTAATGTGTTAACTTTTTTACCTTTTTGCAGTATGAATGTAAAGTTATTGCTGAAAAATCTCATCAAGAATGAAGAGGGCAGAAGTCTCAGCTGTTGTGTGGAAGCCATGGGAAAGCACCGTGGGTGCGAGAGGCGCACCAACAGAACTTTGGACTGGAAAATTTCGAGGACACAGTTTTTCCTTGATTGGGGTGTGTGTGTGTGTGTGTGTGTGTGTGTGTGTGTGTGTGACACACATGTTTTTGCAGTCTGTGATTGCTTCTGTAAATCAGTTACCAACGTTTCGGTATTTGATTTCAATAAATGTAAGATATCTGTGCACTACATGAAAGATATGTTTATGGGTACATGAAATTTCTAAATTTTTTTTTACATACCATACATTGTACATACAATGTTGATGTGCCAAACTGTTCTGTTACTGACACAGAGAATAAGAATGCTTTGAACAATTTAGAGTTTAGTGAAAGAGAAAAAGAAAGCTAAAAACAAAGCGAACAGAAAGCAACTGTGTAGCTGGCCGTTCCCTCTTGCGGCTGGTGTGCCTTTTCCTGTTTCTAATCAGCTGTGCTGTCACAGCACCCACATGCGTGTTGTCTCTGTTGCTGTTGCTTCAGAGTTTCAATCTTACTATATGGTAACAGTGAACTTCCCTAGAATGGTTTTAAGCCTGCACTACTGTAGGGACCCAAAGAATACTTTTCAGATTTCTCCAGAGGGAATATGTAATGGACAGGGGTGGTTATCAGCATCACCCTGCTTTGAGTCTACATTTGGAAAAGTATAAATGACTAAAATTAGGGGATTTGACTGGATAACTATGTTTGGGAATACTGTGTGGTCCTCTCTCTGCTACAGAAGCCAAAGTGACATTAGCTATCATTTGCTACTGAAGCTCACTGCTTCAGCACATGGATGAGTAAGAAACACAGGCAGATCAAGGTGACAGCCGAAACCTGTTGGATTCTAGAAAGCAGGCCGTACTGGTGGGATCATGCCATGTGACTGGCCAGCTATGGCGGGCCTGAGTTTGTGACCTTCACCAGTGCAGTCTGAGGATGCTGGAACGTGTGTGCTGATGTGTACTACAAGGTCCGTCCTTGGAGAGTGTGGAGAGCGCACTTTGCACCCCATTAACAACCCCTGCCACGTACTTACGGGTTAAGTGTATCGGCCGACTCTCCACTCACTCTGCATTTCTGAAATTGTTAATTGTCTGGCACACAAGGGTAAATTCTTCTGACTTCTGTGGTGTGCGTGTGCTTCTGTTTGAGTGTGAGAGAAAATGCAGACACGTGTCTGTGTGCGCGTGTGCCCATGCTTCCCTGCAGTGTCAAGTAGACATTTTAATTTTCTTTCTTGTAGAGCAATGCTGTCAGACTGAAGTCTTGTACACTGGAGTGTAATATGCTCTGTGTTCTCAGGCGGAGAGTGTGAACATCCCACGAGTAGTCCATACAGAATGCGTGTACACAAGCCTAGTGGCAGTAGTGGTGAGCGCACTGCTATATTTATTATTCTGTCTTTCAGATGTTATTCATTTAGAACAAATAAGGTATATTTTTAGAATCAAATTTGTAAACACTATAAAATCTTTAATAAGTTATAAGGTCTATGATATGTTTACTTTGAAAATTGCTGTTGAAAGCAAGTTGTATTAAATATGTAATTATCACCATGTGTTAGTCCTTTTTCTTCATGATGAATATTAGGATATTGTACTTGTCTTAGGGTTTTACTGCTGTGAACAGACACCATGACCAAGGCAACTCTTAGAAGGACAGCATTTAATTGGGGCTGGCTTACAGGTTCAGAGGTTCAGTCCAGTATCATCAAGGCGGGAGCTTGGCAGTGATTAGAAAGGCATGGTGCAGGAGGAGCTGAGAGTTCTACATCTTCACCTGAAGGCCGCTAGGAAAAGGCTGGCTTTCAGGCAGCTAGGATGTGTGTATTAGAGCCCACACCCACAGTGACACACCTACTTCAAGGCCACACCTCCAAATAGTGCCACTCTATAGGCCACTCTATATTCAAACCACCATAGTAGCATAGGCTAATCTTATAAAATTAATACAGGTGGTTAAATGTGCTAAGGAAAAATGAAAAAAACCTTAGCAAATCCACGGGGATAGAATGATTATCAAGTAAAAATGATAATTTTAAACAAGAAAATGTAATTCTGGCCAAAATGGTTTTTAATATTTTGAAAACCATAAACCTTTCTGTACTTAGGAATATGACAGATTGATGAACATTGTCAACCATGGGTCTCGCTTGTAGGACCTTGGACCTCTAAGATTGAGACTAAATTCTCAGAAAACAATGGATTCCCTCGTTAGAGCCCTGCTGATACTTCACAAAAGTCTATTTTTTCCTACCTTTTCGTGGCTTCTGAGGCTCCGATTTAGGTTGTCTGGCTGTGAGGCAAGTGCCTTTCCCTGCCGAGCCATCTCCCAGCCCTCTGTTCACTCTCTGCTTTAATCTGTGACTTTACACTGAGCCCTTCCCGCTGAAGCCAGGTGAGCTCTGAGTGACGTTGCAGACGTCTTATTAAGTGACGTAGTTCAAATGAAATACTTCTGCGCTCGTGTGGCCCGGTTTCCTGCAGTATATGTTTTGCACGGGACAGTGCTCTGGTGCATTGAACAGTAGGTTCTGATCCCCATGTGTCTGGAAAAGCCCTTACCAGGCCTTGGAATTCTGGGTCCTTTCTGCTTCGGCACTTGTTTGTTTGGGAGTATGCCAGTTGTGCCACAGCTCGTGTGAGTTCAGGGGGCAGCTTACAGGAATTGGGTCTCTGTTTCTACCACGTGGGTCCCAGAGATCAGACTCAGGTGTCAGCCTTTCTGGCAAGCATTTTTACCCCACTGAGTCATGTCACCAGCCCCTCTGTGGAGATTTTCAGTTCCCTGTCTTGTGTTGTCTGACCCTGCAGATGATGAACCTGTTGTCAGTGCAATTCTTGGTATGTGGGTAGGCATGTCGACTGTTTTAACTTGATTTTACCCTCAAGACGTTTTTCCCCCCTCTCACTCTGGTTTATTTTAGATTCTTTAAACTTTTTTCCTTCTAACTTGGGATCCAGTGTGTAATTTCCTGACTTCTCTGCAGGCCTCTCTGGGCTTAAGGACATGTTTGTCTCTTTTCCCAGAGCTAGGATTATAAGTAACACACTACCATAAGCGCACACCACCATGCCTCAATGTTTATTACATGGCTGCTGTGGATCCGACTTATGGCAAACACTTAGCCAACCGAACCACTTCCCATGATATCTTGGTAGTGCTTGTCAGCATTCTGAAGGCTGAGGCAGGAAGATGACCAGTTTGAGGCGAGCCTGAGCTATACAGCAAGAACCTGCCTTAAATAAGCAAATAAGCCAAAAAGAAAACATCGCATATACACTAATATCTTTGAGAAAACCTTCCCATGGTCTAGGTTGATGTTGGGAGTGAGGCAATGGGTGGTGAACCAGCTCCAGGCAACACCTGTGAATAGACATAGGAATGGGTTAGAACAGTTGGTAGCCATGCTGAAGGAGAGAGTTCACCACACAAAGTGCATGTGTTGTGTTATGTGAGTGTGAGCTCAACAGCTGAGGAATTCAAACCAACCCCAGGAAAGTAGGTTCATTTAGCTAATATTCATTGGTCAGCTTGGCACCAGCCTGTGTGAAAGACAAATGGAGGACAAACTGAAAGCAGTGGTAGGATCCAGTCAAACAGGGGAAGAAAGCTCGTAGGAGCAGGTAAGGGAATAAGGTGAAGTTCAGATTGCAATCTGAAGGCGATTGGTAGCCTGTGTGATAGTTCATCTCCATTGTTGCTGGTTGGATCTGGAATCTTGATCCGGAATCACCTAGGAGGCACAGATGTGTCCCTGAGGGTGTTTCCAGAGACATGTCACTGAGGAACAAAAGTCCCACCTTGAGTATGGGTATGCCATTGTACCCTGACTAGGGGCAACGACTGAATAAAAGGGAGAACTAGAGCAAACGTCAGTATTCGTCTCTGTGTTTCCAGATGTGGATGCAAAGTGACCAGCTGCCCCACTGCCCTGCACTATGACTAGCGCTGACCTTACCACCCAGCCAAGCCAGGATGAGTTGCTTCTTGTCAGGCATTTGGTTACAACAAAGAGAATCATAACCAATACACCTCCTTTTATAAGACAAGCCATGGGGTTGTAGGCAGGCAGAAACTCAGGGAACAATTCCAGAATTTGATGAGGTCCAGGAGAAGACTGAAGCAACTGTTTACCCAGTTCACTGAGTAGGTGGAGGGAGGGGAGCATGAGTGGCCATGCGCAAGGGTTAGGAGATGTGTATAGTGATAGGGATGTTGTCTGGGATCGTCTCCAGTCAGACGCCCAGAAAGGTACTTATGTCTTTGTCAGTGAGTAGAGTTGTTACCCCGTTTGCGTGGGATTCCAATGAGGGTTCGCTACATCATTTTTTATCTATTCACTTTGTAAGGTATTTATCATGGTCCTAGTTCTTTTTCTGTTGCTGTGATGCACACTGACCTGAGAGGAAAGGCTTTATTTGGCGTAAGCTTGCAGACGACAGTCCATCAGTGAGAGAACTTGGCAGGAACTCAAGCAGGAGTTTAGGAGCAGAAACCGTGGAGTCGAAAGCTGCTTTCTCCCAAGCTTATTCTTAGAAAGCTGCCTACATGTGGTACTGCTACCCATGGTGGGTTGGTACACATCAGTGAGCAAGGCCATACCCTCAGACAGGCCCACAGGTCAATCTGCTTTACACAGTTCCTCAGCCCAGACTTGCCAGTCAGGACTTTAGATTGTGCCATGTTGATAAAGCCACAGGACACAGGTATTCTGAGAAAAAGAAAAATCTACTTATCTTTTAGTCCTGTTGGAGACTTTTTTTTTTAAATTCTAGGAAAATTTTCGCAGTCTTTGCTCCTAATATTCCTTATTATCTTACTTTTTCTTTCCTTTTAAAAGGCCTTTGAGAGGGTTGGGGATGTGGCTCAGTTGTCTAAGCCAGATTTGATGCATAGCACCACAGAAGCCAAGCATGACACATGCCTCTGATTCCAGCGCTCAGCTGGAAGAGGACCCGAAGTCCACTGTCATCTTCAAATAGTTCTCAACGTTGATGCTAGTCTGGGCTACGTGGGACTGTGCCTCAAACGATACATAACAAAAGTTCCTTTTCAGTTCTGGGATGTCTCCTGCTCCTAGAGACACTCAGCTGAATCCATTTGGTGTTTACATTTTAGCGCTCAATTTAATTTCTAGGAGATCTCTCTCTCTCTCTCTCTCTCTCTCTCTCTCTCTCTCTCTCTCTCTCTCAAAAGGTTCTAGCAATGTAATCCCAGAATTTCCTCTGTAGAACAGGCTGGACTCAAAACTCAAACTCACAGAGATCTGCCTGCCCTTACCTCCTGAATTGAATTAAATGTGTACCACCAAGCCCAACAAGACTCTCTCTCTCTCTCTCTCTCTCTCTCTCTCTCTCTCTCTCTCTCTCTCTCTCTCTAATGCTCTCTCTCTCTTGCTCTCTCTCTTCCCTCTCTTTCCGTAATTTTATTTAACTTTTTGTTGATTTTTTTGTGACTTTCACATCGTCTACCCCAATCCCACTCATCTCCCTATCTCTCCATATTCACCCTCTGTCCTTGACAAAAGAATAAAATAAAATCGACTTGAGTAATCTTTTAGTCGCGTTGAGAGACTTTTTATTTAATTCTAGAACACCATCCCCCGGGGAAAAAAGTCTTGTGGGATTTGAGTGTGTCACAATGAGTATACCCTTTTGCCACACTTCTTTACTTGTAAATGTTCATTGCAATGAATCATTGGTCTTGTTCAAAGCCTCTGACTTTGGTTCTGTACAGCTGGCCCCTTCATGTGCTCCAGAAGTTCATAGATGGGGTAGATGTTGGGGTGGGCCTGCATGGTAGCTGGGCTGGGTAGCCTATCAGCTTTCCCTCACTCTCCAACATTGTCCCAATGCTGCTCCCCCAGTGCTGCAGCCAGCAAAGGATGGGGCCTGCTTTCCTGCTCCCCTGACCTCGGGGTCAGTTCTCCTGCCACAGGTGGCAAGGAGCATGTTGGCAAGAGGGCTTCTCTTCGTTGCCCATACACTGCATGGCAGACAAGTTCTGGGGCCAGCTCACTTCCAGGGCTGGCTCACTCTTGCCGTCCCCACCAGAACCAGCTCTGTTATGTTACCCAGGTGATGTGCAGGGCCTACTGCAGCCAGTGAGGGGCAGTGTCATGGCCAGCTCTCCCAAAGACTCTCTAGTGTTAATGAAATGTGGTACATTAGTACTTAACTTTAGAGAATATAAATTCTAAAGTCTTTTGGGAGATAGGAAGTGAAGTTGTTTGTTTTTGAGACAAGTCTTACTCTGTAGCCCAGGATAGCCTAGAATCTATGCAATTCAGGCTGACTTTAGACTGAGGTCTATCTTCCTTCCTCGGGCCCCTGAGTGTTGACGTTAGAGGAGTGAGCTACTGATTCTGTACTCTAAAATTTCAGTCTTCGAAAGAGGCATGGTAGCCATCGCCTGATGACCACCAGCCACCCTTGGATATAAAGTCCCTGTTATGCCTCGAGGGATCTGCCATGCATCAGAGCTGAATGCCAGCTCCCACCTTTCAAATAGGTAAACGCTGGTTTGTTTTTACACACCTGGGTTTAGGATAGGAGAGAATCATGGAAGGATTGGCTGGCCTGGCTTCTTCCTCATGGCCAAGCAGGTCGATTGCCATCTTTGTTTTTGGATACCAGCTAACTCTGGACTTAGGAGGTCCTTGGTTCTTTTACCAGTTTTCCCCATGGGTATCTTGAGGTACTGTTTCCCTATGATTGCTTTTTTCCTCTCAAGAAATCCTTACAGCTTCTGGTTCAGAAAAGGTACTTCTTTGCAATATAGATGCAAATTCTTCTATGGTTCTTGTTTCTGAGGATTTGTAGCAGCAGGGGAGAAGCTGCATTTTGCTTCCTTCACTGACCTGATTTAACCTGTGTGTGTGCATGCATGTGCACGTTTATTTATGTTGTATAATGCTAGGAATTGAACCCTTGACTTAATTTCATACGAGGCAAGTCCTCTACTATTAACTCCATCCCTACCTGCTCTCTCACTTTTTCTAATGAATTATCGATATCTCTAGTCATTTCCCTTTGCATTTCAAAACCACCACTTAAAATTACTCTTTCACTCAGTGTGTTGTGTGTGGACATGTATGCCACAGTGTGTGGGTAAATAGCAAAGGACACCTGAGGAGTTTCTTTCCTCCTCCTACATTTATGTGGGTTCTGGGGATCAGATTCATGTTATAAGGCAGCGAGTGCTCTGTCCAGTCAGCCACTTGGCTGGTCCTCCATTTTTGTTTTGTTAAAAGCTGAGATGTGTAGGTTAAGTCACTGGCTTCTGACAGGGTCTTAAGAGAAATAGAGACAGAGGTATTTCCTTATTCGAACCATAAGTAGTAAGTACTTGGAGTTCCCTGCTAACCAGTGAGTGCCCCAGCATCTGCTCCTGTGTACTTTGCTTCCTTTTATCACTGATGAGATCTGGGAAACCTGTCATCTTCCCGTGATTTACAAGACAGACTTTCTCTGGCATGTCAACGGCTCTGAAGACAACGTTGTTAGGTATCAGCTTTGGCAGATAGGATGAATAACAGCGAGCCCTGGAAAGGCTGGGCTATTGATGAGCCTGGTGTCAAGACTGCCACATACAGGCGATTTTTCCCTCTTCACTCTCTCTGGTTTTTTGTTTCTGCAAGGATTGTCACGAACAAGGGCAGCTCTGACTCCAACGCAAACCTGTACCCTAACAACAGTGTCCCTTTCTGCTTCCTCATGGCAGGATATATAGCTGCCCATTGCTCTGTGGCCTTCCTGAAGGTGGGCTTTAAAAGTGATCCACACTTGAGAAGCACTCATTGAAACCTAGCGTATGTGAACACACGAAGGACTTATTATAGGTGCACATGGAAGCCATAGGTTGACCTCGGGTGTGGCTGCTCAGGTGCTGTCCTCTTTGCTTGCTTGCTTATTTATTTTTATTTCTTGTTTTCAGTCAGGGTTTCCCACTGGCCCGCCCTGGAACTTGCTATGTAGGCCCAGCTGGTTGACCAGCTAGTCCCAGGATGCACCTGACTTTGTTGCCACCGAGGTAGATTGGGAGAATGCCCCACCAAGCCTGACTCTTTATATGGTTTCTGGGATCAGCTGGAAATCAAGCCCTGTACTCACCAAACTATCTCCAATCTTTTTGGAGAAGGAAGAAAGGGGGGTAGGTTGGGCGGTCTGTCCGATAACAGTGGGGATGTAGAGTTGGGGTGGATATGATCAAGATACACATTTGAAACATATGTGAAATTGTCAAACAATAAACAAGAGCTTCTGAGGGATTGTTTCATTCACAAGCTCACTGCTCTTTTAGAAAGACTCTTTTGAGGAACCTTGGACAGACCATGGCCATTGATCAATTCCTTGTGCTGAGCCGTGGAGGAGACAAAGGAAAAAAGAGCCCAAGCACTAAATCTGTTTAGAAGTTTCTGCAGTGCATTTCCTGGGAGCATCTGCCATGGCACACAGCTCACCCTGTCCCCCACTGCCTCCAGTCTATGCCCTCCCCCAGTCATCACATGCTACTCACAGATCTGCTGGGGGATCCTCTGTCTGTTCAACCAAAGTATGACAGTGGCGGCTCTGCTTGCACAAAAGCTTGCAGCCTTACAGACGGATGTGGCAGAAGAACACGGAGCCACACCTGTGTTCAGTCACCTTAAGTCACCTGGGTACACCTGCTGTGCACAGTCTCTACCTGCCTGGCCTGGGAACCTGTAGACAGGCTCATTTAAAATGAGGGCCAAAGGGGTTGGTAATAGTTGTTGGTAAAGTGGTGAAGTCTGGTAAGCCTGAAGAAACCTCAGCCGGATCATGTGACTCCATGCACAAAAATCTAGGTGTGCTGGGAAGGTTGGGTAGATGGCTCAGCCACTAAGAATGCTTACTGCTCTACTGGAGGACCAGAGTTAAGTTCCCAGCACACACACCCAGTGGCTCACAACTGCCTATAACTCTAGCACCAGGATATCTGCCTTCTGTAGGTACACACACACACACACACACACACACACACACACCACACACACCACACACACACACACCACACATACCACACACACACACCACACACATACACACACCACACACACACACACACACCACACACACCACACACACACACACCACACACACACACACCACACACACACACACCACACACACCACACACACCACACACACACACACCACACACACACACCACACACACCACACACACACGCACCACATACACACACACACCACACACACCACACACACACACACACGCACACACACACCACACACACATGCACCACATACACACACACCACACACACCACACACACACACACGCACACACACACACACACACACACACACACACACACACACAGAGAAAAGAGCACTTAGTAAACTTTCCAGTGCCCCCAAACCTGATGTGTGTCAAGATCATGTGTGTCTAAGAGAAAGCAACCCTGTGTATATTGAAGCAAATCTCCCCGGAACTTATGTAAAATCTATCCTAAAGCTGAGTCAGGTTGAGTTGTTTTTTTTCCCCCCCAGTAGGATGGGGGTGGGGATGGATAGTGAAAAATGTTTGATGTGTATATTTGACTTTTCAAAGGGCAAGTTGTGTTCAAGACATAACTTGGTTGGGATGCTCCAAGAGTGTCTGGTATGAAATGAAACAGTGCTTCAGGGCCTGTGGAGATGGCTCAGTTGGTAAAGCGCTTGCCATGCAAGCATGAGGACCTGGGTTTGCTATCTGGAATCTACATCAGAAGGTACATGTGGTGATGTGATTTTGGAATCCCAGTGTAGGAGAGGTGGAAACAGGCAGGTGCCTAGGGCTCACTGCCCATTCGACCTATCCTATTGTGTGCATGTGTGTGTTTGCACAGATGCATTTACCTGAGTGTGCACACATGATGTCAGAGGTCTACATCAAGTATCCATCTCTACCATTTCTCTACCTTAGTGCTTTAAAACACGGTCTCCCGCTGAGTTGGAGCTCACCAGTTTGGTTAGACTGTCGAGTCAGTGATCTCCAAAGATCCACTGGTCTGCACCTCCCCAGCACTCAAATTCGAAACACATCACCATGCCCAGCTTCTTAGCTGAATGTTGGGAATCTGAACTCATGCTTGCTGGAGAAGCACTTTCTAGCTGACCCACATTTCCAGCCCACAAATACTCTTGTGGCTCTCTGGATCCATGTTTTTTAATGGTAGAACAGTTTCAGCCACTTATCTGACTTCAAGGGCCGGGGCATCTTCTTGTCACAGTGTTGCCAGTCCTTCAGCTGCTCTGACCAATAGTGAATTGCAGCTGGTTTCTTATTTGATTGCTGACAATGAATAGCTTGACACAGCTGTCGTTTGTTGCCATGAAAGAAATCGACCTAAGATTTCCTGTAGAAAAGAGAGGGTGGGAAGGCGAGAAGGTTCAGTAGGTAAAAGTGTCTGCCAACCCTGAGCTTGATTCCTGGCACCACAGGGAATGGAGAGAATGTCACTGACCTCCACGTGCTCACCTTAGCATATGCACATCGGTCATCACACACACATGTGAATACATACACAAATACACACAAAGTGTACATGCACATATACATACATATGCACAAACACACACATACACACATTCACACATTACATATTCGCACATACATACACACACACACACCATACACACACACACTATACACACACACCATACACACTCACACACTATACACACACACACCATACACACACACACTATACACACACACATACACATACCATACAAACACACACTATACACACACACACCATACACACACCACACACACACACACACACACACACACACACACACACACCATACACAGTGATGATAAAGGCATTGTAGATACCTTAGGTGGACCATTGATTAAATGTAAAGTGTCTCCCAGGCTCATGTGTTTGAATTCTTGGTTCCCAGGTAGCAATGCTGTTTGGGACGGTCACAGAAACTTAAGAAGATAGATCCTAGCCAGAGAAAGTGGACTACTGGAGATGGGCCTTGAGGTTTCATAGGTCATCCCCACCTCCTGTCTGCTCCCTGCTTCCTGACTGTAGATGCACTGTGACCTCACCCTCCTGCAGCCATGTTTTTCTCCAACACTGTGGGCCATGCCCTCAAATTGTGAGCCAAAATAAACAAACGCTTCCTCTACAAGCTGCAGCAATGGACCAAGGAATCAATACCGCTATATTCTCCCATTGAGTAACTGGGTTTCTTTGAGACAGTAGCAGAAGTGTTCCCAGAGGCCCTGTGGCTTCCTCTTCTCTTGAGCACTTTGGCTTGGTCTTCAACCTCTTTCCATGGCAGAGACTCCACTGCAATTTCCCCAGACCTAGTCAGTCCCACACGCGAATCTTGCAGAATAGTAAAGAGAATTTTAACACATTTTGATTTCTGACATTTTCAGAAGGTCTGATCTGAGAGAAACTTGTATGAATTATTGTCTTCGATGGAGTTTTGTATAGGATGTATTGTTTTGACCAGGATGACATTAGTGTCAGCCCCATGGGAGCTACATGAGTCACATAAACAATGGAATGCAGAGTGTTCCCGAGACTTAACGAACCTTCCTCTAGGAGAGGGAATGTTTTAATTCAGAGGAAACAGCTGCACTGATCACTTTGTGAAGGTCCTGTAAATCATGTCTCGACCCTCTGAACATCATTAATAGGAGACTTAGGGAATTGAACATCTTTGCGAGTTTGTGGGCATATATTGGATAACAGGTCCTGGGAGATGGGCTAGGCAGGCACAGTGAACACAGTAGACAGAGAAGGTGTAGGAGACTGATCATTAAGGCAGAGGAACTAGCTACTCTTGGCCTTGTAAATGCGTCTTGTGGGGCTCAGAGGTGAAGAGCCCCTGCTGCTGGGACAGAGGATCTGAATCCAGTTCCCAGCACCTCCAGTATGTGGTAGCAACTGCCTGTGACTGCAGCTCCAGGAGATCTGACGCCCTCTTTAGCCACCAAGGGCACCTGCACGCATATGCACACACGTATACATGATTAAAAAGAAAAGAAATTTTTTCTTTTTTTTGGTTCTTTTTTTCGGAGCTGGGGACCGAACCCAGGGCCTTGCGCTTCCTAGGCAAGTGCTCTACCACTGAGCTAAATCCCCAACCCCGAAAAGAAACTTTTTAAAACTCTATTTTAAGATCTATAAGCATCACATGTGTCTGCATTGGTATGGTACACAGTTACCCTTGGTTGCCCGCGGGGGTGACTGTCGGGAGGCACAGAGGTTGGGACTGCCTCGATTAAAATACTTTGTGACTTTCACTTTAGCATTGCCAGGCTTTCACTGGTAATCTGCATTCTGAGACTGATCAGGTATGATCCAGAGATGTGGTGGAGAAGCTTCCTTTCAGGGGAGGAAGTTGTAAGAAACCTCTTGAACTCTGGGTAAATTCCTTTCAGACGTGGTGTTTCCAGTGATCTTCATGATAAAGATACAATATCATTGGTGTGTGTGTGTGTGTGTGTGTGTGTGTGTGTGTGTGTGTGTGTTATATGGAAATGTGTATAGTTATATGGATGTGTGAATGTGTGTGAATGTGCGAATGTGAAACACTAGCCCATACGTTCACTTGTGGAATCCAGAGGTCAATGCTGGGTCTGTCTCTCTCCATGTTATTTATGATTTAACATAAGGTCTCCCCCTGAATCTAGAGCTCACTCTTCTGGCTATTCTGCCTGACCTACATACTCCAGAATCTGCCTGTCTCCGCCCTACCTCCAGTGCTTGGCTTACAGGGTCATGCTGCTATGCCTAGCTTTTACATGGGTCCTGGGCATCTGAACCCATGACCTCATGCCTTTGTATCCAGTAATTTATTCAGTGAGCCATCTCCCATATGATTGTTTAAAAGACATGGCTTATAAGGGTTGTCCAAATTTGTTTTTTGAAAACATAATTATATGTAGTCTAGGCTGATCCTCATGGTGTAGCTGAGGATGGCCTTGAAATTCTGATCCTCCTGACTCTACCTCATAAATGCTAGGATTAAAGTGGGGACCGCCATGACTGGTTTATGCAGGGGTTTGAGCCATGGGCTTTGCGCATGTTGGAGGATCACCCTTAACTAACTGAGTGATATCCCCAGCCATGGCCTCTCAAATATGAGCTCCCTTTCTTTTCCATTCTCATCTACTCATTGAACCAGCTTGTGAGCATTTCTGTCAAACAGGTCATTTCTCTAAATTAAAAAGCAAATTGCATTTTCTTTATTTCACTTCTCCCACGTGTGTATGTGTGTGTGTGTGTGTGTGTGTGTGTGTGAACTGTTGTGGGAGTGGTAGTGATTGTGTGTGTAGTGGTAGTGGTGGTGGTGATGGTGTGTGTGTGTGTGTGTGTGTGTGTATGTGTATGAAGTTGTGGTGTGTGTGTGTCTATGTATCTGTGTGTGTGTGTGTGTGTGTGTGTGTGTGTATGTGTGTATCTTTGCCATAGCATGCCTCTGCAGGTCAAAGGACAACTTGGAGGAGTTGGATCTCTCCTTCTATCATGTGAATCCCAAGGATTGAACTCAGTATGGATGTCAAGTCCTCCTGGACCATCTTGCCAGCACCCGTAAGTTTTGTCTAAGCAAGGCAAAGCCTAGAGCAGTAACCCATGGTGTCAACTGATGACACCAAATGAATCTTGCGCTGGACTCCTTGAGAGGAACAGGTTCCTAAACAGGATGTCAGGATTCTGCCCATTTGTCAGTATCCTGATTCACTGATCTCTTGACAGTGAGGACTGCTGGCTTGGCCAACCCAGGTTGGAGCTACTGTCTATGTAGGGATGCAGGGGAGGGGGTGCGTGCCACAGGAAGGAGGGAGACCCTCAGAAGGAGGAAAGAAGTCAGATGTCTGAGATGGATTCTCTCTACTTATTTTCCCTTAGGGGTGATGGCAGTTCCCCACTTTAGTGTCACCCATCCTGGAGAGTACTTTTCAGAAGAAAGAATTACATTTTAATTAGCCACCAGGTGCCTGGCTTCTGACACTTCAGCTCTTTCCCAGGGACCCCATCGTCTCAGATTATTCTTGCCTGTGTTCTCCTCTTGCCTGTGCCTTTCATGTGGATCAGAAAGC
This sequence comes from Rattus norvegicus, assembly GCF_021556685.1. Classification (NCBI taxonomy): domain Eukaryota; kingdom Metazoa; phylum Chordata; class Mammalia; order Rodentia; family Muridae; genus Rattus; species Rattus norvegicus. The sequence continues at coordinate 34,993,373 of NC_141546.1, read as the reverse complement.
AGCCACTGAGCCTCCTGGAAACCCTATTACTGAGACATCGGGATATTAATTGTCGAGTTCTCCCCAACGGTTACACAAGTGCTGAAGAAGTGGTTCTCCTTCAATAGTGTCTTGTCAAAACGCCAGGCACAGTTTGTTTTTGACATTCTCTGTTGCCTTAAATAATAGTCTTGCTTCTGTCACAGCGAATGTTGACTTGAAGCTGTTTGGAGGACATTTCTCAACTCCAGCTATAACAGTGAGACCCGGGCTTGACAGATCTTTTTTCTTACTTGCCCAAGGCAACTGAGCACAAGGGTCACGATATCTGCTTTTCTAAGCCGGGGAACGTGTCAGATGGTGGCAGGCCACGTAAAACCTTAGATCTAGCCATGCACACAACTGGACAGACACACAGACACAAACTCACATATCCACACACCCATGCTAAGATTCTGGGAGCTCTGCCATCCTAGAATTGACAACATAAATCAGCGAGATGCTATCCCGTTTGCAGAAGCCTCAAATCCCTCTGTTCTGCCTTGGTTAAAGCTCTATCAGTTAGAATGTCCTACTTAATTACATAAAAGCAATAAGCATTTTTATTGTTTCTGTATTTGCAGCAGAGCAGAGCCCTGTGCACCTCCTGCCATCTGTCAGGGAGCGCATGGCTCTTCATGCACAGTGCTTTCCTGAGCAACTCAGTCTGGGAGGAATTATTTTTGTGTCTTCTCTTTCCCACTTTGTCTGAAGGCATTTTCTGGATTTTTTTTCCCTTTAACACCTTACAGATGAGTAGGTAGAGACTCCCTTCTAAAGGGACTGCTGCCTCAGAAATGTTCAACATTTATGATGTCGGGAGGGAGGGATGATGGCAAGACAAAAAAAATATTG